>NC_140907.1:10050207-10162971 GCF_045865225.1 Trachurus japonicus
TGACAGAGAGCAGGCATCTCTCTGGAAACTGTTTCCAATAGTTTTGGCTTCACATGTCATTTGGCCTCATGGCCTGTAGGTGTCGCGCTGGTGAGCGGATGTTTTTCTGAGGAGGAGGTGTCTTGTGCATCAACTGAGCGCCTCTCTCTTCGTACATCTTCAAAAACCTGCTGGAAACTCGCACAGAAACACTCACCGGTGGAACCTGCTGCACATAACCGAGCGAAGATGTTCTGCAGACGGGCATGGCAGAGAGTGGGGCCGCTGGCACGGACAGCGTTCAAACCTCTACCCCGAAACGGTGAGTCGGGTTGTTTTATAGTTAAACCGTTCGTTTCTTCCATTTTAAGTATGTGAATTTATTTTGAGTTTTAAAACCACCGCATGCACGTGCATTTTAGCAGCTTGATCGGAATGAATGGATTTTATAGAGGCTGTTTCTCTCTTTTACTATCCAAATGAGGGTAGGACTTTCTGTCCTTAGGCTACTTGCAAAGCCAGTTCTTTCAAATGCATTTTAAAGTGATAGTCTAATGTGTGCAGCAGTGACTCACTTTAATCATTAAATGTTATTGTTGTAAGTGAAAGTGTGTAGTTCATAGTCATAGAAACAGTTGCGTTAATGGGGTTTCCATTGTGCAGAGTGGAGCTGCAGCAGTCAGTCACACAGGAGGAGGTGTGTCCTGCTGTCGGGAACAGACAGTTCTCACTCTGCTTATGAAAAAGTGCTTCACAAAAAGAAAAAACTAAACTAAAACAGTCTTTGTGATTTTAGGTATGTTTAGGCTACAGAAAGTGCAGCTACTTTATTATAGTAGTTCAGACTTTCATATTTATAATTCTTTTTTAAAAAAAAAGTCCACATGTCCATAGGAGAGTCAGAGTAACATGCTGTCCTGGCACTTTTTTGTAAGGAGCAAGGCCATATGGAGATCAGCTCCTCTCTGCACATGTTGGTGAGAGAGAGGCTAATATTAACAATGCCACATGCATTTTATTAAAATCCAGCAGCCTCTCTTACACTCTCTTTACATTAACGTGTATGATTCAAGCCTCATTTTTAGAGAGTTTGAACGTGAGCAGAGGGGGATTTGAGATTCGATCACTTGTATTTTCAGGACGCTTTATCTTTTTCACGCGTTCCTGCCCAGATCATCCCTCACTTTGTGGTCTGAGCACATGGAATTCAGCCTGAGGGCAAACTGCTCTTTCAATTTCCTGTTTTAAAAACTTACAGCCGAGTCCTGACTGATGCTGCAAAACCCAAATATGATATGGAAAAGCCACAGATGGCCAAGTTTGGGGATTTTTTTTTTTGAGCAAAGTAGATCAGGACAACTGTTTGTAACTTTGCAGCCAATGGAGTGAGAGTATGAGGAGGCAGATCTGAAAGCTGCAAGCTACTGCTGTCCTCTAATTACACAGCACACAAAAACAGCACAATAGACTGTAGATGGCATTTAAATGCAGCACGGCAGCCATGACGGTTCCCCTCATGGCTGTCATGTTAAGTCAGCCTACTGTCCTCTGTTGCTCTGTCTCACTAAGCACATGGAACCAGACAGACAGAGGCAGGAGAGAGAGAGTGCACGTTCAGCCAACGTGAATGTTCACATGTGTCACCGCTTCCCATCTTTGTTGTTGCCTGACATGCGTGTCCATTTTTACAGGCTTGAACCTCACTGCAGGGATTAACTGATTACCTGTATAAATAACCTGTACTTGGCCTTGTCCCTGCATGGCGCTGCTGTGTCATGGGTATTAAGAGGAGGAGGGAGAAAGGACTTAGATTGGCTCAGCATCCATGATGGGAAAATGTTCAGCTCTGCTCTGAGTTTTGGTTGTTTGCTCGAGTAGCCAGCTGTTAGCTTAGCTTAGCAGAGAGACTGGAAATATTGGGACTTTTTTCTTCTTCTTGAAGTAAATGAAAGCAAATGCATTTCCCCAAAATTCTCACTGACAGTGGAGACAAGCAGTGCCTGTTTACATACAGCAGTTACCTAGCAACATCATCCATATCATGTAGGGCTGCTGCACAATTAAGTGTAGTTGAAATCAGAATATTTGCAATGTCCATATCACAGGAGCTTTTTTTTTTATATATAAATGGAAAATGTGTCACAACATTGTTGTGCATTGTTAGCACAAGTTTTGTGTTGCTATAGACACTTTGGACAGCAAATGATATTATCAAGACATTCATACAAGACCCAGCAAAAATTACATCATCAACTTTATATTTTTTAGGTAAAAAAGAAAGTCCAATCCAACTGAAATTGCGATACTGCAGTCACTATTGCAATTGCAATTTCTGCCTAGACCTTTTCAGAGAGTATAAACAAAGACAGGTGTGGCTCATTAGAAAACGCTCTGGTACACTAAATGGAATGGAGCCTTAATTAGTATCCTTGGTAACACCTGTATTTGTTTATACTCTCTGAAAAGGTCTATAGTAATGACAGCTGTAAGTTGAAGTTGTGTTTCTGGCCACCTGGCACATATAGGCTACAGTAAGTCACTGTTTTATAGCAGTGTTTGTGGTTTCCGTCCACTCCCAGCTGCTAAATTCTCCATTATGTTGTTCAGCCAGTCAGTGTGTGTCTGCTGTTTGGTGCTGAGCTGGTGGTGCACAGTAAACAGCTCTATCTGAGAAAAAATACATTTGGGAATCGAATGGCTGAACAATATAAAATCACTGGAGCTATAGATCGTTGCACGTTCATCATGGGTGACCTTTACATACACTGTCACAATAAAGAGCTCATCGAGGTCCTCTGACTCAGTACTGCTTCTTGTGTTCAACCAGAGCCAGTTTAAATGCTCTGTGACTGGTTAAAAGTATTGTGAATCCAGCTGTCAGTCAGGTATTTGTGTTCACAAAAGTTGGCAGTGGAGAAGTTGCAAGGTGAGTTGTGATTTACCTGAACACATAGAAGAACTGTGGCCAAGTACAAAAAGGGGCGGGGTCTGCCCGTACATTTTGTTCCCTCGCTGCTGCAGCTGGCCTGCTCAGCTTACTGAGTTAACCATGTGCACACACACGGAGGGTGTATGTCATGCTAAGGATATCATATACACTGTTCATGTCTGTGCTCTTTCATGTGTGTGTGAAAGAGAGATCTAGGTAGGAAGAGATTAAACTAAGGCAGTGTTTAGGATGTCGGGTGGATTTATTTATGGCGTCCTCTGCATGCACCACTGGCAATCCTCTAAACACCAGTAAATCTTTTTACAGGACGTACAAGCAGCTCTCCAATCCACCACAGCAACAATAGCCTATTAAGAAGCCTGTAACAGATGCCCCATTAGTCCTGACCCATGTGTTTAGGACTAGTTCACATGAATTCAAGTCCACTGGATACTGTTGAAAGAGTTTGTTCTACTGCAGATCTAGGATTGTCGAGCAGGAAGTGTTTGTGTGTTTGTCTGTTTGTCTGTTTGCGTGTATGCTGCCAGGAATTTAATTTAAGGGAGAATTTGGTGTTTAGCTTGGCTACAGCTAAATCTTTCCATCTCCTCTGCTACCAGTGAGCAGAGCTTCGTTGTGTAACTGGATTAACAGACATGTTGACCATGTCAGAGCGGCCTGATCTTCAAAACGCCGCAATATTATCAAATGAAAATTCAGTTTTCTTAATGGCACTTTTTGATTTAGCATGTATAACCTGTGTTCAATCAGTTCAATTATTTGCAAATGACTAATGAAGCTTTGTATGAATGTATCCATGCTGATGTGCCATGCTAACCCTGAGGCTCTGCTCCCCCGTGTTTCTCAGTGGTTCCGGTGCGACACATGGCCTTCGGGGTTCCTGGTGGCTCCACAAACATGACATACTTCGTTTTGTGTGGAGGAGGTCTCACTGCTGCAGTCGTCTATGTAAGCATCTATCTTTTTTTTATTTTTTTTAACATGATTACATACTTTCTGGAGCTCTAGCAACAACGGGTTGATGAGCCAATCAGAAGTCAGAAGGCTCTGAGCCTCCCTTCTGATTGGCTGACAGTTTTCTGAGCGATCAAATGAAATTCAGGAAAAACGCTAATCCTGTGAAGATGGACGGTGGGTCTTGGTGGGTGCGGCTTAGTGTATGGCAGAATAGGTGACTGCCCTGTTGTGACATCACAAAGTTACAGAAGTCCTGACAGCTTGTTTTAATGCTCAGTTTCTGAATACAGGCTAAGCACTTTGATATTTTCACAGAGTTAATACAGCATCTACACCTGCTATGTATTAAAAAAATACATCTCACTATAAAATATAGGACCTTTAAGACAATGTATGTCATCCCTTGGTCCTTATTCCAAAAAAGTAAAATGGAAACATTTCAACACTGTGGTTGAGTGGTTAAGAGCATGTCCCATGTTGGTGTTACCCGAGGCAGTGATAGCTGGATCGATTCCTGACTGTGCCGATCTTTACTACAAGTCATTCACCGAGTCTCTCTTTCCACTATCCCCCAAAAAAATCTTTAAAAAAAATGGAAACATGAGAATGTGATGTTTGGCTCATTTAATTTGCTTTTATCCTGCTGTAGGTTTATATATTATATTGTACTATGAGGGGTTTACTGTT
Source organism: Trachurus japonicus (assembly GCF_045865225.1). Classification (NCBI taxonomy): domain Eukaryota; kingdom Metazoa; phylum Chordata; class Actinopteri; order Carangiformes; family Carangidae; genus Trachurus; species Trachurus japonicus. Next base: position 10,054,781 of record NC_140907.1, read on the forward strand.
GTAAACATGCAGCCTCAGAACAGACTGCTCAGTGTGGAGTAGACATCACCACAGCACAGAGAATGTTCTGTGTGCTTTTAGACAAACTCTGCCACATGCAGTCATTGTCTGAACAGACTTGTTCCCTGTTTACTCTCAGACTATTGGCAAATCACAAGTGTGTATTAGTTGTGCTGGTTCATGATTGCCAGAATGTCAGTGTTGAGTGGTATTTTGCAATACGCTAACCATTTAACACTGTTATCATTTGGTGTGTGAAGGAATGTAACAAGTGTGTATTTTGCCCTCCTTCTTTCAGGCTTACAAGACGGTCAATGGTGACAGTGAGCGCTATGAAGACAGATTGGCCAGTGTGGCTTCCCCAGCAAAGGGTCAGTTGCCCACACACACATGCATACACACACACACATTTAATCTCCAGAGCATATGTTACACTACAAGAAACATCAAGCTGTGTGGTTGCATTTCAGACCTTCATGTCTACAGAATGTTGAGACTTTTACAAGATTATGAGTCTACAACTATATGCTACCAATGTTAAGCAGGTAATTATTTTACAATAATTAGTTACGGATCGATTTGTCTCAATACAGAATTTAGTCATGTGACTATTTTGTAATAAAGGAAAGTGCTGGCGGCCACCAAAGTGATTTACAATTTAATGTTTTTACCAATTATTTATCTTCATGACTTTGTGGATTAAAGTGGCAGACAGCTGTAGTAGCTTGGATGTGGCAGAAAGTAAATTCTAAATACATTTTCATGAAAAAAACACTTTATACTACTTTATACTATTCATGAAACTTAATTCTCTTTTTCCCTGATCACATAATGACATTGAATCTGACTGTGTCAAAACACAGATAACCAGATAATGATAGTTTTGCTCCCTGACTTTTTTTCTTTTCTTTTTTTTTTTGGCCTTTGTAGCTGTTTCATCTCAGACAGACGAAACAGAAAAGCAGAAAGTCTTGCTGTATTTCTGGTTTGGTTCTGGTTTTACCACTCAAATATCAAACACGGTTGACTGATCACTCTGAATAGCTTTATCTGCTTGTCTGTTTTGATTTCTGTCTGCAAATTATTTTGTCCATTCAGCTAGTTTGAGCCTGGAGAGGTTGTGGCTCTGCGCCCAGAGCAGCTAACTAGCCTGTAATGGGGATGAGCAGCTACTGGCACTGGTTCAGTTGTGTGCACTTTCAATAGAGTCTGAAGCTCTAGTCCCAACATATTATGTCCTAGTCATATTATGTAACTGAGCAAAAAGAGTCACAGACACATCTGCAGCACAGCACACTGTACTGTAATAGGGATTCAAGTGATTTTGATTGAGGTTCAAATTTCCAGATGAATTATCTGAGGACTCATCACTGGGTGCCGTTACAGTGCAATTTAGTCTCCTTTAGGTGACAATGAGGTGAGTTGTTGGATTTGTGTGGCTACTTGGTCACTTAAGTGTCCTGTTTGATGTGGTTACTGACAACTTAACCTCCATTTCCATATGAAATAAAAGAAAACATGTGATCATAATGAGTCTGAATGGATGCTAAGCTTCAGTGTAATAAACAGCATTAAAGCCAAAGCTCACTAATGTAAACAAGGTTGTGATCATGACTGTTACTGTCAGGTTAAAGGTTTAGTCACATTTCTCTATATGTACAGTACTGTCCTTTAGTTTCTTATTTAAGCCTGTTGTTACACAACATATTTGTGTCAAATTAAATGCATCTGAACTGAAGTTTATATTGAAAGCCATTCGCTCACTATACTACAGATTACATCACTCTAAGCCACAGTTGTTTCTCGGCTGTAACACATCCATCATATTGATGATAATGATCTGTGATCTGTGCTGCTGTGACCACATTATCATTTCAAAAGCACGACTCTGGTGGGACTCGAACCCACAACCTTTGAATCTCTTCCCCAGAGCTTAGCTAGAAGTCCAATGCGCTATCCATTGCGCCACAGAGCCATGTGGTGGACAGCTGTCTGAGGCAGCACATGGACTCTCACAGGCACTGACGGCTCAGATTCACTGCTATACTGATTTTTCTTGTCTCACTGTTGCAGTTAAACAGCGATTGCACTGTTTAATCCATGAACACAGAAAACATATCCATCATTGTTTGTTTTTTGAGGGTTTTGTCTATCTGTATAAACCAAAAGTGAATTTTCCTTTAGCAGGAGACCAACCAGCTGGTGGCAACAGTGACGCTGTCAGCAGTTATTTCTGTCCCACAGATGACATGTTAGGATTTAGGATTATCCTTCTCTTTACTCATATTATGTTGACAGTTTTAAGAGCAGCAGAATGAGCTCTTAGACCTTTAAGGCTTAAGCTCTTTACCTCCTTGACTTGCAGGTGTACATTAAAAGCCCATTTTGTTGGACTTACATTGCCATGAGGTTCCCGAGTTTATCTGGGGGTGGCAGAGATAGTTGAGGCATTCGGAAGAACAGTTTGACCTCTTCACTTAGAGCTCATCATGGACGTGTTTGTCTCAATTCCTCTTCATTCAAAGTTTATTTGTGCCCAAACGCTATTCTGCATGAAACATGTACTACCAGTCAAAAGTTTGGACTCACCTTCTCCATGGTTTTGATGTCTTCAGTTTGAATCTACAATAAAAACACTGAAGAAGGAACACATATGGAATTATGTAGTAAAAGTGTTAAAGGGATAGTTCAAAATTTTGGCAAATTGGCCCCTTGACATAATCCCTATAGTTTTAGGAGTAGGTTTGTTACCTTTAATTGTCCTGCCCCCAACAGGAACGCACATCAGCGTTTTGCATGAATTTACCTCTAAAACAACTTGTATTTGATGAGATTGATGATCATGAGGGAAACCAAGAAATCCCATTAGCCTCCGTAGCGTAGCTCTGAGCAGCTCATGGCTCTGCTCCACCGTTCTAAAAACAGCTTGCACCGACAATTAAAGGTAACAAACCTACTCCTAAAACTACAGGGATTATGGCAATGGGCTAAACTATCACTTTAAACAAAGCAGAATATGTTTAAATGTTAGATTTTTCTAAGTACACACTTTTGACCTTCTGTCGTCGGCTTCATGAGGTCGTCACCTTTTCTAACAGTCTTGAAGTAGTTCCCAGAGATGCTGAGCTCTTGTTGGCCGTTGTGCCTTCACTCTGTGGTCCAACTCATCCCAAACCATCTTAATTGGGTTTAGATTAAGTGACACAAGTAACACTTTTGTTTTAATTAACATTTTTGTGTTTACTATAAAATTCCATATGTGCTCCTTCATAGTTTTGATGTCTCCTGTATATGAATCTACAATGTATAAAGTACTAAAAATAAAGAATGAGAACGTGTGTGTGTGTGTGTCCAAACCTTTGACTGGTAGTGTATGCTGACTAGGTCTATATCTGTCATGCATTCATGCAGTTCTGTTTATCACCTCTCTCCCTCTCTCCACAGTCTCTACAGCAGAGGTGGCACCAGAGGCAGCCGAGCCCGCCCCGGTGGAGGAAGCAGAGCCGGTTGTCGAGGTCAGCACCGAGTTGGTGGCGGCAGAGACGGCCGCCGAGCCCGTTGCCGAGGCCGTTGCCGAGGCCGTTGCCGAGGCCGTTGCCGAGGCCGCGTCTGAAGAAGCCTCTGAGGCGGTGGTCGTAGAGGAAGCTGCTCCTCCTGCAGCAGAGGAGGAAGCTGCTCCTGTCGCCGCTGCAGAGGAGACGCCAGCAGAGGCCCCAGCAGAGGCAGAGAGTGCTGGTATGGCGGCAGCAGTAGATGAAGTCCCTCCTGCTCCTCCTGCCGAGGCTGAGGCTGAGGCCGAGGCCAAGGCTGCCCCTGCTGCTGCTGCAGAGGCGGCTGCCGCATAAAGCTGTGATGGTGCAATGTAGCTCCACCAGAAAGGAGGGCGAGGAGTTAGATGTGCTGTGTCCCACCTCTCTGGGCCCAAGAAAAAAGGACTCATGAACCCCTTTATTAATAAAGGAAAGGGAAAACGTTTAATTTTCACTTCCGCTTGGTTAGTGAGAACCAGTGAGAGGGGGGTTCATCAGTCCGCTTTTCAAGTGCCTCTCTTCCCCCTTACCTCACCCCAACCTCCAGAGCCAAACCATAAGATTTGGCATTAGGCTGTCGGAACAGATTTGGTTTGGAAAATTCAATTTCCATTGAAATGATCTTCACCAGAGCAGAGCTAATCCAAACCATGGTTTGGCTGATGTACAGTTAATAGAGGAGTGTTGCAGTAGATGATACAATAGAGCTGATAACTAATGTTGTTCTCTGTAAATTAATATTTGAAGTGCCCTTAAACACAAGACACAGTCCTGCACCATGTTCCTTTACCTATCTATCTAAAGATGTCAACAGGATGGATGCAGTCCATTTAAGAAACTCAACTGTTTCTTTTGTCATCCTTTGCACTTGGTCTTCCTCCGCAAATTGTTACTTCCAGCTATGTCCCATGAATCTTTGCTTAGGTTAGGATTATAATGCAAACACTAGGGAGATCAGCCTACTTCATGCAGATCCACCTTTCCCTGTGAGGTGTCACCAAAAACCAGCAAACGCTTCTTTTCTAGTTCCTGTCTGGTGTTGTTTAAAATCCTATGAAATGTTCTTTTTTTCTGAGAATGAGTCCGAGTCTGATTTTCTCTCTCCCTCATTGTCTTCATTTTACATTTTGTTTTTGGCTCACTGCATTCAGATACTTATATTTCCATTATTACCTATATAAGTAATCTCTCTGCAGCTACACCAGCCAGCCACCAACCACCTAATAAACTCACCCATGTATCTGCATCATCACAAATTTTTTCCCAGTCTTTTCTCAGAAAGCCATTTTTGTCAGACACTTCTCTATATATTGTCTTTTTAACTGTGAAACTAAATTTTCAGGGAACACTACGGTAAAGACAATTGATAACTTTTATGTCTGAACATTGAGAGTTGTCATTATGATTAAAAGAGTTACTGGATGAAGATTGAAGTGTTTCAATAAAGACAAAGTTACTCTTTTATGGTTCTTTATTGTATTTTGTGGTGAATGTATGTATAATTCAAGCTATGATTTTTTTCCCCCCAATTGAATATTGTTTGCATTTATCTAATTTCTGGGATTTTTCTTTACAAAACTGATTCGTAATCAATATCTAATCTGTGCAGGGATACATGGTAGCATAGTTACTTTTGCTTTGTGAAGACTGTGACTCAGGAAATGTTGTAATAATTGTAGATTAGATCTAGAAAACACCCTGATCTGTAGACATGCTTCCCCACCTCAAGAATCCCTGTGCCACATTCATGCTCTGCTCAGCAAGCTTTAAACAACTCCACTCAAACACTCTGCACCGTTTCCATTGTTGGATCATGGATGTGTATCAGCCTTTTATTTACAATGACTGGTGACTAGTGCAGTTCAAAGCTGCCTCGCAGACAGGATAAGCCTAATCCGAGATTACAGTGCTCATTTTTAGGGTGTCCTAGTGATTGGCCAGGGTGACGGGACATCATAGGACACTGTGTTGGCAAACAACACCTTTTACTATTTGGGAACAATCGTTTACCAACACATAAATAACGGTACTCTATTTCCTCAGGTCATTACACACTTTTACTTTTAACTATTTTTTCCACTTCATAGTATTTTGATATATTTATACTTATGGTATTTATTCTTATATTTACACTTTTAATTTTGTCTGAGCTGATTGAAACAAAATTCATTCAGTTAGACTTCTGAATGACGATAAAAGTCTAAATGCCAAGTAACAAAAAATCTGTGAATGCTGCATGGAGATCCAAATCCCTCCATGGTTACTCCATGTTTGTGAAAAGCCATTCAATGTTCTTAAGAACACTTATTCATCCAAAGTGCTCACGAGGTCTACTTTCTGTGTCAGGACACTTTCTAAAAGGAGAAAAGGGGCATGAACTGGGCAGGTAGATCTCCTGTAGAGCCCTTCCTGAGCTTGTCGTGCCTGCAACCCTTGCAGTGGTTAGACATGTGGTCAATGTAAGTATACAGTCATTCATACAAAAAAGAACATCACAAGGAAAATAATGGACTGTTTATCTGACAGAAATGGATTAATGGTGCAGGATGGCTTCCATTCACATAGATAAAATGTTTAATGACAGCACAGGGATTATGAAAATACAACACCATTGCATACATGTTTACATGATATAGTGTTTCTCTCAGCCATTACTTCCTGTCCTCCTTCCCCCACTTCAGAGTCTATGCCAGATCTGCTCACTGCTGTGAAGATCTTGGCCGGCTCCACGGTTGAGATCGCAGCAGCTTCTGTCGGTGAGACGAGCCTGGTGGAGGCCGTCCGGCAAATAGAGGAAGATGGGAATGGTCTGGAGGTGGCAGAAGCAGAAATCCTGGAGGTGGCAGATAAGGAAGCAGCTGTTACACCGAATGAGGAGGAGCTGAAGTCTGAAGAGGCTGCTGCTGCTGTTGAGGAAGTGGCTGATGCAGAAGTTGTAGAAGCTCCATCTGTTGAAGAGGTGGCAGCAGAGGAGGAATCTGCTCCAGCTGAGAAAGTGGAAGAAGAGGAGGAAGCAGCAGCAGCATCTCCTCCAGAGGAAGCTGCAGCTTCAACACCCACAGCGGAGGAGGTGGGAGAGGCTGCAGCTGAGGACCAGGCCCCAGACTCTTTGACAGAGGCCTCACCTGAGGAGAGTGTGGAGGAGGTCACACCTACTGAGGAGGACACCGCCGCTGAAGCTGCTCCACAGGCCGAGGCGACACCTGCTGCTGCTGAAGCGGAGGAAACCTCAGCAGAGGAGGCAGCAGCTGAACTCGTGTCGACTCACAGTGAAGATTCGGTTATGGAGGCCGGTCAGCTGGCAGCAGCCTCCACTGAATCTCAGCTGGAGGTTCTCACAGCTGCTGAACCAGAGTCCACATCAGAGGCCCCATCAGCACACGAGGCGAAGCACTGCCACTCCTGCCACTCGGCCTCCTCCGCTGGAGAGGACGTGGTGCCACCTGCTGCTGCTTTGGAAGAGGAGTCGGTCAGCGAGGGAGAGCAGGATTTAACACACGAGGCCAGGGAGGCGGTGTCACTGATGGAGGGACAAAGTAAGATCACACTGGCTCCCAGACAACAACTTCTATTTTAGCATCAACTGATAATTGTATAGGTCAGGACAATCAGCCACAACAATAAAACAAAAAGGTGACTGTTTTTATTCTTATGGCTGTGTGGCATATATCCATGGCCTATTGTGAATCATGAGCACTTTGATTTAAAACCAATTTGTATTTTTAATTTGTTTCCAAGGATTAATGGCTTGCCTAAAAAAAAAATTTAAAAAAGTGACAACATTAAAACCAGTGTTTGTTAGCACAAACAAGTTTATCAAATTACACCATTGCAGGTGTAATTTTAATGGCTCGCAGATTGATTATCCCTCTGTTACCGTACCAACTTAAATAATTAACTACGGTAAGGGTTGAATGTGGAGAGCTTTTCCCCTTATGGGTAACATGGGACTTTAAATTCCCATATTTGGCATTCATAAGGAGCATAAGCATTGATAGTTTATTAATACGATTAAATAGTTCTAGCCATATATTTTAATTAAAGTATGTACACACAAGTATGTAACTCTAAGTGTATGTTTTCAAGAAGTGAAAAGAAGTCCAGTTGCTTCCAGTTTTATCACTTAGGTACACAGACAAACAACTGTAATTCACAGTCAAAACAACAGGAGGCTGGTGTGTGAAGAGAAACTAAATGACAATATTGTAAAACTAGTTGTAATATAAAATATGTCTTCATAGGAAACATTTATAGTGTATTACATTGTAATTACATGATGAACTTTGTTTATAAATGCTAAATAGGGGAACCAGATTTTCATATTCTTTGCTAGGAAGACTTCAGGGTCTCAGCCACTGGATGGCAGCACAGTCAACGTTTGTTACAACAGCCACTTACCTGTGACTCACAGGTGTAACTAATGACAGTAATTACTTCAGTGAGGTAATAACACATCGATTCACAAAGATGATCAGCCCTAGATCTTAATTAGCCTTCAAATAAAGGTGAGAGGGATTTGATAGACCTGAGGATCCTGAAGAGATTAATGAAAGGCAGGTGCAGTGAACACAGCACCATGTTAGACTGAACCAGCCACAGAAACATGAAGTGTAAAAATGTCAAATAAATCAACATGTTTTGTTTACATTTAAGTCTCAAATGCATAATGTACTGCAGCTATGTTGATAACCACTTAACTACCGAAATCTTAATTCATAAAAATCAGAGTCTGCTCTGTATTTGACTCTGACCAGATGAATCTCTGCCTGTATCCACAGAGCCAATGGTGTCTGTCTGGACTGTAAAAAGCTGTTCATTGATGTAATAGTACAGTTAAGAAGGTAAACAAGATGAGCAGCACAATCATGAACACTGAACTAGAAGTAGTGGAATGGATAATGGATCCAGGATAAGTGTTATTCTCAGATTTCTCACATTTAAATGCACCAAATTTGTTAGAGTAAGTGTTTCATAAATGCACAGTTTTATTTGACAAGTGTCCATTTTACTTTGGGTATTTAAATCAAGGATACATATAGCCTAGCTTGCAAAATAATCTAGTCTTTTTAATGTATCTAGTGAATATCTGCTGTACAGATGTACTGATGCTGTTTCTCTTTTTTTTTGGTGCAGCCACAGAGACGATGGTGGTGGTGACAGCCCAGTCGTGACATGACAGTGTGCCTTCCACAACACTCGCCTCTCTGTCAAGCAAGCTGGGATGACCCATGGAGACAACACAAACAGAACTAGCCCCAGGTTTAACTGATGTGTCCTTTTCTGAGATGGTATCACAGCGTTTCTTGTATGTTTGTTCAATCTGTATTAGCATTTGTGAAATGATTCCTATTGTGTCTCTTGTCCTCTAGGTGCCACTATTGCAAAGCTTTTCATGACCAGCTGAATAGTATGTGCTGTGAACTTTTTTTTTTTTTTTTTTAGAAGTGTTATAGGCAGTGGAAGTGGTTTGTTGATATGAATGGTGTAATAGCCCAGCAATAATTTCAAGTTATACTGGGATTTTTAAGTGGGGGTGCACACAGCTCAAATGATACCATACAGATTTGCATTCCCCCATTTATGTCATTGTACAAATAAAGGATTATAATTTTTCTGAAACACTAACTTATAAATAAATTTATTAAGTGTTGCCTCCCTATAAGAAAGCAACACAAAAACACAGAAATACTAATGAACTAATTAAAAATATTGCACCAATGATGATAGCTACTGGATATCAACCGATTCCACCCGTGTTCATATTTTGGTGCACACCTATTTTTATGTTGATGTTGTCCATACTTTACCTCCTGCAGGCTAATGAGGTTGATAAATAGGCCTACAGAACAATCCAAGCCGATTTGAAATTACATATATTGTACCTTTCTCAAGATGATCATATTGAACAATAGCAAGCCTCCATGTCTCTTAAAGTTGCAGATGGATCATTTGGTGTATTTGTAGCTATATAGCCTACTGCATGGACCTCTCATATATCAACTACATAGTAGCGACATCAATATATAGCCAATCCGTTTGTTTGTTTGGGTTTAGTGCAACATCACTGTTGTCATAACAACTTGTTCACATAGACACACTAAATAAAGTCAGGTTTAAACATTAACTGTTTTGCTGTGATTGAAGTGCTGTTTTTCTTCCTGGCTAATTGACAACTGTGCTCATGTGAATGTTAGTTTACCTTTAGCTTTAAGGAGCTTATTTGAAGGACTTCTGACTTTCAAGAAGAAATAAATAAAGAAAACAGATACTTAAAAAATCTACACATGGCATTTGTAGAAAGTTAAACTCTTTATAAAGTGACATGGTTTGTCTGGTAACTGTTTTTAATTGCACCTTGTGACGTCAAGGGTGTAATTTGTCTGGGCGGAGTAAACTGACAACCAAATCAATTAACCAGTGAGTTGGTTAGTTCCAGATAAACTGGAGTGAATGGTTAGGGGGAGAGTCCAAGTAATTTGACAAATTTGAGCATTTTATATATAAAAAATAAATAAATAAATAAATAAACAAACATCAGGTAACGCAGTAGTAGTTACTTTTATAATTGAGTTACTTTTTGGAGAAGTAACTATAACTAATTACTCTTTTCGTTTTTTTTAACCATCGTGCCCAACATTGACATAGAGAGACACAGAGAGTAAGTTAGCAGCCACGCAGCGGCGCCTCTATGCATGTATCATCCCACATGAAGCACCGGGAGCACCGAGGCGGTCACGCTGGTCCGGCCGCACGCCGCAGGCTCAGGGGCTGCTGGCTGGGAACACAGGCGGCTAACGTCGGGTTAGCTGGCGGTGCCGTCGTTAGCAGCGGGACTCCTCCGGCTGACAGCTACTGCAGGGCAGAGCCGTCCGGAGGGGAGGAGGAGAGGTTACTGGATGTCACATATACACACACTCACTCTCTCTCACACATACACAGACACACGCACAGAGCAAACTCCCTTTAGCCAGCCAGCTAACGTCAGGCTGCTCCCTGTAAACTAAGTTGGTGACCAACAAGAAGCAGAAAGAAAGAAGGAGCTCCCTCACTCACGGTAAGACAGTCGACCTGATTAGCATTAGCCACATGGTTTATCTGGTTTCAGTCCTGACGGCATGTTTTTATCACTGTGCTAACTCGCCTAGCTAATGTTAGCTAAGTTAATGTCAATATTCAGTTTTCTTCCCGTTCAACCGTCCTTTATTTATTTGCGACGTGTTCTCACTGTTACTTTCCCGCGGAGCGGAGCCTGAGCCAGATAATGTTACTGCCAGCTTTGTATACTATCGTCTAATACGTGTTTGTAAATAAAGGACGCGCAGGCTACTAGTTCATTGATAAGGTTAGCTCCGGTGGACAGCAAGTGTTAACATCGCAGCAGCGGGCAGTTTCTGACAGTGGCTGGGCATGCAGAGTCCGACCTCTCTGTTGTGTTTTATAATCTTTATTTGTAAGTGAGACAAACAGGCGGGGAGCCAGCCGTGTGATGTGTTCACGGTCTTGTAATTGTTACGAACTTTGCTCTCTGGTATGACCGCGTATAGTGGCACTGTTTCATGTGTCCGAGGTTGTTGTTGTTTTTTTACCACAAGCAAACCAGAACAGTGTCAACAATACTGAAACTAGCGTGTGAGTGCATGGTTTCGTTGGCCTGCCCGTGCCCATGATGTAGTAACAGGTGTATATGCTAGGCTATAAGCCATTGATGCTGGTGGCATATATGTGTCAGCATGGTAAAACCTTGTTAGTAGCTTTTGTCATTTTCTCATTGCTTGTTGAAAAGGCCTATAGCCTATAGCCTAACGATGTAGTGCCACTTTTTGATATTTATGTAATTTAGTTTGTATAGATCAAACTAACGTTAAAATGCTGTAGCCACTAAGGCTATGTTGTCTTGAAAGTGAAGCTTCATACAGTAGAGTTGTTTTGGCACTACTAAATTATTGACTACATTTTTAATTAATAATCTATCACAAAATCAAACACTTTTTAGTGTCTATAGGTCCTCCAATTTTTATTATCTTTATCTTGACCACTTTCCTGTTGATACTATTTTTGAAGTGTTTATTAATAGGCATCATGTAACCACTTAGTGTAGTGCAGTTTTCTTTTCTAAATTACACATCCTCAGGCTGCTGGAAGTTACAGTTTTGATTTTGTGTGGTGAAGTAGTGTTACTTAATGCATGGAGTCCCGAGGCCTGGGCCTCCAGTGGGAGGTGTGGTGGAGTTTCTGTGCTGTATACTGGTAAATGATTCACCAAACCGCATTTTGCCTGGCCGTTACATCCTGACCTGCACTGTGAGCCGACAGATGAGGTTTCTGCTGGCTGGGTGGCTGTGTTGGAGCAGAATCATGAAATTAGAAAGATCAGATACATTGGTGCAATAGAGTGTGCCTTTCCACTCCCAAATCTGATACTTGATATCTTGTGTTGGCTGATAGCACTGATCAGATACCGTTGTCACAGAAAAAAAAACACAGCTGTAAAGTAAACGCACGATTGTGTGGCATGGCTCATGTTAGATTAAAAAAAACAACAGGTGCGTTAATGCTGCAGGAACTTATTTTGTTTTCAAACTTTTACCGTTAATCATATAAAAATAATATCACATTGATGTGATGTTTACCATGGAAACATTTCCTTTGCTTGTTAATGCATAATGCATTATGGGGTCATCCAAATAATATGTTACCACTGAAATACTAGATGCTCTAGTTTGCATTGTAGAGCAAGCATTTCAGAAGAAGAGTAACACAGTTTGAGGACATAACAGTAGCAAGCACATTACAGTGAAATGTGTCCATATGATTGGATATCAAATAAATCTTGCTATGCATTTGCTCGTCGTGTCATCAGTGTGTGTGTGTGTTGGTGGAGGGCAGGGCAGGGCACAAGGCAGGGCGTTGTATCTTTACCAGCAGCCCCAGTTACTTGGAACAAAAGCTCTGTTGTTGAAAGATCATGTGACTGTGTGTGTGTGTGTGTGTGTGTGTGTGTGTGTGTGTGTGTGTGTGTGTGTGTGTGTGTGTGTGTGTGTGTGTGTGTGTGTGTGTGTGTGTGTGTGTGTGTGTGTGTGTGTGTGTGTGTGTGTGTGTGTGTGTGTGTGTTCATGTTCCACCCTTGTCATGTGATCTGTGCTCAGGGCTGGGTCTGAGAAATGCTGAGTCGCTCTCAGAGTCGGTTCCTTCCACTCAGGGAACAGGCAGGCAAGGAGAGGAGATGGATGGTCGGCTGGATGGATGGATGGATGGATGGATGGATAGAAGTCAGACGGACAGAGAGAGAAAAGAAAGTTTCATGGCTTCCTCTTACCTTGGAAAGGAAACTCAACCCATGCTTGAATTCTCCTCATTTTCTCTGTGTGGATTTTTAAGCAGCAGACATGTAAAGATGCCGGTCTGTGTTATGAGTCACGTCAACTTTTCCGTGACAAGGCAAGTTTGTACTTTCTACCTATTAATTATAATGTGTTCAGTCAGTGGGATGCCTTATAGAGGGAAAGTTGCCCTGTCTATGCTCCTATCCTGACTATGCTAATGACTCACCATGAGCCGGGAAAATATTATAATCAAGTTCTGTTGTTTGTCACATTGGTAATGAAGTTAAATGTGAACACATTTCTTTCTAAGACATGTAAGTCCATCTCATGCAGGATGACTTCAATCGTAGCAATAATACTCCGACTGTTCCTAGAGTGCCAGCATGATTAGTGGCCAACTGTAAGGAGTGGGAGGGCACATCGATGGACTGCTTTTCACTCGTGAAATGATGAATATCTTTGTTGGATCAAGACAAGTAAATGCTGCTAGAGTCCAAATGAAATAGTTTATTGACATGGTAATAATGGAAGAACTCGACTTATTTACTTTTGAGTTTAGAAGTGGTCTGGCAGCCACGTGTTTGCAGTCGCTCTGCAAGTCTTGTAATACTTGTTTGAATCAAAGCAACCTGTTGGTCCTGAACTGCAAACATATCCAATGTGTTTGCTTTGTGTGCATGTGATCAACCCATTTCAGAAGTCATTCATACTGCATGTGACAGTGGTGACAATGAACGCATGCATTGTGCAGTTGTTGGAGAAACTGCATTTATTCACCCAAACTAAGTTCTCTGTCTGAGATCTACACTGTGATTTAATACCGAGTCGATGTGTGTTGACCGAGGGGAAAATTACATTACAGGCATCACACACAGGACTTTGCACTTCGGCACACCCTCTGCCTCTGACTGGCGTCCTAATGAGAAGAGTTACATCGGCTGGAGATAGACTACAAAAACCCAGTGTGTCACAATCTCCAGCTTCTCCATGAACTTGCATAATAACGTCTGACAGGTTAGCAATAAAATAACAGCACATAGTGAAACACATACAGGTTTCTGTGCTCAGCTTTACATGAAACAATCGGTAAAGCATGAAATATGCAAAATAAGTTGGAACAGGAGTTTTTTTTTTTTAAATCTCTCTGTGGTCTCTACAGTTAAACATCAGAAAAGAAACTGCATGAAGTTTCAGCCTGTTCGGTCCTGATTTACAGGGTCTCATGACGTCCTTCCATAAACAGTATGTAAAAGTCTGTAGATGAATGCCTGCTGTATGTATTTGAATAATTGAACAGAGGCTTTCTATCTAAGCTAAGAGCATGCTAGTCTCAGTGACAGAGGGAACACTGGCACAGCACGGTTCATCCATTATACAGCAGTTAGAGCAACTGAGCATGTGCTCATACACACCATGTAAGAGGACGTTGTGTACGGTCAGGCTGCTTCAAGAGATTTGTGCAAATTTCAAAATGCCCTGCATGCATGAATTTTAGGTCTTTTGTTTTGAAATCATCATGCTTTTATTTTGAGAAATGTTCAGAAATTGAAATTTCAGTGAGGCAGAGTCGTTCTTAATTCTTGTCTTTGTGCATACAGAAGAATTTAAAGAATTTGTGTGTAGGATTATCCTTAAGCAGAGGGTGGGCGCCCTGGGCTGTATAAGTTGAGATGTGTTGTGGTGGAAAAGGAGAGTAGCACAAAAATCAAGAGCCCGCCTGGCCTGCTTCAGATGAACTAGTTTAAACAAGTGTTATCTGAGCAGGGAGCACAGGAGTTTCCTATTTGTTACCTCTCAAAATTTACACAACAATCAGTCCCTGACTTCAAACATCCAGGTTTTGCAAGCTTAAATGAAAACTGTCGCCGTTTGATTTTATCAGTTGAAGCTATGGTATATGAGTTTGTTTAAAGAAAACTTTGCCTCTGGCTGGCTAACTTATGCTCCTGACGGCTGCATACATGATATGTTATAGACTGAGGCTGAAGCTCCATATCCTAGGTGAAAGGATTCGAAGAGGAATAAAGAAGTGGCATTGTTTATTTACTATAGGGCAAAGAACGCTATAAGTACCACACGGAACAATGTAAGATCATTTAGGTTCCAACTTCCAACATGACCCTGTTTGACTCAGATAGGATACTTGGACAGACAAGGCGGGTAGATTCCTGCTTTATATAATATGTGTATTTTCAAAACAGTATGTTTCATTTTTGATGCCACATGTAAAGGACTTTTATGGTGTTTTTTTGATTCTTCTTGGGGTTAGAGTTAGCGTTTTACTGGGATTTTTGGAAACTTCTTCAAAATCAATAACGACAAAACCACTAAGATTACCCCAAACTGATACAGTGCCTATAGAAAATCATAATACCCCTTTGAAATAGCAAGATTATTGCAGGCTGAAATCAAACCCCAGGTTTATTTAAAGAATTCACCCTTATAAGTTCAAACTAATTAATAAAATGGTGAGAGTTCTGAAAATTAAACCAGAAGTAAGCAGAATTTTTGTGTTAATATAAGTCTTAAATAGTTCTGACCGCAATCACTTACATAGAGTGTTTGGTCTGAAACACGGGTCTGTCAGTCACTCTGCTCTGCTGTAAGCCGAGGAGAAAACTTTCCTTGTATCCTACAACCTTTATCCAATGAGGAGAGAGAACTGTATAAAGGGGCGGTCCTCTCTGTGTGTGCAGCCAAGGGATGCGCGTGAATGTGGTGATGTAGGGACGAGGACCAATAGATCCATGACGAGGGCGGGGACTGCTAACTCCATCCGCTGACAGGAAGTTAGCCAAAACGACCGGATCGCTTACTTCTGCTTTAATCAAATTAAAGAAATAGAATAACAGAGTTGGAAAAGTAATCCGTCCCAGTTCTTTTGGCAACATGTTTAGGATCGTTGTGATATTGGAAGATGAATGACCTGCTCATCCCAGCTGTCTAGCAGAGGGACGCAGGTTTTCCTCAAAGGTTTGGGTGCACTAACTCTGCAGCATCGATTTCCCCTTCAATCCTGACAAACACAATGCTGCTACCACCATGCTTCACAGTAGGTGTGGCAACAGAACGACCCAGGTGTTTTTTTGAAGCACTAAAGCTAAAGACTGATTGTGGCACTTGACTTTTTCAGGAAATGCTTCTTTCTTTCTTGCCACGCTTCCATAGCCTACAGGCCAGCTTTGTGTGAAGCTTGTGAGCTTGTTGTCACGGGGACAGACTTGTAAGTCCTTTTAAAGTTGCCGTTGGCCTCTTGGTAGCTTCTCTGATCAATGTCCCCCTGGCTCAGTCATCCGGTTTGGATGGATGGCCTGATCTAGGAAGAATGTTGGTTTCCACTTATTAATTATACTCTGAGTTAGGGCTGCCCCCGACCAAAGAGTTTGTTGGTCGACCAGTAGTCGTCACTTATGGCGATTAGTCGACTAATCGACCCCCCACCTTGAGGGGGAAAAAAAATGGTTTTTTTTGTTTTTTTTTCTGCCCTTGGTCTGGTTGAGAATTAATTAATTAATGCTCGTGACTCCGATCGTGTTCCGAGATTCAACAACAAGCCAGTCGGGTTTCACCGTTATTACCGGCAGAATGCCCGTTTATCACCAATAAACACAGTAGATGAGGAGTGTAAAAAGTTACTGAGCTCAGGCTGTGTGACTGGTGCGGGGGTGGGGGTCCGCGGCGTGGAGCGGTGCGGGCATAGACATATATGTCTATGGGTGCGGGTCTCTGACTGCAGCGGGGACTATCCTGGATCCGCTCCGTGACACGGGACCGGGGCTCAGACAGCACCCGCTAATGGTGACAGCGGTGATACGAGAGAGACTGCCGTGCCGTGTAAAAGAAACAAAACAATAAAAGTGTCACGTCACGACTTCCTGTATTTGGCCCTTCAAAATAAAAGCCCCATAACCTTTCATATACAGTTCAGTCACTGATGTTGGCTTAATTTTGAAAAGACACGGCTCCAAATGTCCAGTGCTTGGTCGACTATTTGGGGGCAGCCTTACTTGAGTGTGGTGCTCAGAAGGGATAGCTAAAGCCTTTGAAGTCTTTTTGTAGCCTTCACCTAACTTGTGCCTTTTTACAACTTCATCCCGCAGGTCTTTTGAAAACACTTTCCCAACAATGTCTGGTTTTATTCTGAAGTCACCATAATGAGTATATTTGATGTCAGGTGGGGGGCAGACAGTAGCCTGGTGTCTGATGTGAAAGTTGATTGAGAAGGTTTATAATGGTTTATATTCTAATGGGCTGAAACCAGGTATTTATTTTTTTTAATTGCCCAGAATGGATTTTCAATTTGATGAGGAGGGAGATATTGTGTACATAGACATTAGATTGAATACTTTCTAATTTCTGGGGTATAATGTGACAAAGGGTTCAGGTTTTGGCAGGGTATGACTTTCTATACTCTAGGCACTGTAGTTGTATGAAGCATCGGCCCCTGCAACAAAAGTGATCTTGGGAATAGTGCTGGGTAAGGCTGCTACTATAGTAAGGTAGCTGTACATGCTCGTATTTGTATCTTATTGGATGTTTGAGCAGACAAGGACATCTCTGCTGTTGTGTATTTGAGAACAGACACCACCCTCTATTCTCTTCATATGTGGATCATCTGTACCTCTGCAGTAGGCTAATACAACCTCACACTGTCATTTCTGATGTTGCAAAGTTGAGGGTGGAGGGGCGTTCTGAACTTCAGACACTTGTTTGAGGATTCAGAGTTGCACTTGTTGAGCAAAGTCAGAGTGGAGGAGCAGCAGGTGACGGCGTGGTGCTGTCTGTGTTTATCTGCCTGTCTCTCTTTTATGCCCCAGATCTCCCTTTGTCTGATATCCTGTTGTCACCACGCACAGCACTACACAACAGGAACTGAAGGCCCATGGTTCCTAGCAACTGTTGCCATGGATCCAGTCAGCCCTGCCTCAGCCGTCCACTGGAGTGTGTGTGCGTGTTTTTGAGGGAATAACTTGGCTTCCTGTCAGTGCATTTCTTCCTGTAATAGCAGACAGGCACTTCCTGCAGGCCAAGATCAGAGGGGAAGACATGAAAGAGATGCAAGAGATCTTTGGCCCTTAATGTGGCCTTGGATTAGAGCTGGGAGGGACAGAGGCTCTGCAGGTTTTGAAGCAGGAGCAGTCTACATTCACAAACTCCTTTTTTCTACTGTGTAGCCTAGTATATAGACAGTACTTTAAAGGAATAGTTTGGCATTTGGGGGAATACACTTGTTTATTTTCTTGCCAAGGTTGGGATGAGAAGATGGCAAACGGTTTGGAAGTTGTACACGAGCAAATTTCCCAAAATGTTGATATATTTCTTGAGCCCGACAGCATCATTTTCCTCATGAGAGGATGTAAACGTAATGTCAGCTAGACACCTAGCAACTCTGATAGTGCTACCTAGGCATTCACTGTTTTGATGATGGTGAGAATTCATTGTCAGGGAAACGTGTTTCCTACCATGCAAATGACAAGAAATACTCCTGAATCTTGGATTTTAAATGTTGGTTAACAGGAAAATGTGTCATCATCAGTTCACCTCACTCTCATTTTTGGTAAACATGGGAATCTTTGGGTGTCTCACGATTCGATTCGATTCGATTCGATTCTGATTCTAAGGGTCACGATTCGATAAAAAATCGATTCTCGATTCAAAACGTTCCTCAATTTTTTTTTGCTATTTTTAATTTGCTTTTTGAACACCAGACCTTGTGAAAAAGTTGAATGATGAGGATGTCTACAGACTATTATATCAGGGGCCATATTTCCCCCCAAAAGATGTACATTACACGTTGCAGATTTATTCAGGAGCAATATATTGGAACCATTTTAAACATGTACATAAACATAACATGTTTAAAAAAAACATGAACATTAAACTTGTTGTAAAACTCTACTTGCTTCGGATAGACACAGCTTTTCAAAACAACAGCTCTTGTTTATTTTCTGTTAACATAAAGCAGAAGTAAGTGATCCGGTGGTTTTGGCTAACTTCCTGTCAGCCGATGGAGTTAGCAGTCCCCGCTCTCGTCCCTACGTCACCACATTCACGCGCATCCCTTGGCTGTACACACAGAGAGGACCGCCCCTTTATGCCGTTCTCTCTCCTCATTGGATAAAGGTTGTAGGATACAAGGAAAGTTTTCTCCTCGGCTTACAGCAGAGCAGAGTGACTGACAGACCTGTGTTTCAGACCAAACACTCTATATAAGGGTGTATTCACACCTGCAGTGTTAGTGCGCACTAAATTTGGTCCAGTTTGGGTCAGTGTGAAAGCACATCGCACTCTAATGCGCACCAAAACTAGTGCGGCCTGAGGAGGTGGTCTCGGTTCGGCTCCAGCCGAATTCTGGTGCGCACTAGTTGATGTGTGAAAGCAACCGCACTCTGGTGCGACCCAACTGCCAGGCGAACTCAACACGTTTGAGCTAAAAGGGCTCCCGTAGTCGTTGATAACGGGTTAACGCAGCGGGGAGACCGTCCGGTGCTCCAGTCCTACGCAGTCTATGCTCTGTCCCCACAAACAAGGAGCAGCAGCGGGGCAGCCGGTCGGTGCGTGTCCGCTGAGTCCGCTAAGACACCGGACAGGTCGGTGGGTCCGTCTCTCGGGTCCGCAGAGCAGCTGATTACCGAGCAGCAGAGGTCCGCCCGTTAAAGGACAATTCCAGGCGAATTCAACTCAGGGGTGTATTTCAAGGGGGCAGTTGTGGGTCTGAGAAGTGAAGTTCACTTCCGCGTTCAAAAAACTGCAATCCCCTCGGCTTCCTCTGGGGGCTGGCTCCAGAAGGGAGCAACTCCAATTGAGCCCCATGTTAAAATAGCCGATTTTACAGCTTAAAAAAACATATTTACAGCCTGGTACATTTTATTTTTTTGGTCTCAACCGATAGTTTCTACCCCCGCACACACTCTGAGGGGGGTGAATTTTTTTTAAAACTCTACCGTTTTACTATTATTAGGTTTAAAGTTCTGGCCAATTAGGGCGCAGAACCGTTGAGTGACAGGTCCGGAGACCGCTGCTACGAGGCCAGTGGGCGGGCTCTCGGCCGGCCAACGGTCGCACCTCTCCAAATATGGCAAGTAGAATCCAACATGGCGCGGTTCAAACCCCCGTTGTAGCGGCACAAAACAGACTCCCCCAAACCAATGGGTGACGTCACGGGTGCTACGTCCATTCTTTTTACAGTCTATGGTGTATTTTCATATCATTTTAGGTCTAAAAGAATGAATCTGAAGATTTTCAGTTTAATCGCTCCTGTTTTGCGGTAGTTGCGTCTGTCCGCGCATCGCCACGGCAGCAATGAATGGGAGTGGATGTAAGTTCCGCTGTTTAGGCTGTTTCCAGCCCTCAAAGCCGCAATTTTTTTCCACAGACAGCATCAGATGGCTACTCAAACATGCACCGAGAAGTTTATTTACTTCAAGCAAGCCGACATGTTTGTAAAAGTCGATCTAATTCAAAGTCTCCCGGAGTTTCGCGCGAGCCCGAAGTTGCAGTGCTGGTGTATTCAGGCGCAGTAGGAGCTACCGCTTGTGTCATAAACACAGGAATATCAACTCTTTACTTGCTTGAAGTGTACATTTTTTTCCACAGACAGCGTCAGATGGCTACTCAAAGATGCGCCGAGAAGTTTTTTTTACTTGAAGCAAGTAAAGATAGTGCAGCAGATTAGTGAGACAATCGTTCACTTTGGTATAAAAGCATGAAATTTGGCACAGATACTCTCTAAGGGTCACTTTTTGGGAAAAAGATGTTGGCCACGCAAAAATTCAAAATGGCGCCCATTTTTTCAAGATGTTCTGTATTTAGTCTAGTAGGAAGAGGGGGGTATCATGTATCCCCTGGAAATATACTTCTAAACAGTGTTTCTAGATTGGAAAGAATGTGTAGAAAATGATGAGCTATGTTAAAAAGTTGTCAGAATGGCCCATGTATCATTTTTATGCAAATTAGTGCCGCCATTATCGGAAAAACCTAATTTCACTATATCTCAGCCAATATTGCAGATAACTGAACAAATAAGGTGTCTAGACCCATGTTTTGAGGGTCAGAGATCATAATAAAACTATTCATAAAGTGATCACATGTTAGTGGCATGCTAGTAAGCAAACCTAACCCTTTTACCAATTGCAAGACGCCAATATTGGAGATACCAAATAGACAGAGGTTGTTGTGTGTTTAATTAACCAAGGTTTATTTGTATCAAACATCATAATAGAACTCTTGTTGATAGGGCTGGGTATTGTTGAGAATCTCACGATTCGATTCGATTTCGATTCGGTAGGCCACGATTCGATTCGATATCGATTCGATTCGATATTGTTTGAAATGCTTTGATATCGATTCAGTATCAAGTAGAAATACACAAAAGATAATTTTTTTTATTATTATTATTTATTTTGTTTCATCCCCTAACTCGGGAGTAATAAAACATTAGCTCAATAATACCAGTACATGGTGCAAAAGTAAGACAGTGCTGTATTAGCACTAAACTAAAGTGCATGTAACTTAAATTATGTATATATTTCCACTTGGAAACTGTAAATAAATAACTCACAGCATTTGGGGAAAAAAAACAAAATATGAAAATATAAAATCAGCACAATAATACCAGTATGGTATACAAAAGTTTAAAAAAATATATGGCAGTGCTGTATTAAATATAATGTATTTATACTTAAATCATGTACAGTATTTCTTTCTTTCTTCTGAGCTAACAGTAACATGGCATCCTTGAACAATAACACATAAGACCCAGGTGCCTTAATATCTGGTTACAAACTAGATGTGTATACAAGTAAAACATCAGCACAATAATAAAACCAGTACAAGAGTAAACAGATAAATGTGCTGTATTACATGAAATGCAATCTACTGTAGGCCTATGTAAACTTAATTAATGTGATTTCTTCTGAGCTCACATGTTAATACAATAACTTATAAGAACCAGGTGCCTAATTTCTGGTTACATATGTGCACAAATAAAGAATCAGCACAATATCGTAACACCGGTATAAGATGTACAAAAGTAAAAAATAAAATAAAAATAACTGTGCTGTATAAAATGTAATGGAGGCCTATGTAAACTTAAATCATGTTTGTTTTTTCTTTTATTCACATAACGCATAAGTATCAGGTTCCTTCTGGTTACACATGTAGATTTTTGTTGAGGAAAATCAGCTGGTCTACGTGGTCTGGATGAAGTGCACTCCTTTGGGCCGTGACAATGTCACCAGCTGTAGAGAAAATCCTCTCAGCTGGAACACTTGTTCCGGGGATACATAGGTACCGTTTTGCTTGGCATGACAACAGGGGGTATTCCCCCTCATGTTCTCTCCACCACTGGAGTGGATTGGTGGAGAGTGGCAGCAGCTTTACTTGTTTGTATCTCATGACCTCATCCAGAGCTTTGTCGCTTGTGCTTCTGGACACTACTACTGGAGTATATGTGTTCCCCAGGAGATCAGCCAAAGCACAGGAGTCTCTTGCTTTTTTTGATGGGGGTCCACAGTCATCAGCTGGCTCTTCTTCCTGCTCCAGCACGTCATCTGCTGCACTTTCTGCTGCATTTATTGGCCCACCCTGTTGTAAAAGGAAATAAATTGCATTGAAATGAAGAAGCTTTATATTTCAATAGTTATACAGTTAGTTTTAAATCCATTGTGGGAGTGTGTATGATAGAAGCAAAATTATCAATAAAATAAAATGTGCCAGGCGTTCAAATAATTTCAGACCTGACTGCATAAGACAACAAAACAAAAATATTCTGTGTGCACAGTTGCACACACAGTTGGCATCTTAATTCAGTATAAATTTGTACTTACAGAGTCCTTCTCAGTTGCTAATGCATCAGTGATAGTGGTGAGATTGGCGAGGACTTCCTCACGCTCATCGTCAGACAGAAAAGGCAGGGCCTTGAAGCGTGGGTCCACAGCAGAAGCTAGGAGGAGTTCATCCTTCAGGCCCATGTACCTTGAAAATAAAGAGAAATTAATTGATTTTATAACAATAAATATATTTTCCCCTCATAATCATGAAATTCCAATTAAAATTAGTTTGTAGTGTATATACTGTAAAAAACAAAAAAACAAACAGACTGAATAAAAACAGGCCTAACAATGTCATGATGATGTAGAACAATAAATACCTTTTCTGGAGATCCTGGTGCACAGCAGATTTAATCTCCTTCACCATCCCAGAGTCACCGGGGGTCAGTTGCATTTCCTGCAGAAGTTTTGCTCTCAGGGGTGCAATGACAGACAGAGTAGGGGTACCTTCCTGAGACATCACCAAGGTGGCTTTCTTCAGTGGCTTCAGAGCCTGTGCGACATCCTCTGCTGCTGTTATGTCTGCCTCTGTAAGGGTGCACAGGTCCTTGTCCTGTTTTCGTACTTCAGGGGAAAGTAGAGCAGCAGACACAGCTGGTTGCTGCTCCAAAAATCTTTCCAGCATTTCTAATGCGCTGTTCCAACGCGTTGGTACATCCGTCACTAGTTTATGCTGTGGGAGATCCAGCAACTTCTGTTTTCTCTTGAGTGCATGACTGGCTAGCGAGCTTCGGTGAAAATAGGCGGAGATGCGCCTCATTCTGCCGAGAAGCCGTGAGACCGCAGGGATTTTAAGAGCAGCCTGAGAAGCTAAGTTGAGTACGTGGGCAAAGCAGCCAACATGCAAACACTCAATGAGACTGACAGCAAGCAGCATATTTGCAGCATTATCGGTGACGATTACCGGCCCTTTATCCTCCAACCCCCATTCATTCATTGCCTCCTTCAACAGGTTCGCTATATTGCTCCCTGTGTGGCTTTCATGCAGGGCTCTAGTCTGCAGAACATTTGACACTAGTGCCCACTCGTTTGAAATGAAATGCGAGGTAATGGTTACGTAGGAGTCTGTCGCCCTCGACGTCCAACCATCACATGAGAGAGCTCTGTCGATTTCAACAACTCCAAAACCGCAGACTTTTTCTCTTCGTACAGCTTCGGGACGGCGACTTCTGTCATATGTTTGCGTGTTGGTATGGCGTATCGTGGTTCGAGCGTGTTTACCATCTTCTTAAAACCCTCGTTTTCGACGACACTGTACGGCCGCAGGTCCTTGCATATGAAGACAGCCACTGACTCTGTTATCTTCTGTGCGCGGGCAGAACCTGGCGCCAGTTTGCACATAAGGGCTCTGTCGAGTTGTGTTTGTTTTGAATCCGCGGATTTAGCCATGGGTTGCTGCAGAACGTCTGCATGGTGTCGGCTCAGGTGATTCCGCAGGTTCGTCGTGTTGCTACAATATTTCAGAACCGCCTGGCAAATTTTGCACACCACCTTACTTTTATCTCTTTCTTGTGTTCCAGGTTTACACGGGAATACAAAATGAATCCACACGTCTGCTTTGTGGTTTGAAGGTGCTGGCTTAACGCTGCTGCTGCTACTCACTCCGGTCGCCATATTGTTATGGTTTGATTTAGTGCGGCCGCCGTCCGTACAGCGCGAATCACACGAGGATGTTGCTCACAGCGCCCCCACTGGCCAGAGCTTGAATCGATTCATAAGATTGCTGAATCGATATCGAATTGCAGGGAAAATAATTGCAATGCATTGCTGAATCGATATTTTTACCCAGCCCTACTTGTTGATGTGACCACTCTTCTCTTTCCCATGCCAGATAAACAGTCAAGTAAATGGTTCTCCACTAGGCATCACTCATCATCGTTTTCACTGAAGTCATCAGAGTTAAACTCATCCTCTCCTTCCTCTTTCTCCTCCTCTTCCTGTTCATGCTCTCCAGTGTCATGGGGATCAACCAGTGAAGTTGGTAGGATAGGGCCACAGGACCACACCTGTTTCAACACTCCTTCATCAGTCTTCATCCATCCCTGCCCCTCATCATTGGTTTTTCCAGAATAGGTTCATCAGCTGGCTTGCACAAGGCGACACGGTAGTTCACACGTCGGCCATGTGGCTTCAGAGCAGAGTGGCATGGAGGAAGGCGAGCCACGTCAACCTTAGGCCGAATTCCGATTCTCCCCTTAGCCCTAGCCCTTGGCCCTAACCCTTCGTTTTGCGCGTTCACGTGAAGTGGTAGGGGTGTCCCAATTCTGGTTCAGACGAGGGTTAGGGGGAAGGGGTAGGGCTATCTCGCCCTCGAAACGGAGATTTTTCAGGGGCACACTACGGACCGAGGGCTATGGCAAGTTTCCCAGAATGCATCTTGCGGCAACCGGCAGCTGATTTATTTCTCACTGTAGCGCTGTTATTACGTCATTTTGTTAAGTTTTAATATTTTTTCATGCGAGAAAGTAGCTGTTTAGATCCCAATGTGCGGTCGGTTTATCCACATGAGGCTGTTTAGACGTTTGCTCCGATGTTTTTCGGAGAAGTGAAGCTCCACGTTGGAGCCTCCACCTGTGGAGCAGATCAGCGGCTCGTCACGGAGACACCACCCCGTCCGGAGAGCTCGTCCCGGTAGAAAAGACGACCGCTAATTAACTTACCCGCAGGGTTTTAAAGGTTTACCGCCGCGTAGTTACATTCTTTTTAGAAGATAAATGCTCATCTCATTGATGAAATGTAACAATTGTCGCATTAATTTGCTTGAATTAAAAGTGAAGCTTCATGTGTTTTGGACACAGAAGCAGCACTGCCTGGGGGATCTGTAGCCTATACAGAAATCACCACATTTACATCAATAAATAAATGTTTTACAATGAACCGATCATTTTTCATTACATTTTATTTTATTTTATTAAGTTAACGTGGTTCTGAATAAAGGATTTGTGGCAAAAGCTTGTCACGTCTGCTTATGTGAAAGCCAGCAGAGACGACTGATGATGCATGTGATTGTTGAAGTGGTGTCCCAATTCGTAGGGGTTCCCTACTCCTTGTAGCTCCGTTTCAAGGGCAAGGGTTAAGGGCTAGGGGTAGGGGTAGGGATGAAAAATAGAATCGGAATTGGGCCTTAGACTTGCAAGTGAGTTTCTTGTCCTCCCCCACCATGTGGCGTAGCAACTTGGCACGGACAACATCCACTGAAGACTCACGACTCTGTCCAGGCGTCAGACAGGTGAATTGCTCCAACTGCCTCAGCATCTCAGGCTTGACACTCTAGCAGTCACTGAGTTGACTGAATACGTGAAACCTGGGATTCTTCTTCAAGGGCCCCACCTTCCTTCTCCCTTTGATGGCACTGGTACAGTCTTCTCCACTGAACCCAAGAAGAGTGGTGCGGTGGTCTTCTCCCAGGGATTCTGCAAGCTCAGAGATGTTGAGAAGTTGTTGGTGTTGGGTTAAAGAAGCTTCCTGGATCTTCACACTGTAGGGGTCTGATGAAGTCAGCTTTAGCAGCCTTGCCCACAGTTTCTGCTCGTACTGTAACACGTCCATATCAACATCAATGGGGACAGGTGCACCGGAAGCCAGGCAGTAGTAGTATTGCAGAATCCCTGGGAGAAGACCACCGCACCACTCTTCTTGGGTTCAGTGGAGAAGACTGTACCAGTGCCATCAAAGGGAGAAGGAAGGTGGGGCCCTTGAAGAAGAATCCCAGGTTTCACGTATTCAGTCAACTCAGTGACTGCTAGAGTGTCAAGCCTGAGATGCTGAGGCAGTTGGAGCAATTCACCTGTCTGACGCCTGGACAGAGTCGTGAGTCTTCAGTGGATGTTGTCCGTGCCAAGTTGCTACGCCACATGGTGGGGGAGGACAAGAAACTCACTTGCAAGTCTAAGGTTGACGTGGCTCGCCTTCCTCCATGCCACTCTGCTCTGAAGCCACATGGCCGACGTGTGAACTACTGTGTCGCCTTGTACAAGCGAGCTGATGAACCTATTCTGGAAAAACCAAAACCCTATGATGAGGGGCAGGGATGGATGAAGACTGATGAAGGAGTGTTGAAACCGGTGTGGTCCTGTGGTCCTATCCTACCAACTTCACTGGTTGATCCCCATGACACTGGAGAGCATGAACAGGAAGAGGAGGAGAAAGAGGAAGGAGAGGATGAGTTTAACTCTGATGATTTCAGTGAAAACGATGATGAGTGATGCATAGTGGAGAACCATTTACTTGACTGTTTATCTGGCATGGGAAAGAGAAGAGTGGTCACATCAACAAGAGTTCTATTATGATGTTTGATCCAAATAAACCTTGGTTAATTAAACACACAACAACCTCTGTCTAGACACCTTATTTGGTATCTCCAATATTGGCGTCTTGTAATTGGTAAAAGGGTTAGGTTTGCTTACTAGCATGGCACCAACATGCGATCACTTTATGAATAGTTTTATTATGATCTCTGACCCTCAAAACATGGGTCTAGACACCTTATTTGTTCAGTTATCTGCAATATTGGCTGAGATATAGTGAAATTAGGTTTTTTCGATAATGGCGGCACTAATTTGCATAAAAATGATACATGGGACATTCTGACAACTTTTTAACATAGCTCATCATTTTCTACACATTTTTTTTAATCTAGAAACACTGTTCAGAAGTATATTTCCAGGGGATACATGATACCCCCCCAGGGTTTCCCGCAGCGCTTTCCTGTTAAGGCGGCCGCCTTAACAACAAAGAGCTGCCGCCTAAACTAACATCTTAAAAAAAAAAAAATGTAGCGATATTCTTCGCCGCCGCCGCCGCCGCCGCCGCCGCCGCCGCCCCCCCCCCGTCGGACGATGGCCGCATCCTCTCACACACATACACACCACAGAGAAGCGCGCACGCATAACAGCAGCGCGTGTTGAAAGCGAAACTTTAATACGGCACGGCGCGCCCCCCCCCCGTCGATCGATCCCCCCCCCCCCCCCCCCCCCCGTCAACAGCTCTCCGCGCTCCCCCCCCCCCGTCAACAGATCTCCGCGCAACCCCCCCCCGCCCCCGTCAACAGATCTCCGCGCTACCCCCCCCCCCCCCCCCCCCCCGTCGACAGGTCAGACACCACCTTAACTAACAAATTTTCTGGGGGAAACACTGCCCCCCTCTTCCTACTAGACTACAGAACATCTTGAAAAAATGGCCGCCATTTTGAATTTTTGCGTGGCCAACATCTTTTTCCCAAAAAGTGACCCTTAGAGAGTATCTGTGCCAAATTTCATGCTTTTATACCAAAGTGAACGATTCTCTTGAAATATGCAATTAATCTGCTGCACTAAGAGTTGATATTCCTGTGTTTATGACACAAACGGTAGCTTTTCCCACTGCACCTGAACACACCGAGCACCGCAGCTGGGTCTCGCGCGAGACTCCGGGAGACTTTGAATTAGATCGACTTTTACAAACATGTCGGCTTGCTTGAAGTAAATAAACTTCTCGGTGCATGTTTGAGTAGCCATCTGATGCTGTCTGTGGAAAAAATTGCGGCTTTGAGGGCTGGAAACAGCCTAAACAGCGGAACTTACATCCACTCCCATTCATTGCTGCCGTGGCGATGCGCGGACAGACGCAACTACTGCAAAACAGGAGCGATTAAACTGAAAATCTTCAGATTCATTCTTTTAGACCTAAAATAATATGAAAATACTAGAGGTCGACCGATTAATCGTCGGCGCCGATAGGACATTTTACAAACTATCGGAATCAGCGGAACTTGGCTCCGATAGTGGCCGATGGCTGCAGTTTTTTCCACAGCGCCATAAACTGCTTCTTCCCTGCCGCTGTCTGTCTCTCTGATCACTGAGGGGCGGGGCTGCTCTTCACACACACACACAGAGCAGGGGAGAGAGAGAGACGGGGCATGTGAAGCAGCAGCAGCAGCGGAGAAGTGACCCAGGTGAGGGAAGGTGCGGTGCGACCGCACTAAGAGAGAGGCGGCAGGTGGAGGGGCTGACTGGAACGAAACTCTCTTGTTATTTAATGAGAAACACTGTAGTATTTTCTCTTAATCATATGTACAGGGTTCCTGCATAGATAATTTGGTGGTGGCTGCCACGCTAAATATCTCACCGCCACCAGCTCACGAGTCAGTGTTTTTTTTTTTTTTTTCCCCTCCGGCTTTTTGTGCTTTTATTTTGAAAGGACAGCTAGAGAGAGACGGGAAGGAGGAAGAGAGAGCGCCGCAGAGTTGGGGCAGACGCACAATAATGGCTCTTTACACTACAAAGTTGGGCTCTATGGGCTCTACTCGACTTGGTTTAGGTCCAAGGGGGCAGTTGTCGGTCTGAGAAGTGAAGCTCACTTCCGCGTTCAAAAAACTGCAATCCCCCCGGCTGTCGCTGGGGGCTGGCTCCAGAAGGGAGCAACTCCAATTGAGCCCCATGTTAAAATAGCCGATTTTACAGCTTAAAAAAACATATTTACAGCCTGGTACATTTTATTTTTTTGGTCTCAACCGATAGTTTCTACCCCCGCACACACTCTGAGGGGGGTGAATTTTTTTAAAACTCTACCGTTTTACTATTATTAGGTTTAAAGTTCTGGCCAATCAGGGCGCAGAACCGTTGAGTGACAGGTCCGGAGACCACTGCTACGAGGCCAGTGGGCGGGCTCTCAGCCGGCCAACGGCCGCACCGCTCCAAATATGGCAAGTCAAATCCAACATGGCGCGGTTCAAACCCCCGTAGTAGCGGCACAAAACAGACTCCCCCAAACCAATGGGTGACGTCACGGACGCTACGTCCATTCTTTTTACAGTCTATGTTTAGGTCCTGTTCCATAACAGCCGAGTTCCTCCTCAGCGGGGACGGGGTCGTCATATCACGGCCGCTACGTGCGTCTCGCCCTCTTTTTTCTCTCCTCCCGTCAGCTCCAAACACACTCGTCCGCAACTCGATCACGATCTTTACAGCGTGGTTTTTCTTTTTACAGTCTATGGGTTTTCCACACAGTAGGCTAATTGTAGTGAAACAGTCACCTGTTAATGTACGGCGTAACCACACCACGAGCTAACGTGTCCTGTTTAGTTACAGTCTCCTCTCCTGCAGCGTCACGTCACTACAGCTGTTCTGATGTAAACAAACTAACGTGTGGAGTTTGGCTGTTCGTCACTCACAGGGTCCAGGGATGATTCAGTGTCCCACATCCTTTAGTTTTACACTAGCTAATAGCTATATGTTATTATTAAAAAAAAAAAAAACTATTAATATATAATTTTTTTTTTTTTTCGCGGGGGGGGGTAGGCTATCGGCCGATTAATCGGCTATCGGCTTTTTCCTGCTCCAAATTATCGTTATTATATCGGAATTAAAAAATCCACTATCGGTCGACCTCTAGAAAATACACCCCTGAGTTGAATTCGCCTGGAATTGTCCTTTAACGTTTAACCGGGAACTAACGGGACCGAGCTGGATGAACGCAACCGGAAACCAGCCGGAAGTACCAAACGGAGTTATACATGCAAACAATATAGAAATAAATGACAGAGCTACTAACAACCGGCCCTACTTGAGTCTCCATCATGAAAGTTTTATCAATCAGCGGTTCCAGATTTCAACCGGTAGTCATGGAGACATGACGCTCTCCAAGTTTGGTCCCGAGTGACAAAAAGCAGGTGTGAACGCAACCGCACTAACTGAAAAATGAAACAATGTATCATTTTAACATTTGGTGCGCACCAGGGTGCGCACTAAACAGGTGTGTATACACCCAAGATTCTCTGCTCTGAGGTGAATTGTACAGCAAGCATGAGCAAATAGATGACACATTATTTCTTAATAGTGTTAACAAAGTGCTTCATACTTGTTCTGCAAAACATGCACACAGTAGTGCAGGGTTTTCCCTGTGTTTTTTTGAGACCAATGTTGCACATCCTGACAGCTGAGATTATAACTCTAGGTATTGTCCCTCCTCTACTAAATATGACAGGAGGCTGGAAATCACAGGACATGTCTGTTCTGTCCTGAAATATGTGTTTCTCTTCTATAATACACATTCTACATCTTGGAGGCGACGTCTTTCCACACACAGCTTCCCTCAACCCAAAACAATGTGCGGAGCACAGTTGTGGCTCCGCGGCGCACAGCTCGGACCTACTTCTCCCGCTGTGTCCTGGTTCCTCCTCGGGCTGTGTCTCTACTGTTTCACATGGAGCTCTGTATGATGACGCACGGCCGCATTGATGGGTCATATTTGCTCCATGCCAGACGATGTTGTGTTACTGTTTGTGGGGGATCGCGTGACCACCACGTGACTGAATCCTGGCCACTGATTGGCTTTTCAGGCATGAATCTGGCGAGCTCAGTTAGCGTCATGGCTTGCTGCAACGCTGCGTACGGAAGTGAGTGCGTGTATTCGGACGGAGGAAACGTGAATTGATTTTTGAAGATTATGAATCGATTTAGAATCATAGAGGATAAGAATCGCGATTCTTACATGAATCGATTTTTTCTCCCACCCCTAGTAAACATACAGCTCTGAAAAAATGAAAATCCAAATCATTATGTAGCCTCTGGATCTGGATGCAGCACCGTGGCTGTCCACTGCTCCTCAGGGAAAGAATCTCACTGTACAAGTTGTATATGTGACAAATAAAGTAGCTTTACCTTTACCCTTAAACTGATCATTTTGAAGTGGTCTCTTTCATTTTTTCTAGAGATGTTTATTTTTTTTTATGGAATTCTGCTCGTCTCTCCAGGGGCTGCTGCTCGTCACACAAGTGGAGGCCACCGGACGGGAGCTGTGTTAACCCCCCGAGGAGCATGAGTGATGACCTCGGTGGTGTTGGTCGACACTGGTGGGACAGTGGTGGAGTACGTCACAGCGGAAGAGGACCCCCAGCAGGTGGGTTGAACACAGAGTGGTCATTACTATATTTAGTCCTCAGTAGTTACTCTGAAAGTTTTATTATTACATCTTACACAGTTGTGGGCAAAAGCACACTGATAAAAAATCTGTCCACATAGTTAAATCTACCTATGTGATTGACTTCTACCATGATTTCACACATAGGCATACTCACAGACTTACATCAGTGCCTCTTTTCTCATCTCTAGACCTCTTTGTTTCTGATGAAGGTTTGCAGTGGACTTTGATTGTGTTGCTCTTTTTTTGTCCATGGTTGCCTGCTCCCAGCAGGAGGGAGAGTGTGAGGTGGACCTGGAGCTGGAGGGAGAGGTAGAAGGCGAGTGTGAAGCTGAAGAGGCCTATGAAGAGGTGCAGGTCAGAGAGGAGGCCGAAGACTACCCAGCAGTTATAGTGGAGGAGGTGCCCGGTGCCAGCCTGACCGAGGAGCAGAGTTACTCCGCCCAGGTGTTGGTGTACGATGACGGGGCGTACCTGATGCAGGAAGTGGGCGACGAGCAGGAGGTGGAAACAGAAGGTGAGGTATAAATATGTCTGTATTTATCAGAGACTGGATTTCATGTGTAACTTTTTAAATCTTCACTCTGCTGCTGCTGCTGCTGCACTACATAACAGTCTCTGTTACAAGGTCACACACCCCACTAGTACCCAGAATGCTCAGTAGGTTCGTTACCGTTAATTGTCGGTGCAAGCTATTTTTAGAACGGCAGAGCAGAGCCACGAGCTGCTCAGAGCTACGGTACGGAGGCTCATGGGGTTTCCCTCATCAAACTCATCAAATACACAATCCAACAACTCCACAACGCTCTGGTGGACAAGTTGTGACCTGCACATTCACCACGCTATGAGATAATAACAGAATGTTACCAGACAGAGTTGTTTTCGAGGTAAATTCATCTAAAACCACTGATGCGAGTTCCTGCCGAGGGCAGTTTTTCAGCAAGCAGTCTCTGCATTTACCTCTAAAACAACTCTGTCTTGTGACGTTCCATTATTATCTCATAGCGTGGTGAATGTGCAGGTCCACCAGAGCGTTGTTGGATTGTGTATTTGATGAACTTGATGAGGGAAACCAAGAAATCCCATGAGCCTCCGTAGTGTAGCTCTGAGCAGCTCGCGGCTCTGCTCCGCCGTTCTAAAAATAGCTTTCACCGACAATTAAAGGTAACGAACCTACTGCTATGACTATAGGGATTATGGCAATGGGCCAATTTGCCAAAATGTTGAACTATCCCTTTAATGCATTGGTAGCAGGATAGTTGTATTACATGCTTAAATAGTGGGGCTGCTTAAGTCCATTTTTGAGCCGAATCGTTCACTTCATGGTACAAGCACCAAATTTGGTACAAATGATGTCCAGGACATACCTTCTAATAAAAGTACGTTGCCCAGCTGAAAATCCAAGAGGGCCGCCAGTTTTCAAGATGGCCGCCTCGTCAAACGCCAAAAAAAGGTTTTCGAGGTAGAACTTGAATTAACAGAAGAATGTTAATGATCCAAGCATCAAAATGAATGTATTATGACTGGAATAACTCGATGGTGTCAATTGAATTCCAATATGGCCACCAATTTTCAAGATAATGGCTATTAAATGACTAAAAAGTAGCGTTTTCGCGTTTTTTCTTCAGTTTTCTGCAATGATCTTAAGTGAAAATCTGCAGAATTCTGAGGGATGTGTTTTTTGTGTGAATCATTTGTGAAAATGTGTCCAAACTTTTGACTGTCACTCACCACACACACACACACGCACACGCACACACACACACACATACAGCAACACAAGCGTTCTTTACTGAAATAAAAGTACTAATTTAGCAATATAAATGATAATTCATTAAAATTCTGTGGTCAACATTTATTGGTTAGTAATTTTTTATAAGAGTGATGTCAAAGCACAACCAGGGCACACTGGTGACATCACTGCTGTGAGACTCAGCATGGGGTTCAGTGTCAGCTTGTAGTGTACTAACTGTAGTTGTAGTTTACTAACTGTTGTAGTGGTGTACTCACTGTAGTTGTAGTATACTTTAGTGTCCCAAATGCTATCTAATAAGCCCCTGTATAGACTCAACTAGAAGTTTAGTTAGTTGTAGTATTGTAGTTAGATAGCCGCACCTGAATTGACAGGATGTGCCAGCGCGGGATAGCCGAGCCAAGGGTAACGGGGCTTTAGTTACCTGGATGGTGTACAGATCGCACGGGATTTATGGCACTGGATGAACGATCGGGCTAGGTGTAGGGCACCAGATACTTGAACCTAGTTGTATCCCATATTCCAATGTGCTATGATATTTTGTATGTTTGGGTGGTAAAAGGATAATCCCTCGACCTTCAACTGTATAAGATGTCTGCCGATAATCCATTGAGTTGTGCTACTAAAACTGACTGGAGCAAGTGTTGCCTCTGTCAGACAGATACAAAAGCTATGCTTTGACACCTTTTCTGTGTTTTTATACCGTTATCTAAAAATTAAAAGAAAAAAATGATAATAAAGAAAAAAATAGCCTATACAAAAAAAAAAAAAAAAAAATGGGGGAGACAAAGACAGCCTCTACGTGGCCTCCCCTACAAGTAGCTTACAGGTCCAAAAGCTTTAAGTGAAACTAATGTCTTTGGGCTCTACTTTCGTGAACTAGGTGCAGGTGCAGCGGATCAGGCCTGCGCCTCGCCTTCGCTTCTCCAACGGGGAGTGGTCAGGAGCAGATTGCGATTTTCCTTCGAAACGCAGCGGAGCGCATCCCGCCTACTTCCCTCCCACCGGCGCAAATGGCATAGAGGGAGGAGAGAAGGCGTGGAGTGGGTTTGACACAGCCGAGTCAGATCTTCACCAATCAAATGAGCTCCTCTCCTCGCCTTTCAATCCGCCGCGCGCGCAAGGCGGACGTTTGATTTCACCGTGGAAGAGAAGATGTGAATCAGCACCTACAGATTACAGCGGGGACAGCTCTCCATTCCGACACCCCTCCACTTCGACACCCCGCTGTTCCGAAATAGCCCCACTTCGAAACACCGCTACTCCGACACCCCCTCCTCCCCCCCACAGCTGTCCAAGGTGCTGAACCGCGTGACGTTGTTTACATTCTGCTTTGTGGCTTGTCTGTGAAACGTGCGCTGCTTAGGGACTGGGCAGATCTGTCCCACTTGCTTTCTCCCCGACTCCGTTGTTGGAGATCTCCCACACAGTAATAGAAATACACTTTTTTTCTTTTTCTCCCCCCCTGCTCCGCTCGAGCACGGCTGAAGCCGGCTTGAGCTCACACGGGCGCGAGGCTGCTGCAGCCGCCGCTCGCACTGACAGCTGACTGAGGGAGATGCTTTGGTTGGGCTTAGGCAATGAAGAAAGGAGTTGGTTAAGTTTAGTAAAAAAGACCAGGTAGAGGCTAGACAGGCTAGAAGCATAATGAACGTTATATGTCATTAATATGAAGTATTTGCTTGTTTTGCAGTTAATTATGCACATGATCCGTTTGACCCCAAAAAGGAAAAAAGGATCAATGCGCACTGCGCGCTGGGGGTTTCCCCCAATAGCCTTTTCGGAGTAGCGGGGTCTTTAGAAAAAATAGAAAACCCCGCTATTACGATGAATGGAAGTCTATTGTCGGAAAGGCGGGGCTTCGGAAAGGCGGGGTGTAACCGATTACAGCATAGACATTCAGCACATCTATATCGATTGTCCCGTCACACTGATGACAGATCAAAGGCTGCACAGATGAAAGATGAGGATGGATTACTGCTGTGTTGACACTACACGATTATCTGCTATATTTATGTATTTACTTATTGATTTATTGAGCCGCATCGTCACGCGACCATAACAAATAAAACTGAAAACAAATAAACTATCATCTCTCACAGCAAACCACAATCAGCCTGGCATCATAGTGAGCAGATATTAACATCTCCCCTCTCAGGTAAATTCTAAAGAAAAAAGAAAAAGAGAGACGCTCTGTGATGCTTCCGTTACACACAGCTGTTTGTTTATATTGTGATCTGTGCACACGTGTTTAAATATAGGTTACTAAATATGAGTGTCTTTATTAATGGAAAAGGGGTGTGTGTGTTTTGTTTTTTGTTTTTTTTTACTGGGCAACAGCTCTCAATCTGTCAGAGCAAGTGAGACGGGAGGAAACTGATGTTCTGGTCCGGTCCAAGCTGGCAGTGTCCGGTCGCGCGAACAGACCTCACGGGCTGATGATGCAAAAGTAGTCTGGGAGGGAGGAGGGAGGAGGAGGGAGCAGGTCTATCTATCTATCTAACCTATATTTAAACACGTGTGCACAGATCACAGCATAAACAAACAGCTGTGCGTAACGGAGGCATTTCAGTTTTATTTGTTATGGTCGCGTGACGATGCGGCGCTGGCCCCTAATAAATCAATAAGTAAATAAATAAATAAATAGCTGATAATCTGCAACGGCACAGTGTGTAGTGTCAACACCTGCTCTTGGGACATCCACGGCTGTCTCAGTCCCTCCCTGGTTTCATCTGTGTTAATTCAGTCAGGCTGAGTTTCCATTACGCAAGCCTTTGATCTGCCATCAGTGTGACGGGACAATCTATATAGATATAGGTGTATGTGCTGATTCAGATACAATAAATAGGGGTTATTGTGATGATTATTATTATTATGATTATTGTTAATTGCATTTAAATGTGCCTGGAAGTGTGGAAATCTGCCTGTGGGGTCTTGGTGACGTGTCTGCACTGCGCGCTGGGCAGTCAAATTGCCACTGCGCTGGCTGCGCTTCGCCTTGCGCTGAGAGTAGACCAGGTTGGAGCTGGCGAGCTTTCAGCGCACTCTCCGCGCGGTCTATCGGCAACAAATTGTCACTGCGCCACGGCGAATCTGTCGACATCTCCCCCTGCTGCGCGACCACTCCCATCTCAGCGCACAGCAGTCTGCCAATTTACCGAATCCGCTGCGCACCTTGTTGCACTGGACGATAATACCACTTCGCCAGCTGCGTCAGGGCTCGCTTCGCTGCGCCACCCTGAGTTGCGCCAAGAAATTAGGGCCCCTAGTTTGTGAGTGTTTTTTTCATTTAATTCGCATTGTATCATCATAATATTCAATAATTTTGATTTTCTAAATGCAGAGTTGTATTTCTCATGTGCAAAAACACATATTTCAATGTATAAACCATCAGAATAGGACTATTCAATCAAAATATAGTTCAAACGCTGTTTCAAACCACTTCGAATGGCGGCCATCTTGAAAAATGGTGGCCACTTTGTTTGTTCAAGTGGGCAACGTACTTTTATGAGATAGTAGGTCCAAAAGCACTTGTGTACCAAATTTGGCGCTTGTACCAGAAAGTGAACGATTTTTCATTAATGTGCTCCACTAAAAGAACTGTTTTTGTGTGTGTCTGTGATCTTTATTTCCAGTGTTGATAATGTGTTACCTTGGCTTTGTTCACTGTCCTGTATTTCATTTATGCATCTTTTCTTTCTCCGTATCCTCACCACGGCTTCAGACCTGCTTGGGCTTACAAGCTGGAAAACAATTGCAGTCTATTTGAGCAGTTTGAGGATGCATTCAACATTTAGTGAGTTCACAGGAATATAAAGCCAATGTATATGTGTTTGATTCCTTTACTCAAACTTAGAAAGTGTTGCTTTTGTTTGTTGTGGTTGAGCTGAAATTGCCACTAGTGATGCAATCTGGTTAGGTTGGCTATGAGGGCTACAGACCTCTGTGTCCATGTGCTGCCACCTGGTGGCTGTTTTTGCACACAGACACCTCTTCATAAATAGAGAAGGTGTATTAGTTCAGTAATCAGCTCAGTCATTAATCCCTTCTTAATGGTGAGTAATGTCTGTGCCTCTGCAGTATTTGTAAGTATAGGACAGTCAGACAGACACTATATAATTTTTAAATCACATTTTGCACACAATATAATTTCAAAGTATCTTCAAGGATGAATAACGTGTGATAATTATGTTTTTACACCACTACATAGTCTTCACCATTTTGCTTATTGTGTGCTTGGATGTCTGATCTTTTGACAAAACAGGTCTAACATATAAAATGTGCTGTTTCTAGCATGAGGATAAAGTGATTTCATATGTTGGAGTAAAACTGGAAATGTGATGGTACCAGGCTCCCATCACCAGGCAATGTGACGATTAGTTAAAGGATCATAGGGCAGGATTAATGAGAACGGCCAGTGACGCGACGGCCGCTGCGCGTAACTACAGCAACCAGCGAAGCCACCGGCACGGGAGCGCGCACAGACTCTTCGCTGTTTACTTTACTCTTTACAGTCTTTCCTATCTAGGGAGGGAGGGGGGGTATTTTACTGTAGGTTCTCTCTCTCTCACACACACACACACACAGACAGACAGACAGACAGACAGACACACACACACACACACACACACCTGCCTCTTCACTGTGCTGCAGCAGGAGGCTGCTTGTCTGTTCCTCTGAGCTCCTCTGCATGGATCTGTATGGGCTCCTACTCCTACAGGCCGGTACTGAGAATTAACGCGCCGGGTCCGGGTGTCGGACCGCATCTGTCAGGGTCCGCGGTCCCATGAAAACCAATCAACACCGGACATATTCATGATTTCATTAAAAAAAAAAAAAAAAACGGACGCGTCGCGGACACGCCGGCCAGGACGTGAAAAGTGGACGTGTCCGGGCAAAAGAGGACGTTTGTCCACCTGCCTGATAACGTTGTTAAAGTTATAACGTCGGCTTTTAACTGCTAGCTGGTGGTTCAGAGCGATTGATATAACAGGGAGTGTCGCCACTCTGTTACTATATCAATCGCTCTGCCGCGGTTGCCCTCTTCATGTCTCCATTCCATTGATCCATTCGAAGGCAGTCGTGGACGCGCTGACGTCAGGTCCGCCGGCCAGCGCGCGAAATTCACCCCCTGAATAGCAGCGCATTTTGCAGCACAGACCCCGTTCAGGGCAATCGAGAGATACGCAGATGGGCTCGTTCTTTTTGGTTTTGAACGCTTCCTCACCCATTATTATTTAAAAAACGTAAAACGCATGGGTATTTTCCGGTATTTTCTCACAAATCCTGCCCTATGATCCTTTAAATTAAGTAGTGTTGAGAATGACACACTGAAATACCTTAATTTACATCTGTAAAGGCTCATGCAGAAAGAGAATTACATTGAACAACAGAAGAGGTGCAGATAAAGCATCCCATCACACTGTACTGCATATTTATGGCAAACAAGACTATGTGATACTAAAATGGGGTCATGTTTATAACATTTAATATTCTGTGTGGGTGGCACACATATATTGCCTTGTGAATTATTAATGTTTTACACTTTCCACATTCAAATTAGGTAGACATTAGTTAATGTTGACTGGTATTGTTTAAACTTGACCTTTCACAGTTCAGTGTTTCCTATTGAACACGAAGAAATGTGAATTACAGAAGTGACATACACTGTCAGCAAACACATATTGGTAAATTCATTAACTTCTAGGTTAGTATTTTTTTTAATTTTTTTGCATCAAACCAATTATGTACAAGGTATTAAAATACATGCTGTGAAATAATCCCACAGGTAATCACAGTTAAACACAAAACATTTGTGTTCTGATTGTTTCAAAAAGAAGTCATGCACAGTCGTTTTATTGTACAAACAGTGGCTTTGTTGCATTAAACTTAGAAGAATTTGCCCAATGCTTTTACAACAACAGTGATCCTCCTGGTCCCGGCTTTACTTGACGTACTCACTACGCAAGCGAGGGGAGGGCGAAGGAAGGATTTCCTGTGTCGGCGGCGGAGGGATACATCTCGCTCGCCGTGATGCGTCGCGTTGAAATCGAGATTTCCCATTTAGCGGCGGAGTGATCCGCGCTAGTAGCTTCCCATACAATTCAGTGAGAAGTCAATGTGAATCTGCAGCAAGGGGAAAACATGGCGACTTCACAGCATGGGG
The DNA here is from genome assembly GCF_045865225.1 of Trachurus japonicus. Taxonomy (NCBI): domain Eukaryota; kingdom Metazoa; phylum Chordata; class Actinopteri; order Carangiformes; family Carangidae; genus Trachurus; species Trachurus japonicus. Next base: position 10,094,281 of record NC_140907.1, read on the forward strand.
GGCACGCAAACCAGCTCGATCTACTCATCAGAGCCGGTAACGTAACTTTATATAGTTGTAGCCGTGATACGGGAGCTTACTTTAACGGGCGGCGTGTGTTTTTGACTTGGGCTGCTGAGCCTCAGTCCTCTGAGGAGTACGCTGAAGTAATGGAGGGCAATCAGGAAGTGATCACCTTGGTAGCAACCTGCATGGCGATGCTACACGGTTTATCAAACCCGGTTTAAGAGGGGAAAAACTTCCGCAGGGCCCGTCAGTCTGCATTGTCGGACATATGTCTGCACGAAGTGTGTTTTGCATGTAGCAGCAGATGTGTCGCACGGCGGCGGGATGTTGAATAACGGTCTGCAGATCGGCTCTGCACAACCAGGAAGTGTAAAGATGTTGTCTTTCCTACGTCTTTGCCACGCTGTCTGAGTCGGAAGGACATGTGGGTTTATTTTTACTAGCACAAACCCGGCACACACCGTCACATATCACCTTTCGCTGCTTTTTGTGATTGACGTGAGTTTTAGTATTTGACCGTAGCGGACTTTAGTTTGTTCCGTTTGTTGGAATAATCTGAATAATAGTAATCTCCATCAATAACAAGCCTTTAGTCCCAAAATGATGATTGTGTAATATTATATTTCGCGGTTTGAAGCTTTGATGAGCTGATAGGTCACATTCCCCGTGTCAAATGTTGGGATATATCTGTTGGATGTTTTTTCCGTGATCGTGTTGTGCTCTGTGTGACTGAAGCGTGGGACGGCCTGGTTCACTCGCTTTCTTCCTTGTACTTGTTCCGAGTGCGGCTTCAGCCCGGACTATGTTGACCTACAGAAACACACTTTATGTGATTTAATGTATGTGTTAACCGTTTCTGTGAACGTACATTGCGTCGTGAAAAAAACTGCCCCGTTCCCACGTATGTTTAATCGTAACATTTAAAGTATTTTGTCCCGTTTCGATGGCGGAAGCATTGTTTATGTGAGGGGTGGGGTGTGGCTCAGATTGACTTTCTCCGCTGCCCAATAGCGCGCGGGGTGCTTTAAAACGTCAGCAGGAACGAGCCAATCAGAGGCGAGGAGCTCATTGAGTGACAAGGGGATTTGTGAGCTTCTTCGAAGAGAACTGGAGGGAAAGGACGAGGAGTGTAAACACGGAAGTCATCGGGAGGCAGCACTACTTTTTGTCGGACTTGCTGCTATTCTTGGCGCCTTTACATTGTAGTTTATGTTCATAATAGACATTTTCTCAACTAAAATTATTCTGACGCATTTACCCGCTCATATTATAGTTATTATTTAATTTATTACCAAATAAACGACCTTTGTGAATTTGAATATTGTTAAATAATTCAATATAAATCACACTCAACAAGCCAGCCTTGAAATGGCCACAGCTCCTATATGTACTTATTTAGGTCAAGCCCAGCTGCAGCTCTATGACCTCACAGCTTTTGCTGGTCTTGTTACAGCAGGGCTGCCTGGTTGCAGAGGCAGCTCAGCAGGCTATAGGGTCTCTGCTCTGCTGGGATGGCCACCAGTATGCCCTGTTTGTTTGTGAGGGGGACTGAATGAGTAGGGCACTCTAAAGATAGCCCACTCCTCTCTCCTGTGCAGTACCCAATGCCTGGTTGAGATAGCCAAACATGGACAGAGCAAGATGGAACAGGATCTCATGTTTCCCACCAGTGATTGACAACAGCAACAGGTGGCCTGTGTTCCCCCTCAGAGTCGTGCGTACCACTTCTTTTACAACAGGCTGAATTCCACTTTTGAATCTAGATAGCGTTTGTCTTTTCGCACCTTGTCTCGCCATGTGTGAGGGGCCAACAGGGACTACATGTAGGGCTCGAACGGCGTGCTAGCTGATATGGGAGAGCAGCTGTAGGTGTCGCTGATTTTACTTCACCTAAGAAAACATTTCCCCTGGAAGTCTTAATCATTTTAAACCAATTGTGTATCCCAAAATCAACCGGGGGGGGGTCTCTAGGGGGTTGTTTACAGCATGTTAGGTATGTGAAACAACTGACAAATAATTATTAGTCACTAGTCATTAAAACAGTTTGAAAATGTATTAGGTGTCCTATATGGAAAATTGTTTAGATGAGCATCTTAACACATAAATTGTGCTCTTTTAACACAGGTGTAATGAGGGCTTAACTCAGCTCCTAGTAGTAAGATTATTTTCTGAATTGTTGTGTGTGTGTGTGTGTGTGTGTGTGTTTCAGTGGAGGCTTCTGTCCATGGCACTAGTGTCCACTGCTCTGATAAGACCATCGAGGCAGCAGAGGCTTTACTACGCATGGACTCACCATCCAGCATCAGAGAGGACCGGAGTCCAGGTAATACACACAAGCTAATAAAACAGCAAGCATTTATACAATTTTCAGAACGTTTTACACTCGTAAATAAAACAATCCAGTTTTATTTATCTTCATGGTCAATTTTGATTAAAGCAGAAGTAAGCGATATTTTTGTGTTAATATAAGTCTTAAATAGTTATATCTTCCGACAGCAATCACTTACATAGAGTGTTTGGACCGAAACACGGGTCTCTCAGTCACTCTGCTCTGCTCTGAGCCGAGGAGAAAACTTTTCTCGTATCCTACAAGTTTTATCCAATGAGGAGAGAGAACGGCATGAAGGGCTGTGTGTGTAGCCAATGCGCGTGAATGTGGTGACGTAGGGACGAGGACCAATAGATCCATGACGAGGCCGGGGGCTGCTAACTCCATCGGCTGACAAGACGTTATGGTGCGTTCAAGGCAACCCGTAACTCGTGTTTTTCCGACCTGTGAAGTCGTACCAGTTCGATCTGGTACGAGTTCACGGGTCGGAAGTTACGAGTGGCCGTTATAGTGACTTTCACAGGTAAAACAGGTCGGAAAAACACGAGTGGGTTGCTTGGAACGCTACAAAGTCGTAAGTCGTGACCTGAAGCTGTAATTTACGGTTTCAAAAGCCTGCCTGGAACGCAGCATTAGCCAAAACGACTGGATCGCTTACTTCTGCTTTAAATATTTAGATATTTTTTGCCATGGTTTGAGAAATGTATTGTATTTTCCCTTAAATTAACTCCAATATATAGAGTTGAGGAGGTTTTCCAGCCTCCAAAAATATGAGTCAGTTTTCTTAAACTGAACTTAACATTGATTAAAGGGACAACGAGGAGTTTTGGAAAAGCAAAGCGTTTTCACACTACATTTATGAGCCTCTGCACACCGTGAAATTCTTTGACCGGCGCAAGACAGACTCATGTTTTCATTCATCAAGAATTAAAGTCAGAGGTTGGAAGACGATCACATACCGTCGTAGTTCCGACCATAAACGGCGATTCGGCGGCGTTATTCTCATGACTCGCCACAAAACCGAAAGTAAAGAAACGCTGGTCGGCTCGACCAGCATTTCCGCCACCACTAATAATAACAAAATAACGATAGAGACAAAACGATATATTTATCGAAAATGGGCCCATTAACAAGTGTGGGTAGCGGAGCTTCATCCACATTAACGTGAGACTTTTTTATAACCAAATAGAAACTCCTCGTTGTCCCTTTAATTATCCTAAACAATAATAATTAGTTCATCAGTTTGATTTTTATTGATATAGTACAACTGGTGTTGAGGATCAACTTTTTCTTTCCAACAGAGAGCTTTAATCCTGAACTACTAACAAAACGTAATGGTGAACACTCTCACCAACTTATCTGTTACCAAAACATTATAATGCTGACAAGATTGTTATTATTCTCTTTTCAACCCTGCAGAAGCTTTTATTCCAGCCTGTGTAGCAACACCTGACTTCCTCCACGCTGCCATGCGTCCCGACATGATCACAGGAACAGAGGTGGAGATATCGACGGAGGACTGCTGCGAGGAGGAAGACGAGGAAATGATCACCCTGCTTGAAGATCCAGAACCAGAACGTGACCACGAGCCTGTCAGGAAAAGGAAAGGTAGACAAACATACTCACAAATGATGTATTAAGAGAGTCTGCATCACTTCAAAACTGTGAAAAAGCCTGTGAAACTTTAAGTTGGTGCAGCCGTTGAGCCGCTCTCAGCACCATGTTGTGAGCAGAAAGGGGATAAAGCTGTGGAAAAAGGAAAAACTGCGTTATTTTAAGTGAATTTGAATGTTTTTAAAACCAAGTTGTATAGAAAACATCTGTTTCTTTTTAATCTTTTATGATTAACCGTGCCTCACAAAGCAGGCTAGAGACCTCAAACCACAACCACAAGTTAGACTGTTTATTACACTAAACGACTTTATCTAAGAGCACCACCTAGTGGTCAGTTTTTTACTGTCTTCGATCAACGACAGCAGTGTCGCCTGCACTAAAACAAATAAGTTATCTGAATCATGTTTGTGTTTGCAGCTGGGCGGAAGCCAAAGACACATCAGTCGGCTCTGTCCAACGGTTCACCAGACCTCGGCATCAAGAAGAAAGCAAGAGAAGGAAAAGGTATCTCACTGTCCTCATGTAACTGTTAATCACATCCAGCTCTCGTCTTTATTGTGTTTTGAACCATGCGTTACATTTGTTTGATTTCCAGCCGGGAGCACCACTTACCTGTGGGAGTTCCTGCTGGACCTCCTCCAGGACAAGAACACCTGTCCCAGGTACATCAAGTGGACGCAGAGGGAGAAGGGCATCTTCAAACTGGTGGACTCGAAGGCCGTGTCCAAGCTGTGGGGCAAACACAAGAACAAGCCGGACATGAACTACGAGACCATGGGACGGGCGCTCAGGTGAGGAGACAGTGTGTCAGTACTGGTGACTGAGTGAGTGATCAAGTTGGTGATCATGCACAATCAGGCAGTGCTGCCAACTTCTCGTTAGATTGACTTTGTTTCCAGATTCCTTCAGCCATTTTGTTTCTCAAAAAAGTACTTGGACAAACTCGGCTATATACTGGACAAACTTTGTCTCTTTGCCATAGCAGCCAGCAGCCCAGACAGAGGCCCTGCTCTGTGTTAGAGAGTGTGTTGCATTTAACTTTCTCCCAGTCTCTTCACTGAGATTTTCCTTGCAAACAGAAATGCAAACAGCTTTAATGGGGATTACGCTGTAGGAAGAAGCTGTGTGTGTGAACACAGAGAGGACGAAGGGAGCAAACAAAGGGTTGAAACCAGCTCATATTGGGCAGATTGGAAACACACACCAGTTGTTTACGTCGGTCACCTTCTAACTCCCATGATCCTTTCCCCTCAGATATTACTACCAGCGTGGCATCCTCGCCAAAGTAGAGGGCCAGCGGCTGGTTTACCAGTTCAAAGAGATGCCCAAAAACATCGTCATCATCGACGACGACAAGGCGGACATGGCCACCGCTGACGATCTGATGGGCTCGGACACGGCGGTGTCCTACGAGCGCGTGGCTCCGCCGGCGGACATGCTGCTCCAGGCCACCGAGCTGTCGTCCCCCAAGAAGCCCAACATCCTGCGGGGCGGGAGCAGAGCCAGCGTGGTCCAAGCTCCCATCGCCACCGGGAGCAAGGCGGCGGCGGGAGGCGGCGCGGCGGTTGCGGCGGGAGTCCCGCGGATAGTGACGGTTTCAGCAGCGCCGGACGAGAGTCGGAACCCGCATTCTCACACCACCATCATTCCCAGCGCCACCGGGCCGAGGTTAGAAACCACCGTCACAGCTCGTCTCGTACGAGGAGAGCTGATGCAAATGCTGGTGTTTCTCCCCCGCTCAGTGTGCTGACCTCTGACTCTGTGACGTCTCACCTCTTCTCCTGTGCAGGACGGTGCGGGTGGCTATGCAGGTGCCTGTAGTCATGACAACATCATTGGGTCAGAAGATTTCTACAGTTGCAGTGCAGCCGGCGGCAGGAACGACGGGGGCCGCCGGCCACACCACCCTCCTCACCAACGCTCCTGCTATCGGTGCTGCCAACTCCAACTCCCAACAGAAGGTTTGTACATGAGGGCAGTTCGTTCGCTTCTATGTTTTTTTACACATTCGTCAACGGCATCTACATTTTAGCCAGCTACAGGTCCACGTTTCATTTGATTAATTCTATCTTAATCTCTCTGACCTCATCATTCCTGCTAGTTTTGCATCTCACTTTTTAATATTTTTTGGAAGGTATGAACGCAAATTGTACTAAATTGCATTCAAAAACACAAACTCTGTACAAGTGTATTGGTCATTTTAAAGGGATAGTTCAACATTTTGGCAAATTGGCCTATTGTCATAATCCCTATAGTCGAAGGGGTAGGTACATTATTTTTAATTATCGGTACATGTTGTTTGAGATCTGCAGGGCAGAACCGTAAACTGCTGAGCAAACACAATGGAGGTGAATGGTACAGGTCCCCTGTTCCTCATCAAACTCATCGAATACACACGTCTCTGCCCGGCAGATCTCAAAACAACATGCACTGATAATTAAAGATAATGTACCTACCCCTATGACTATAGGGATTATGGTAATAGGCCAATTTGCCAATTGTTGAACTATCCCTTTAAGAGTTGGTCTTGCATCATCTTCGATTTCAGGTCTTTCTTTGTTAACCTTTATGAACTTGTTTCTCAGGTTGTGATTCAAACCATCCCCACGATGGTCCCTGCCACCGCTGAGAACGGCGACAAGATCACCGTCCAGCTGGCCAAGATCATCACGATTCCAGCCCACCAGTTGGCTCAGTGTCAGCTCCAGACCTCCACAGGCACAAACAAGTCCAGCGTCGGAGCATCGGGCATCAGCCTCCTCGGGAGCCCCCTGACCGTCCGGGCGCTGGCTCCTGTCAGCGTCGCCCCGGGAACGCAAGTGATGAGACTGACCGTCCCGACGCAGGCCCAGCAACAAACCCTGGTGGTGTCGCAGCCGGGAGCCATGGGCAGCGCGGCGGGAGCGGTAACCGTATCGACGGCCCAGTCCCGCATCATGAGCGGCGTCATCAATGGCTCCGAGCTGGTGATAGGCTCGCCGGCAACGGTGGAGAAGCTGAAGGCTGTGGGGGTCCAGGTCCAGGCCGTTCAGATGCCGGTGGCGGTCCAGCAGAGCCAGGTCAACCCCAAAACTCTCCACAACATCAAAACAGAGGTCAGGGACACTGAGGTGGTGGTCGTCAAACTGGACAGGCCCGATGTGACGATAAAGACAGAGGAGCCCGAGTGCTGAGCTGCACACGTTTCCCCACGTACCCATCTCCTCCCCCTCTGAAGAGGAGGGGCAGTTTGTACATGTGTGCAGTCGTTTTTACTCTTGCGATAACCAGCAGCAGTCTGTGAGACTTTAAAGACTCCTGAAGGCCTGTTTTTAAGTCCTCAACCCGTCTTCACATCTTCCCCTGTTGCTGCCTCGGATTTAAAATGAACTAAGCCCGTCTCCTTCACAACCACCAAGGAAAACCTCTGAGTGTTGTCTGGAGCACAAACTGCACTCTGCAACATATAGGAATACACACAGACTTCAAAGGGAGCTGTCGGGAAAGGTAAAGGGACCAACCTTGATCACTACACTTTATGCCTTCTGAATGCATCGGACTCAAATTGGGGGAAAAAAAAACCTTGAAAATATAAATGTATATTTTAAAAAAAAAAGAAGAAAAAAAACAACCAAACACTACAAAACAAGGCAAATAATTACAACCAACCAAAATGTGAACTGTCAAGAAAAAAAAAAGAAGGGTGGGGTGGGGGGAATAAAACTTTTTGTACATGGCATTTGTTTCCAATTTTGCCTCTGGATGTTAAAACCAGCAACTTATTTTTTTTACTTATATCACTGTGCAGATCAAGTGTGGGTGGTGCTACATGTGAGAGAGAGAGAGAGGAGCTGAGAGAAGCTCTGACAAGGATCGATATCAGACAGACAATGGTTGTGTATGTACATATTTATATATATATATATATCTACTATACAGTTTACGGAGCTAAAGTTAACAGAACAGCCTTAGATTTTAATTTTCTTTTTCATATATTGTCTGAACAGTAAGCTGACATTTGTTTTTTTGTTTTTTGTTGTGTTTTGATACCTTGTACCAAGCACAGTATTACTGAAACTAGAGCATCTAATATTTGTTTTACCATTAGTTCCTCTGTCTGTCAGGCTGTTAATGCTCATTTAGAGAAAACACATGTTGTAGGTCAGTGACTGGATTGCTTGCAGTGTGTCTTCCAGTTTCTAGCAAAAATCTTCTAGGTTTGACTTTTTACATTTGTTTGACAAAAGGATCTTGGCTGTGCTTCAATTCTTGCATTTTATTTTTCATTTAGTTTTTTTGTTTGCTCTCCTCTTCACGACCCTACAGTCTTTGGCTGCATGGAAATGCAAAGAATGTGATTCAGGGACAGTGCATGCTGCCATGTCTCGAAAAGGAAAAGAATCCAGAGATCACATATGTAATTAAGCCCTAACTTTCTTTCTTTTTTTCCCTTTTTTTTTTAAATGGAGGCATCAAAAATCACACGTTTATGCAAAATGTCTGTGAAAAAACATTGAACCACTGTGGATCCAAGGTCACTTTACTTCACCCTTCAAACTGTTTGCCAGAATAGAGTCTGTACCATTTTGGCCCTACATTTCTTCATCATCATCATCATCATCATCATCATCATCATCATCATCATTATTATTATTTTTAACCTAAAAAGAGGGACAATAGAGAGAAAGATGTTTGTGTTCAGACTTGAACTGTTTGTATATTCAACATTTGAAGTATATTCTATTTTGTTGTACTCTTGTTTCAAAGTGTATTCAAGTAGATTTTACTGAAATATAAAAAGACGTTTGAAACCCGACAGCTGTTTTCTTTGGTTTTTTCAATTTCACACTGAAGCTGATTCAGATTTCATTTCATTTGACCTTTATAACCAGTACAAACCAGTGTGTTATCAGGAATCATTCAAGATAAAAAAAAAAAACCATTATGATGGCCTACATTTATTTTCTCAAATCTGAGTGGCAGTGAGCTCTTTTTAAAAAAAACAAAAAAAACCATTGATAACATTTAGTTGATCAGTGTATCTGCAGAACACTGGGTGCAGACAGTTGCTTGACTTTCTCAGATTTTATTGTTGCCCTGATACATTGACAAAGATAAGTCACTTCCCCGTGTCTGGACACTTGACTGATAGGATTCAGCACTGCAGCAAATGTTTGTGGTTATGTTGACTTACACCATGGCCTGAATGAAGCTGGTGCACAGATCAATAAGAAGAATTAAGGAACTACGTCATAGCCTCTCCTTCCTGAGTGACAACACTGAAAAAGAGCCAGAGGTGTTTTTGCACAACATTTCAAATGACATAATTTCATAATTTTTTATTAGACATTTCTGTTGAGTCATATTAACATATACATTCACGAGTCATCACAGCCAAAAGTGACTGACCGTTGACCATTAAGTCAAGAGTCCAACTGAGTGTGTGGACCAGACAGAAGTCTTTAAATAAGATGATCAATCATCTACCTACAATACAGATTTGAATAAAACCACAAACCAATGCTCACCAGTCAGGTTAGGAAATCCAGATGCAATATTTATGGGAGGATCTTTCTAAAATGTGGTAATCCAGCGTGTGTGTCCTCTGTAACATACTGTGAGTTCAGAGCACATGAAGTTCTCTTCACTCCCTCTGTGTTGAGACATCAACAGCGGTACAGTATGTGGTACTGTGGTGTGTGTTGATACTTCAGCACGTATGGACCAGAGAACCTGGCTGTAGAGCCGTCCTCTCCAATTCCTGATGTCTTCTGTCCAGGGCCGTTGCTAGGAATTCTGGGCCCCCTGAAAGAATACTAAAGTGGGCCCCTGACTTTTCCACTTTTTTTCTTAGACTACGTTTATCATTTTTTAAATTTAGCCTACTTTGTTTTGATACTAATGCAGCATTACTATGACTATTAGTCAGGGTCTAAGCAGAATAATTCAGTCATGTGTCCAACCTGTCTCTAATGGGCGTTGACAGTTTGAACTTTCTTACCGTGACAGGTGATGTGGTAATCTCTGTCAGTAACTTGCAGCAGCTGGTTGTGTTGCAGGTTGCACCGTTTCGCTGATAGCTGTGTTTAGACAGCGGTGTCGACACTCACAGCTGTTTACAGGCTTTACATTCACATAGTGTTACAATTGAACTGATTAACCTGTTGTTTTTTTGTGTTGTTTTTTTTAGTAAAAACACCCTTCACTACAAAGTCCATTACTTTCTTTTCTTTCTTTTTTGGGGGGAGGGGGGAAGGCATGCTGCTGTGGAAATCAAAAGGTTTAAGTCTATGAGCAGCACCAAAACCAAAACCCATTCACCTTCATTGCCTTAAATTGAGCAAAGAAATCTCTGGCTAAGTGATAGCCAGAACAGTTCAGACCAAAAATATAAGTGTGAATGTCTTCAACTCCTAAACTAAACCAACTAGAAAAACTAATAATAAGAGTAGCATTAATTTAAAAATTACAAGAAATTGGTTAAAAGATGAGAATTTAAGTAATTCCAAGTGGAAGGATCTTGTAAACGAGGTATACGTAATGGAAAAAATAACAATGAGAATTAGAAAACAAGTTTATATTTTATATATATAAATTATAATATCTCTAATGATTTGTAAAATATGTTTCTTATATATATTTGTTTTTTATACTTGTAATGAACTCATTGTCTTTGTTTCTGAATATAGGCATATGCAATTCTAAGAACTCAGTCTATATGTGTTTGTTGTTGGTGCATATATTGATGAAAATGTATCCTCTGAAACCTCATGAAATTATTTGAATTAGTAGTTCTTTTCTTTCTTTCAGTTTTTCAGTTTTTTTTTTACTTTATCACATTCTCTGTTTATTAATAATAATAAGTAGAAGTAGAAGTAACTCCAAAACCAAGAGCAGAAATAGTGCATCAGTGATCAACAGCACACAACTGAGCAGCAGAAACACTTTATTCTCAGTCACTCTGTAGTACATTGGCAGCTTGAAGCACAACATTTACTACATTTTCAATTAAACACAGTTTGATCTTATCATTATTATTATTATTATTATTATTATTATTATTATTATTATTATTATTATTGTCAACTAATAAAAACAAAACAGATCAAATCTTATTTATTAGTTTCACTGTGCAAATTGTGTTGAGTGTAGATGAGGGAGGGGGGGGGGGGGGGGGCAGGACGGGAGCATGGTGTAGAAAACACACATGAGCACAGTGTTATTAGAGTTCGGGGAGGTAGATTGCATCATTGCAACTTGACCGCCATGAGTTACCTGGCTTTTCCTCTTCTCACTTCAGTTCCTTGGCCTCCTGTCCTCGTCCTCGTCCTCACTGTTCCACTCAAGAGGCGGCGGCGTCTTGTCCACACACCTGCTGGTGGAGCGTAGCCAACCAGAAAGTCAAACTCGTCCCTTCTTTAGCGCCGGTTCTCCGACTTCTTCTCACTCTTTCTCCTTAAAGCTGAAGTCGCAGACCAGAGAGAGGTGGTCAGAGGGATAGCTGAAGGACGGAAGCCTGTTTGGTCCGATCTGCTCCTCCGTGGGCATGTCCAACACGGAGTCCACCCTGAGCGTGTCCTGGCTGTACCAGATGTAGTCCAGGGTCGTGCAACATTCCCCCGTGGGCCGGATCTTCCAGGTGGTGTACTCCGGTTCCGTCAGTCCGTCTTTGCTGAGCTTCTTGTAGGCCGAGTCCAGACAGAGCGGCGATGTGATGAAGTGTCGGTACACCTCCTCGGATGGGATCGCGTTGAAATCTCCGCATATGAGCAGAGGAATGTCGGAGCTGGGGTCGCCGGCGGGACGGCCCGTGTGTTTCTGGACCAGGCTCTGGAGGTGTCGCAGGAGATCCGAGCCCTGCGTGCTGCGGAGCCACTCCCAGCCGGAGCGCGCCTTCAGGTGGGTCACTGCGGCGCACACGCATCTCCCCGTTCTCCGGCAACGAAGCATTGTTACTATGGCGACCTGTGGTGGCAGGAGAGCAGCATGTTAGAGGTGTGGCGTTTTTTGCCTTTATTTGATAGAACACAGTATAGATAGAACACAGTATAGATAGACAGGAAAGGGGGAGGCAGAGAGAGGGGTAATGACATGCAGGAAAGGTCTGCCTGATGCGGGATTCGAACCGGGGACGCCTGCGTTGAGGACTGTAGCCTCGAACCGGCGGCCGCCTTAACCACTGCGCCACGCACCGCCCTAGAGGTGTGTTTTTTAAGCAGCTTTTTTTTTTTCCAATTTTCTTCTTTTGTATTTCTTCCTACTCATTTTTTCGAACTTGTATTAGGATTTGATGATGGGGTGACTGGGAGTGGGGACAGTTGCAACACTTTTTACTGCTTTCTCAGTTACTCAGAGACAATTTTGGACTACACTCACCAAACTTTTACATATTAATCTTAGGCCTACATGTGTCTGCTAATTAGCCATACCATTTACAACTGCGGTCAAATGAGCCGTCGTTCGTCTTCGCGGAGTCAAGCCAGCCGCACAAACATTTTAACTGCGCCCGTATCATAGAACTTACGGCGAATGCTCCGAGTCCACCGGCAAAGCTAGCGCTAGTTTAGAACAAGCGAGATGACTTCCGGTTTTCAAAATAAGACGAGGATAATACGAAGGCAATCGAGGTGTGTGTGTGTGTGTGTGTGTGTGTGTGTGTGTGTGTGTGTGTGTGTGTGTGTGTGTGTGTGTGTGTGTGTGTGTGTGTGTGTGTGTGTGTGTGTGTGTGTGTGTGTGATTACACCTAACAGGGCCTAATGAATTTTAAACAGGAAAAAGGCCTTATACTCCATTTTTACTGTACAATAACGACACTTTGGCCCATAAGTTCAGGCAATGGTTGGTACAGTTGACTTCAGGACCACCCTGACTACTCCCTCACTCAATATCAAACGTTTTTACTGTATCATTTTGGAGAAATTAAGCCTCAAAGCTGCATTTTTGCTTTTTTTAAACATGACAAAAAGGTCTAATACTCCATATTTACTGTACAATAACAGCACTTTGGTCCATAAGTTCAGACAAAGGTTGGTACAGTTGACTTCAGGATCATCCTGGCTACTTCCTCAGTCATTATCAAACATTTTTACTGTATCATTTTGGAGAAATTAAGCCTCAAAGTTGCATCTTCAGCTTCTTTTAAACAGGAAAAAATGCCCTATACTCAATTTTTACTGTACAATAACGACACTTTGGCCGATAAGTTCAGGCCATGGTTGGTACAGTTGGCTTCAGGACCACCCTGACTACTCCCTCACTCAATATCAAACGTTTTTACTGTATCATTTTGGAGAAATTAAGCCTCAAAGTTGCATTCTTTGATTTTTTTTTTTTTTTTTGAAGGAAAAAAGGCCTTATACTCTTTATTTACTGTACTATAACATCACTTTGGTCCATAAGTTCAGGCAATGTTTGGTACAGTTGACTTCAGGACCACCCTGACTACTACCTCACTCAATGTCAAACATTTTTACTGTATCATTTTGGAGAAATTAAGCCTCAAAGTTGCATTCAAGCTTTTTTTAAACACGACAAAAAGGTCTAATACTCCATATTGACTGTACAGTAACATCACTTTGGTCCATAAGTTCGGTCAATACTTAGTACAGTTGACTTCAGGACCACCCTGACTACTCCCTCACTCAATATCAAACGTTTTTACTGTATCATTTTGGAGAAATTAAGCCTCAAAGCTGCATTTTTTGCTTTTTTAAAACATGACAAAAAGGTCTAATACTCCATATTTACTGTACAATAACAGCACTTTGGTCCATAAGTTCAGACAAAGGTTGGTACAGTTGACTTCAGGATCATCCTGGCTACTTCCTCAGTCATTATCAAACATTTTTACTGTATCATTTTGGAGAAATTAAAGGACAATTCCTGGCGAATTCAACTCTGGGGTGTATTTTCATATCATTTTACGTCTAAAAGAATGAATCTGAAGATTTTCAGTTTAATTGCTCCTGTTTTGCGGTAGTTGCATCTGTCCCCGCGTCCCCACGGCAGCAATGAATGGGAGTGGATGTAAGTTCCGCTGTTTAGGCTGTTTACATCCCTCAAAGCCACAATTTTTTTCCACAGACAGCGTCAGATGGCTACTCAAACATGCACCGAGAAGTTTATTTACTTCAAGCAAGCCGGCATGTTTGTAAAACTAGATCTAATTCAAAGTCTCCCGGAGTCTCGCGCGAGACCCAGTTGCCGTGCGCGGTGTGTTCAGGTGCAGTGGGAAAAGCTACCGTTTGTGTCATAAACACAGGAATATCAACTCTTTACTTGCTTCAAGTAAAAAAAACTTCTCGGCGCATGTTTGAGTAGCCACCTGACGCTGTCTGTGGAAAAAAATGTACACTTCAAGCAAGTAAAGAGTTGATATTCTTGTGTTTATGACACAAATGGTAGCTCCGACTGCGCCTGAATACACCAGCACTGCAACTTCGGGCTCGCGCGAGACTCCGGGAGACTTTGAATTAGATCTAGTTTTACAAACATGCCGGCTTGCTTGAAGTAATTAAACTTCTCGGTGCATGTTTGAGTAGCCATCTGACGCTGTCTGTGGAAAAAAATTGCGGCTTTGAGGGCTGGAAACAGCCTAAACAGCGGAACTTACATCCACTCCCATTCATTGCTGCCGTGGGGACGCGGGGACAGATGCAACTACCGCAAAACAGGAGCGATTAAACTGAAAATCTTCAGATTCATTCTTTTAGACCTAAAATGATATGAAAATACACCCCAGAGTTGAATTCGCCCGGAATTGTCCTTTAAGCCTCAAAGTTGCATCTTCAGCTTCTTTTAAACAGGAAAAAATGCCCTATACTCAATTTTTACTGTACAATAACGACACTTTGGCCCATAAGTTAAGCCCATAAAATTAAGCCTCAAAGTTGCATTTTTGGATTTTTTTTTTTTTTGAAGGAAAAAAGGCCTTATACTCTTTATTTACTGTACTATAACATCACTTTGGTCCATAAGTTCAGGCCATGGTTGGTACAGTTGACTTCAGGACCACCCTGGCTACTCCCTCAGTCATTATCAAACATTTTTACTGTATCATTTTGGAGAAATTAAGCCTCAAAGTTGCATTTTTTGATTTTTGTTTTTGAAGGAAAAAAGGCCTTATACTCTATATTTACTGCACAACAACATCACTTTGGTCCGTAAGTTCAGGCCATGGTTGGTACAGTTGACTTCAGGACCACCCTGACTACTTCCTCACTCAATATCAAACGTTTTTACTGTATCATTTTGGAGAAATTAAGCCTCAAATTTGAATTTTCTTTGTTTATTTTGCACTGGAAAAGCTCAAATACTCAATTTTTACTGTACAATGACGACACTTTGGCCCATAAGTTCAGACAAAGGTTGGTACAGTTGACTTCAGGACCACCCTGACTACTACCTCACTCAATATCAAACATTTTTACTGTATCATTTTGGAGAAATTAAGCCTCAAAGTTGCATTCTTAGCTTTTTTTAAAGACCACAAATAGGTCTAATACTCCATATTGACTGTAGAGTAACATCACTTTGGTGCATAAGTTCAGGCAAAGGTCTGTACAGTTGACTTCAGGACCACCCTGACTACTCCCTCAGTCATTATCAAACATTTTTACTGTATCATTTTGGAGAAATTAAGCCTCAAAGTTGCATTTTTTGGATTTTTTTTGTGAAGGAAAAAAGGCCTTATACTCTTTATTTACTGTACTATCACTTTGGTCCATAAGTTCAGGCAATGGTTGGTACAGTTGACTTCAGGACCACCCTGACTACTCCCTCAGTCATTGTCAAACATTTTTACTGTATCATTTTGGAGAAATTAAGCCTCAAAGTTGCATTCGAGCTTTTTTAAAACACGACAAAAATGTCTAATACTCCATATTGACTGTACAGTAACATCACTTTGGTCCATAAGTTCGGTCAATACTTAGTACAGTTGACTTCAGGACCACCCTGACTACTCCCTCACTCAATATCAAACAATTTTACTGTATTATTTTGGAAAAATTAAGCCTCAAAGTTGCATTTTCTGCTTTTTTTTAAGGGAAAAAATGCCTTATATACTCTATATTTACTGCACAATAACATCACTTTGGTCCATAAGTTCGGTCAATACTTAGTACAGTTGGCTTCAGGACCACCCTGGCTACTTCCACAGTCATTATCAAACATTTTTACTGTATAATTTTGGAAAAATTAAGCCTCCAAGTTGCATTTCTTGCTTTTTTTAAACATGACAAAAAGATCTAATACTCCATATTTACTGTACAATAACATCACTTTGGTGCATAAGTTCGGACAATGGTCTGTACAGTTGACTTCAGGACCACCCTGACTACTCCCTCAGTCATTATCAAACATTTTTACTGTATCATTTTGGAGAAATTAAGCCTCAAAGTTGCATTTTTGGATTTTTTTGTGAAGGAAAAAAGGCCTTATACTCTTTATTTACTGTACTATCACTTTGGTC
Source organism: Trachurus japonicus (assembly GCF_045865225.1). Taxonomy (NCBI): domain Eukaryota; kingdom Metazoa; phylum Chordata; class Actinopteri; order Carangiformes; family Carangidae; genus Trachurus; species Trachurus japonicus. Next base: position 10,110,681 of record NC_140907.1, read on the forward strand.
CATAAGTTCAGGCAATGGTTGGTACAGTTGACTTCAGGACCACCCTGACTACTACCTCACTCAATATCAAACATTTTTACTGTATCATTTTGGAGAAATTAAGCCTCAAAGTTGCATTCGAGCTTTTTTAAAACATGACAAAAAGGTCTAATACTCCATATTGACTGTACAGTAACATCACTTTGGTCCATAAGTTCGGTCAATACTTAGTACAGTTGACTTCAGGACCACCCTGACTACTCCCTCACTCAATATCAAACAATTTTACTGTATCATTTTGGAAAAATTAAGCCTCAAAGTTGCATTTTCTGCTTTTTTTTAAGGGAAAAAATGCCTTATATACTCTATATTTACTGCACAATAACATCACTTTGGTCCATAAGTTCGGTCAACACTTAGTACAGTTGGCTTCAGGACCACCCTGGCTACTTCCACAGTCATTATCAAACATTTTTACTGTATAATTTTGGAAAAATTAAGCCTCCAAGTTGCATTTCTTGCTTTTTTTAAACATGACAAAAAGATCTAATACTCCATATTTACTGTACAATAACATCACTTTGGTGCATAAGTTCGGACAATGGTTGGTACAGTTGACTTCAGGACCATCTTGACTATTCCCTCACTCAATATCAAACATTTTTACTGTATCATTTTGGAGAAATTAAGCCTCAAATTTGTAAAAAAGAAAAAAAAAAAAAAATTAGTTTTGCACTGAAAAGCCTAATGTTCCATATTTACTGTACAGTAATATCACTTTGGCCTAAAGTTCTGACAGTGGTTAGTGTAGTTGACCTCGGGAATACCCTGACTACTCATCCATGCAGTATCAAGTATTTGGACTGTATAATTTTTGAGAAATTAATCCATTAATTTTGCTCAATATTCACGCAAATGTAAAATCCCTATGATACATAATTTTTGACAAAAGTTGATAAAGTTGTTTCCAGGACCATCCTTACTACCCACTGATCCACTATTAAGCATTTTTCCTGCATCATTTTAGAGAAATTCAGCTATACAGTTCCATTTTTACATAGAAAGAGGCCTTATGCTCAGTATTTATTCTAATTTAGAGGCTTAATTTCTCTAAAATGAGAGAGCTTTTCCAGTGCAAAACAAACGAAGGAAAGACAACTTCTAGGCTTAATTTCTCCAAAATGATACAGTAAAAATGTTTGATACTGAGTGAGGGAGTAGTCAGGGTGGTGCTGAGGTCAACTGTACCAACCATTGTCAGAACTTATGGACCATAGTGATGTTACAGTACAGTAAATGTGGAGTATTCTGCCTTTTTTCGTGTTCAAAAAAAGCTAAAAATGCAATTTTGAGGCTTAATTTCTCCAAAATGATACAGTAAAAATGTTTGATATTGAGTGGGGGAGTAGTCAGGATGGTCCTGAAGTCAACTACACCAACCATTGCCTGAACTTATGGGCCAAAGTGATGTTACAGTACAGTAAAAATTGTGTATTAGACCTTTTTGTCATGTTTAAAAAAAGCAAAAAATGCAACTTTGAGGCTTAATTTCTCCAAAATGATACAGTAAAAATGTTTGACATTGAGTGAGGGAGTAGCCAGGGTGGTCCTGAAATCAACTGTACCAACCATTGCCTGAACTTATGGACCAAAGTGATGTTATAGTACAGTAAATACAGAGTATAAGGCCTTTTTTCCTTAAAAAAAAAAAAAAGCAATAAATGCAACTTTGAGGCTTAATTTCTCCAAAACGATACAGTAAAAATGTTTGATATTGACTGAGGGAGTAGTCAGGGTGGTCCTGAAGTCAACTGTACCAACCATTGCCTGGACTTATGGACCAAAGTGATGTTATAGTACAGTAAATACAGAGTATAGGGCATTTTTTCCTGTTTAAAAGAAGCTGAAGATGCAACTTTGAGGCCTAATTTCTCCAAAATGATACAGTAAAAATGTTTTAAACTGACTGAGGAAGTAGCCAGGATGCTCCTAAAGTCAACTGTACCAACCATTGCCTGAACTTACGGACCAAAGTGTCGTTATTGTACAGTAAAAATGGAGTATTAGGCCTTTTTTCCTGTTTAAAAAAAGCTAAAAATGCAACTTTGAGGCTTAATTTCTCCAAAATGATACAGTAAATATGTTTGATACTGAGTGAGGGAGTAGTCAGGGTGGTGCTGAGGTCAACTGTACCAACCATTGTCAGAACTTATGGACCACAGTGATGTTACAGTACAGTAAATGTGGAGTATTAGGCCTTTTTTCCTGTTTAAAAATGCTGCTCTAAAAAAAGCTAAGAATGCAACTTTGAGGCTTAATTTCTCCAAAATGATACAGTAAAAATGTTTGACATTGAGTGAGGGAGTAGCCAGGGTGGTCCTGAAATCAACTGTACCAACCATTGCCTGAACTTATGGACCAAAATGATGTTATTGTACAGTAAATATGGAGTATTAGACCTTTTTGTCATGTTAAAAAAAAAGCAAAAAATGCAACTTTGAGGCTTAATTTCTCCAAAATGATACAGTAAAAACGTTTGATATTGAGTGAGGGAGTAGTCAGGGTGGTCCTGAAGCCAACTGTACCAACCATTCCCTGAACTTATGGGCCAAAGTGTCGTTATTGTACAGTAAAAATTGAGTATAGGGCATTTTTTCCTGTTTAAAAGAAGCTGAAGATGCAACTTTGAGGCTTAATTTCTCCAAAATGATACAGTAAAAATGTTTGATAATAACTGAGGAAGTAGCCAGGATGATCCTGAAGTCAACTGTACCAACCTTTGTCTGAACTTATGGACCAAAGTGCTGTTATTGTACAGTAAATATGGAGTATTAGACCTTTTTGTCATGTTTTAAAAAAGCAAAAAATGCAACTTTGAGGCTTAATTTCTCCAAAATGATACAGTAAAAAACAGTAAAAACGTTTGATATTGAGTGAGGGAGTAGTCAGGGTGGTCCTGAAGCCAACTGTACCAACCTTTCCCTGAACTTATGGACCAAAGTGTCGTTATTGTACAGTAAAAATTGAGTATAGGGCATTTTTTCCTGTTTAAAAGAAGCTGAAGATGCAACTTTGAGGCTTAATTTCTCCAAAATGATACAGTAAAAATGTTTGATAATGACTGAGGAAGTAGCCAGGATGATCCTGAAGTCAACTGTACCAACCTTTGTCTGAATTTATGGACCAAAGTGCTGTTATTGTACAGTAAATATGGAGTATTAGATCTTTTTGTCATGTTTTAAAAAAGCAAAAAATGCAGCTTTGAGGCTTAATTTCTCCAAAATGATACAGTAAAAACGTTTGATATTGAGTGAGGGAGTAGTCAGGGTGGTCCTGAAGTCAACTGTACCAACCATTGCCTGAACTTATGGACCAAAGTGCTGTTATTGTACAGTAAATATGGAGTATTAGACCTTTTTGTCATGTTTTAAAAAAGCAAAAAATGCAGCTTTGAGGCTTAATTTCTCCAAAATGATACAGTAAAAACGTTTGATATTGAGTGAGGGAGTAGTCAGGGTGGTCCTGAAGTCAACTGTACCAACCATTGCCTGAACTTATGGACCAAAGTGTCGTTATTGTACAGTAAAAATGGAGTATAAGGCCTTTTTCCTGTTTAAAATTCATTAGGCCCTGCCACACACACACACACACCACACACACACACACACACACACACACACACACACACCTCGATTGCCTTCGTATTATCCTCGTCTTATTTTGAAAACCGGAAGTCATCTCGCTTGGTTCTAAACTAGCGCTAGCTTTGCCGGTGGACTCGGAGCATTCGCCGTAAGTTCTATGATACGGGCGCAGTTAAAGGTGTGTGTGTTTTTTTACGAAGAGCTCTGGTGTCCCTTTACAACCGTTATATGGACATGCACTGCTACACCAAGACCCCCTGTAACTCAGAGAAGGGACGGAGGACTCTGAAACTTCTTCCAGCCCTTAGTCCACATGAGGGTGAGTAGATAATGAGCGAAATATCATTCTAGGGTGAACTATCCCTTTAAAATGTTTGTGCGGCTGGCTTGACTCCGCGAAGACGAACGACGGCTCATTTGACCGCAGTCATTTACAGATGGTTACATATGACACATCAATCACAATTTCTGTTTGAATGGAAGAATTCAGATGTTGCAACTGACCCCAAACCTGAGGATGGATCAGGGACGGTTGCAACATATAAAACACATTAAATTTCACTCATTAACTTTTGCTTTTTGTCTCATAAGCATAGTGTTGCTAAAATATACATTGTTTTACAATAATAATATAGTATTATTTATTTATTTGGTAGTAATATTGACAGTTGGAGGTTTGTTTCGTGTAGAACATACAGTAGGCCTTGAATCAATGTGCAGATGTTACTGCTGGTATTAAAACTCAATAGCTCAGTGTGAGACAAGAAGAATGGAACAATTTTGCAACACAAAATATTTTAATTAAACATGTATTCTACTTTTAGATGATTTATTCACTATATGGCATCAAATAAATGTAACTTTTTTGTCCCATAGAACAACAATAGTTACAAAAAGTTATTTTTGGAAATCATTTTGTTTATCTTTAGCATCAGTCTCTCATGGTCTAATTGGCTGTTCTGTTCATCATGAGAGATAAATTGTGCCTATTTTGAGCTAGAAATGTTTAATTTTATACATATATGTTTGCTTATGCACTTGCAGATTTAAAATAAATTCTTGAAATTCAAAAACAAAACTATTGTGTGGTCTGTTTTGATATGGCTGCAAGAAGTTGTTGCAACCGTCCCCACCCATCAGCCATGACGAAACCTCATGTGCTAGCTACACACAGTGACATTCAAACATGCTAACCATATCATTCAATAGGCAACAAAACAGTGATTCAAACTTGGTAAGTTTGGATTCATTCATACAAACGTTCAGGACAGTATGACAAATATACAGCTCATGAAAAAAGCTACTTTCATACCTCCAAAACAACTTTATTTAGCATGTTTCTGATTGGAGAAATAAGACTTGTCCCCATATCCCCTACTTAAATGTTTAATTTGATTTATTTTAGATATGTTCGAAATAAAATTCATGCATTCATTTTACAGGAAGAGGGTGGAATCTCACCCACCTGATTGGTTGGGATCCTCATGGCGGACAGTCGTATGTTCACGCTGTCCAGGAGCTCGAACCTGGACTGATCGTAGAACAGCGCGCAGCCGTCGGGGCCGTTGTTGCCCTCCACGTCCAAGCAGGGCGACCATGGCTTGGGGCAGAAGTTGCTGCTGTAGCCCAGACCCGCCAGCACCGGCTGGAAGGTGTCGTAGTAGTGGTCCACCTCCTGCAGGCACAGGATGTGAGGCCGGTAGGTGAGGATCTCCTCTAAGATGAGATACTTCCTGTGGGACCAGCTGAGGGCCTCCACGGGACACTGGACAAAACTGTCAAGTCCCTCACCCAGAGCTGAGGGACAGGAGGAGAAAGGACATCTGGCTTTAGAATGCAGTTTAACACAACAATAGCTGTCAGGTTTTTGATCAGGATATCGTCCTTTCTACTATTTTGGACATGTTCATGCTGAGAAACAAAACCCTGAAGTATTCATGGATTTTTTTTACATCCACTTAGGAACAGTGAAACAACTTTTAGGTAGGACTTTGGAATTGCTCATTGGCTCTGTTTTGCATTTACCTGGAGTCATTTTCCTAGTGACATGACGAACTTGACACCAGCATTCACTGTGCTGTCAGCTCTGTCCTGCTGTCCACCAACGTCTGAGCTACAAATCTGTTTTATGTCACTGTGTTTTATGTTCACTTAGATCAGGTGTGGGCAAACTGTTCCAGGTTTTCTTTCCAACCAAGCAGCAGCACACCAGACCTGACTCTTTTAATCAACTCATCTCAGTCTTCTGACAGCTGATTGGTCAAACTGTGTGCTCTTAGTTTGTTGGAACAAAATTTTGCATCCACACAGCCCAAAAAATAAAAAGGTCCTGCCTTAGTAGTAATTTGTGCTGTTATGTTTAATATGGTGAGTCGAAGACAATTTTCCACCCCAGGTGGACAATAAAGATCTATTCTATTCTATTCTATTCTATTCTATTCTATTCTATTCTATTCATCAACTACATCTTTGATGGTGAACAACAAGATTTAGTAGAAACATTAATGTAGGATCTTAGTTCCACCAGCTAGCTTAACTAATAGTTAACTTTGACAACCTGTTCTTGGTCGCTATTGGATATTGAGGTAAAAGTGCTGTCACTTTAATCTGCAAATATTTTTTGTTGTTGAATAGACTGACTAACTGGAAAGACACTAGACCAGTAGATGTGAGCTGAACTGCAGAGCTGGGTTATAATCACTTCATCACTACGAGCACCCACTTCCACATTGCATTGAACTTCCTTAAAGATGAATGGCAGCAGATAAGCAGGGAATAATAAAAGCTGCTATCTCCAGCTGTTCTAAAATCACATCCTCTATTTATTTGATTTTTATTATTAATAATTTCCAATCTGTATGAGTGTATGGTTCAGTGTGATGTGATAAATGAGGAATATAGTTCACCTTGGGCCAGTATGTTCCACTGCATCACCCTGATGGGGCTGCTGGGGGCACTGTCTCCATTATAAAGATGAAGAAAATTCCTGTGGAAGCGAGGAGGCCTGTCCCTGAGGGCCTCCTCACACTGTCGAAGCAGGTCCACTGGATCAAGGGGACACACAGAGGACCCCCTCTGCTCCTACAGGACAGACAGACAGGACACTGGTTATTTCATTTCTGTGCGGGGACAAGATGCAACACAAACTGCAGCATGAGTAGAAGAGGAGCTCTCACCTGGAAGAAATCCGGATCCAGGTTTGTGTCTGCAGGCTGGTGGGGGTCCAGGTGTGATGGGGGGAGGGGGAGAGGAGCGGTGCTGTTGAGGGCCTGGGTCACAGAGCTGTACAGCCTGGTGGCTCCTCCACCCATCGGACACACTGAGGAGGAAAAACACACAGGGCTGTGAAAACACAACATCTGTGACTGGAAACAAGAGGTGAGAGCGAAGCGACACATTAAAGCTGCACACCACAAAAGAGGAAACGTGAAGCTACAAGACAATGAAGAGCCACGAAGATGTGAGTGGAAATGCTGAGTCAGCTGATCACACAGGAAACACTCTCTGCTCCCTCTGAAAACTGATATCTTCAAGACAGATGCACAGTTGTGTGAGCATGTGTGGGTCTGTGGTGCAGGAACTGGACTAGAGAGAAGTTCTGACGTCCAACACACATCTGTAAGTCAGTGTCTTCTCCTGACTTACTCCTCTCTCTCCTCCATCACATCAGTGGAAAACAGTTCCACCATCAATCAGAATGTCTCCAACATACGACTCATTCAAGCACAATACAACGCCAAGAAATGGCTTGTTAACAAACAAAAATGTGAACAATACAGGTTTTTTTTAAGAGTAGCCTATATAAGATCATGATGCAATCGTGGATGTGTGTTATTGTCTTTCAGTTGTGTATAGAATGTGTTCAGGCAGAGGGACTACCGATGAAAATGAGCCTTTTAGCTAACTCGGGTACATTTACATTTGTTTTTACAATGTTTCGTTAATGTACACTGTCCCTTTTCAAATAAACTAATAAATTAAAAAAATAAAATAAATGGAAAGTGACACCTGTCCTACATGTCTTTCTACATCCTGAGTTCATTTACTGAGGATGTTTGCTGACATTCAGCTCTGATAATTAAAGGCAGTGAGCTCCTCAGCTGTTTGGTCATCTTTAGCAGCAACCGAGACAAATCCCTGTTTTTTTTTTGTTTGCTGGGGTCTCAGGATGATTAAGCCCAAAGCCCAGCTCACCTTTTGTCCTGAAAGAACATCTGTCTGCTCATGTGTGACCTGATTCATTAATGCAGCTGAGGCCGACGCTCTGCAGCGACTTTGGGTGTATTAATATCTGAGTTTGAACAAAGGAGTGGACTGTAAATGGTTTGCAACACCACAGGCCCCAGTGTGTGTGTCTCCACCACTGTGTAGATGTGGTTTAAACCTGCAGCTTAAGTGGGGACAAGGGACATGTCACCTACTGAACAACAACAGGTTTATGGAGCCTAAAAATCAAAACGATTCACTGAAAGATGCTACAACACCATGTACAGCAGAGGGAAGTGTTGATTACAGCAGCTTTATATGATTAAACCGTATGTTTTAATAAAAGTAAATCAGGCACTGTTTTCATTAGTGCAGCACTTTCAGTTTCAGTTTAGAGAGGCTGTGTTGATAAAATGCACCAACACACACACAAACACACCGGCACCATCTGTTCCTCTGGTTTCCACCTCCATGAGTGTTTGGCACTCTAGTGGCCTGTCTGTGAGAACTCCGAACTGCAGAAGAAACATCACTCTTGTTCAATTCCAAATGCTGCAGAAGGTAACACATTATAATGATAAGATAACTAATAATGATATAACAGAAATGTTGAAAACAGCCACTTTTCTCATTTACAGCCAGAACGCAGAAGAAACCACAAAGATTTGTATAAATCAGATAACATGCATAATTTCATTTTCTAAAACCAAATATCACCAATTAAATTCCATCTAGAGTCATACTGTCTCTCCACAGAGAATTTGTATTTTTCCAGCTTGTAATACTCAAATCTCCACACTTTTAGAAAAAATGAAAATGTTGTGCATGCTCATGTGCACAAAACTGAGACTGATCTCAGCTCTGTCATACAGATGGTGGTGACCGACCTCTTCTGCTTCTCCTCTGCACAACAACCATAACAGCAGGAGAGAGACGAGCTGCTGTTTAACCACTGATGTGATCCACAAATCAAATAACTCCTGACACATGAAGACAAACCTTAAAAATACTAATATAAAACACATTACCCACCGTCCACCTGTACACTTAAAATAACTGTGAATACATACTGTCCGTCTAAATATGATCATGTCTCTTACAAAAAGAGGAATAGCTGCCTCTTACCCATAGTCTCCATCACTGTCCACTGTGTGCTTCAGTAAAATGTCCTCGCTGTCTCTCCGTGACGCTACTGTCACCCTGACGGATAGATACTCTATGCTGCTGTCAGCAGATTAAAGCCTCGCAGCTTAGCTCAAAGTGTTTTCACTTCAACAAGAGAAGGTGGCACGTGCTGTCTCTGAGCAGACGCAGAAATCTGACTCCTGTCTGCTCGCCGCCGCCTTTAAAACCTCAGGGAGGAGGTGGAGAGACAGACAGAGAGAGAGGGAGAGAGAGAGATTAGGAAGTAGAGACGTCATCAGGCCATATGGAGTATTACAGGTCATGTGCTGGTGAGAGAGAGAGGGATACACTGCTGCTCTCTCACAGCCACCCACACACACACGCCAGCTGAGTGTGAGGCAGATAGATCACTGATAGATTCATTACACAGACTCATGAGGAGACTGACACACTCTTCCCTGACTCCAAATATAGAGCAACAACACAACTGTTATCTGTAAAAGACAATCAGAGAGATAAAAACGTACGTCTGTTGACTGTCTTGCAATAACTTCCTCAGTGTGCGTGGTGTAACAGCAGCCGCACGGCCTGATTACAGTTGATTTTAAATGTTGCGTCAGTGCTGGGTGTTATTTTCCACAACACAATGGACTTTTACAAACTTGCATATTAGGTTTATGATATTTTAAAGGGTTGGATCGACGTTGTTTACTGAACTGTAAAACTACAGCATGAAGCAGCAGTTTGAGACCACACCTGCCCAGACTGAAAGAGCACAACAGTTAGTGTTTTTAATGAAATATCTCAACATTGGATGTTATTGGATCGATTCATTTGAATCATTTTTGAAGTTTGAAGGGGTAAATACTATATCTAGCAGTATATATGAAAAGAATGTAATCATGGGGAATGCATATGTAAATGTGGGAAACTAGGTAAGGTGTGGGGTTTTATTTGTGGGTGTATGAAATGTGGGAATGCATGTAAATGTATGTAATATGGTCAAGGATACACTCCTGTGGTCCTTTTTGATTGTTTGCTGTATGTATGGAAGGTGGAAACAATTTTCCTGAAAAGGAGAAATAAATCTACACAAGAAAGCATAGATATGGATTGAAAAATAAACATTTTACTAGGCTATATCTGCGATTTAAATGATTCAAGTTTGACCTGTGGCCCTTTGACTTTCTGACTTTCCTGTCTTACTCACTCCACTGTCAGATTAAAGCCCAAAAGAAGTCTTCTCTGATCATTTCCCCTCTGACTTCATTTGGGGAGGTCCTAGGCCACAGGTTGAGTGAAAGGCTATTATTATTATATATATATACAGTACAGGTCAAAAGTTTGGACACACTCAATGCATTTCCTTTATTTTCATGACTATTTACATTGTAGATTCTCACTGAAATTCCACTAATGAACCCTGACAAGGCACAACTGTGAAGTGAAAACCATTTCAGGTCAGGTTCACCTCTTGAAGCTCATCAAGAGAATGCCAAGAGTGTGCAAAGCAGTAATCAGAGCAAAGGGTGGCTACTTTGAAGAAACTAGAATTGGTGGGGGCAGAGATAGAGGAGGAGGAGGAATAAGGAGAGGAAGAAGAAAAGAAGAAAGAGAAGACAAAGAAGAAAAGGCATGTTTTCAGTTATTTCACACTTTTTTTGTTAATTCCACGTGTTCATTCATAGTTTTGGTGCCTTCAGTGAGAATAAAGGAAACACATTGAATGAGAAGTTGTGTCCAAACTTTTGGCCTGTACTGTATATATATATATATCTGTCAAGTGCAAGTTTCCCTCTGAGGTTATTGTCCTCACACTCTGTTGTCGTTAATGGCAGCTATCATGGAGAGCAGGTTCATGTGTGAGCTGTCTTCATCGACATTTTTTTTTGAAAACTGTGATTCTCTATGAATATAAATAAACATCACAAATATCTGCCATTATGTGTGATCAGAAGAGTTGTGATGTGGAGTCATATCGTTGTCTCTGCCTGGCTCCTTCAGTGCAGCTCGTGCGAAGATGATTTTATATTCCAGAGAATTTCAGCGGCACAAGCAGAAAGGAGAAGCTGTGTCGATCTGAGGGTGACTCATGGCGTCTGTATGCGCACAGACTCTTAACCACAGATCACACACCACAACGCCAAAGTGTGTGATTTCTACAGCATGGTGTCATTCTAAAGCAGGTAGAAGACAGGAAAGCAAATCATCTGCCACAAAAACCTCACACAACTGACGTCCAAACGGGCTGAACAACACTTCACTGTGTGTGTGTTTTATGTATATATATTAATACATATATATGTGTGTGTAAATGAGAGACTGAGTGAGTTGTATCACTGTATCCTTTAGTGGCATATTGACATTTCCACATTGAAGGGCAGCTGCCTCATTACATTATAATATGTGGGTGGGTGGGAATCTTTTACTATCTCACAATTCAATTTGATTCTGATTTTTGGGGCTACGATTCGATTCAAAATCGATTTTCGATTCAAAACGATGATTCATAATGATTTCTGCTTCAGTCCATTGGTGTGCAAAGGATCCTCATGATCTAGTCCAGTCTGCTTTGCAAGACAGAATGACTAAAATGTCTTTTTCACATTTATTGAGTTTTAAACATTTATCCATGCTTAGATGGAATTGTTGAAACTGTTGTATAAAAGCTATATCACATATTGGTTAAGTAACAAAATTAAAAGTGATGCCTTTTAAATTTCTAAGGAAATGGAGGCCGACAGCCAGCAGATTTGTTTCATTTTTTTTATTTTTCAAAATCAATTTTGGGACATTTTATATCGATTCTGAATCGTATTAAATGAGAATTGCGATTCTTATGTGAATCGATTTTTTGGCACACCCCTATTGGGCAGCAGTTGATTTTAACAGTCTCATCATGTTGACCGTTTGTGATCTCTGTGACTGAACTGAATCACTGCTGTGTATAATGTGTGTGTAACAGAAACCTCAAAACATTTCAGAAGTTCAGAAATCTCTTTCTGGGCTGACGTGCTGGCTGGACACTGCCATCCCTACGTCTACCGCACGCTAACAGCACAAATAAATACAGTAATAAGTAGTTTGTTTACATACTGTATATATTATGAGTATACCTCTGTGTACATATCCATTAAAGCTTGTTTGGAACTACAGGGAGCCCCTATTAAAACACACACCACCGTCAAAATGATGCCATCTATGTGCGTTTGTACATGTTGGCGCGTCAGACAGTGAACATCATGTATCTAGTTTGTGGTGTTAGATTGCTCCTTACTCTCTGACCTTAAGACAGGCTGACTCCTCTGGGCTGTCTCGACGTGATCTACAGCATTGAGGAGCCACTCTGTCCACAACAGTTTGTTTACAGACATGTGACCCGCTTCTGTTCATTCTGATAATACACTGTGTTACTTATTACGCAAACATCACGGCCCTTTCAGAGAACAGTAGTTACAATCGACACAGACGCTCAGTAGACGACAAGGTCCTGGAGTTCTAGAGTTCTTCATGTCAGAAGCTGTAGTAGACCTTTACATTTTAAATCGTTGTGTCACCTCTGATATATGATCTGACATCATAACATATTCACTTAGTTCCCCACTTACAGCCACTGGGAACTCAAGTGTTTGAAGGCTGTGATAAGACTAATTTCACTTACAAATGAAAGGCTGTGATTAAATGGGCTTTCTTTTGGTGGCACCTGAAAATGTCGATGTACAGCATTAGCCCACACTCTACGATTCTTTAGTAGCGGTGTGTGCTAAATGTGAATGGGACCTGTGGGCAGGATAAGCAGAATTGGGTAAGTCACTATCCAGAGACCTGCATAGTTTACCTTTGCAGAAAGATAAAACAGACTGAACTTTGGAGTATTCCTGAAAGACTTGTTATGACAACAAACAATGGGACACTATCAAGCTTTTCAGAATAAAAGACAGTTCTGATCTCAGTAATGTGGAAAGTTACAGGGACTTCTCATAGTATGAGCTAAGAGCTACACAGTTCTGTGTTTTGGCACTGAGCGCTTGCAGATATAAATAATGACTGGAAAGATGAGCTTTAGGCAGACCCAGTCTGACAGGGATCAGTAGAGACGATCCCAAAAACATTCCTTAATATGATATAGTATGACCATAGCAACAGACACACAGGAGTCCAAATCTAACTTTACTTCATGTTTGAGGATCTGACATCTTACCTTCTTTACTGGAATAAACTGATGATTTCCGTTCAGCTCCACTTGTGTAGCAGCTACCTTGTTTGTCAGCCGTCCTTCTTTGCCTTTATGTAGTCCTAACGGCGCGTGAGACAGAAGCAGGGAATGTTCCTCTGTGTGCATGTGTCTGCATGTTTTTGTTCAGAGTAAAGTGGGTGGTTGTTTGACCCTCTAACTGCAGGGCAAGGTCACAGCCGAGAGAAACCTGGTCCCTTCTGCCACCTGCTGGTAGGAGCAATACATAACAGGAAATAAGTATATTTAGTCACCAAACTTCATGCAACAAGTCTGAGAGGAAAACAGGATACATACATTTGAATTGAAGTTTCTTTGGGATTTTTCGTATTTTCCATTCAAATGTTTCTATTTTATTTCAGCATGTTTTCACCTGCTGTAAAGTTACACTTAAAAGTACTTTCCACTTACAGCAAGGGTACAATGCCATCTATGTTTAGGTCAGAGTTTATAATATAGTACATAGGAATGCGAGGATTATAGCCTTTAACTGAAGGAGCATAATAATAACTGCAGAAGAAAAGATGGTGAGGTGAAAAAAATGTCATTTCTGTTACTGTCAGCCTAAAAGAGACTGTTTTATATTTGATTAGTTTTTAATTACAACAATCATTAATTCAGTCACAGCTAGAAAACCAGAAATAGCAGTAAGTACAGCAGGTTTAAAATGGCACAACAAAAACACTGAGGTACATGTGTTATTGCACTTCTTATGTTAGATGAGTCCTTTGCTCTCACTACGTTACAGCTCTCTGTAGCTATAGCTATACTGTAATTGTTGCTGTACATGCCAAACACAATACTATGAGAAATACAACGACAAACAAAAGTACTTTAACAGTTAATGTGTACAGTACTTATGTTTTGGATAAGTTACTGTAAGTTAAATGAACACTTCGAAAGTGGTTAGCAATGCTAACAGGTGGAGCATGTCAAATATTCTATGTAGGCGTCCAATCAGGTGTGGGTGTGTGGACAAGGTTTCTGAATGGTCAGACCTCACTCAAAGCTGATGCACGTGCTATTTCAAAAGATTAATGCCTCTCCTGTATACAGAGGTCAAAACTACAATTATTGAATACATATTTACAAATTAATTAGTGAATAATCAAGCAGACATTCCTCTCAGCAGACATGTTGACTTGCCATGGAAAGAAAAGCACAGGTGTTGCTAAAAGCATTAACAATGGCTCTCTTCTCTTCTATTCAAGTGTCCTCCTGACAATGAGTCATGACAGTAGTGAGTCAAGCATGAATCCTAAAACTGAGGCAGTTCAATGGGATTTGGGCCTCATTAATTAGTCACACGGCACATAACTACACTGTCCGTATCAGTGAAGGCAACATGCCCTGAAACAAATATTGTTGCCAATTTAAAATGTCATGTTTACAGCTAAACTTGACTGGGATGTGACCAAATAAACACAACTGGACACAGTGGTGTCCCAGCGTGGATCTTTGACTGGTCATGGCAGGAACAGCACAGGTGTTACTAATGATGTTAACGAGGGCCTGACCGTAGCCATGGCCATGTGTCAGTGCCTATATCAGCAATCAATATAAAATCTAATCAACAACATATTACATTGGTGTGCATAAGACATCCCAAAACAGAACAGATACTAGATTTAAATAAAATATGGAAAGGGGTCAAACGGCTTACTGCTGCTTTATACACAATGGGTTCGTGAAAGGTTCTGAAGATCTCAAAAGAGAATATGGTTTAACAACCTGCAAATCTGGTGGAGAAGATGTAGACTAATATCTTAATATAAAATTTTTTAAGACTTTTTCAATTCAAACAGCCTGCATATTAAATGTAAATGTGAAAAAGAGGGAGATCTGGATTTGCCTGTGGATGAATGGGAAAGCATGTTCTTATTTTACATATTGTTAAATCAAAGGGAGAGCAATAGATAAGAGAATATATTTTGGTTCAATTGTGCAAGTGGTGTGCTGAAATGATTTTGTATGTTTCTCCCTAAAATAAAATAAAAATCTAATCAACAGGGTGAATCTCAGTGTTTTTACTCATTTGAGTATTTTCATGTGTTTTGTGAGCCTGAAATAAAATGATGTTCTTGTTTGTCTCTGCTTTATTTAGTTTCTTTTTGTTGCCTACGCTTGGTCTGTAGTAGTTTTATCTCCAAGTCGTTTGCTGAAGTCTAACATTTGTTGGTGTAGGAGTACGTTGACGTTTCCTAGCTGCTGTCTCCTGGTCTTCAAGTGGTCCAACAGAGTACTCAGAGACATTAAGAGGACACGATCGCTGCTCTGACAGTCCTCCGTTACCAGGAAATCTTCTCTCCATGCCTCCTGTAAAGTGTCAAACAAAGCCTTTATGTGCAGGTTGAGCTGCTCCACCTCCTGCCAGCACCTGTCTTTGTTCCTCCTGGCCGTGCCGACATCTCCTGTCATCTGTCTGTTACAGAGATGCAGCCTGCTGTTCTCCATTCTCACCTGCTCCAGTTTCACGCTGCTGTTATAAATGCTTATTTCTACCGCTCTCAGCTCTGAGGCCTGTTTTTTAATCGCATCCATGTAACTTGCTCGTGCTCGGTCCAGCTCGGCCTTTATCTGCTCTTTGGGCCGCAGCAGAGAGCTGGTTTTCCCCCTCAGCCCCTGGATGGACCGCTCCAGCACCGACTTCTTCTGGCTCAGCTCGGAGGTGAGCACTTTCAGTCTCCGGTGCCGAATTTGCTCCTCGCTCCATCGGGCCTCCAGCTCCCTCAGCACCTCCTCTTTCTCTGCCAATTCCTCCTGCTTCTCCTTGTTGCTCATTGTGATGCTCTCGGCCTCTGCGGTGTGTTCCTGTATCTCCTGGTGGTACTTGATCTCCGTCTGTCTGTACTCCATTTCACACTGGTTCGTGTGGCTCATCAGTAACTCTGCATCTGTGCTTTGAGGTTGGCGCTGGTGGAAAGCGGCCTGCTCCCGGCGAAGCTCCTCGTATCTCCTCCTGTTGTCGCTGATGTCGGAGGTCATTTTAGCCACGTGTTGCTCCTGCCTCCTCTTCTTCTCCTCCAGGATCCTCTTCAGCTCGTCCTTCTCCTCCTCAAGGTGGTTGATGTTCTTCTTCTCTGTGTCCATGTTATCGCACAGCTCCTCCTGATTCCTCTGGAAAACACGCTGGTTGACGGTGTCGACTTCCAGGAGTTCTCTGACCTGCCTGTCCATCTCCTTGATCTCCTTCCTGTGCTTCACTATGGACGCGATCCGTTCCTCCAGCTGCATCTTCGAGCGGTCCAGCTGCTGAGAGACGTGGGAATACTCTGCTCTGACTTCGCTCTCCTCTTCGTGGTGCTGCTTGAAAATCTCATAAATTTGAGCCAAGGCGTCCTGACTAAGCAACCTCGATGCTCGACCCTCCTCTATCTTATCGTCGACTGTGGCGATTTCCTCTTTGAGATTCTGGATAGCGAGCCTAAATGCTTCTCCCAACTCATAAAGCTCCTGCTTCAGCGCTTCTCTCTGTTCCCTCAGTTCTTGATGTTTCTGGATCTCTCCTTCCAGCTGTTTCTCAAACTGGCAACGAGATTCTCTCAGTCTTTCTGAACTGCTCTTTAGCTTGGCCATATCAGCCATGAGCTCTCCCAGATGGTATTGGGTTTTTTGTCTCTCATCATGAACCCTCTCCAGCTCTGCTCTGCTCATCCTGGTAGTTTGCTTCCACTCCATAATTTTCTCATCTGTGTGATCCACTTCTCTGGACACGTTGTCTTTTTTCACCTTGAAAGCCGCTCTCTCCAGTTCCATGTTTTGCTCCAGGGTTATTTTATCCTGGTTGACAGCAGCGATTTGGGACTTCAGCTCCTCTATCAGCTCCCGTGTGTGATCCAGCCGTATTTGCAGTTCATATTTTAGGGTGATCTGCTCATTCAGAGGAGCCATGACCTCTTCGTGCTCACGCTTCACCTGTTCTCGCTGCGGGTACAGTGCTTCATTTTGTCTGCAGAGGGCCTCCTGCCTCTTCACGGTGTCCTCTTGCAGCTGGAGGACAGTGTTCAGGTCTTTGTGCAGCTGCTCTATCTCCGCAGCATTGGATGCACGCGCTGCTGCGACGTCAGCCATGATCTCCTGGCTCATCCGTTCACGGGTGTTGTTAATTTGGTGTCTGAGCTTACTGTTTTCTATGGTTTCCACTTCTAAATGTTCATGGGCTGCACGTCGGTCGGCCTCCAGGTCGGTAATAGCAGCCGTCATCTCTGCCAGGTGGAGGCTGGCTTCAGGTGCGAAGGGCGCTCCCTCCTCTTTCAGCTGCTTGTCCAGCTCCTTTAAATGCTCCAGAGCCACCATGACGGCCGGGAAGTCGGGGACCAGGCAAGAAGCCATTTTTAAAAAATCCAAATGTAAATTGTTTTATGTCTGTGTAAATCTAAATGCTCAGGGCGAGCCAACTGCTGTCAAAGTTCAGTTAGTTTACACATCCGATAACTTGTGGTTGCAGTCGCCATGGCAACAGTTTGCCCACCACAAAGAGGAGGAGGAGGAAGGAAGGAGACAGACGCTACGGCGAGTCAGCGAGGCCATAATGTTTTTAGCCGAGGCTAGCTAACCGCTAACCGCGGAACCAAGCGACCGTTACTACAGAGAACCGAGTCAAACAGAAGTTTAGATGAACAGAGGCCAAGCGGTGAGCTGGGTGGTTGAAGCAGGAACCAACATGTAGTCCTACTGTGAGTTTCTCCTGTCCTACGCCCTGAAACATATCACGACTTAACTGTTGAGCGTTAACGGTTAATTTGGTGCTTACCTGAAAGGTGTAGCCATTCTTCACGAGACGTTTAGGGTCTCCATCGGTTACACAACATATGCATGTGACAAGTCAGATGTGCCTGTTATGACAGCCAAAGCCAAACTGGGCGGCAGCAGGGCAGGGGCAGGGGGCACTGTAAGCAAAGACGGTTTATAAACCAAGACCTTTCATGACGAGTCAGCTTCCTGTATGCATGTCACGTGGGCTTCTGCACGGCCACGCCCCTTTAGAGAGACCAGAGGCAGTTTGGAGTGTATTGATTCCTATGGGACAATTTAATGTGAACACCGATTATGATCGGGCCTTTCTCCCCACGGTCACTGAAGCAAATTTTGGACTCATTTTTCACAAGCCACATCTCTTCTGAACAGTTTGACACCAAAATGGTAATTTTCAGACGGAGAGATCCGGAGAAAATCCACTTTGTTCAAGACCTGTCTCTGTCTCTACGACACACTCTCGCGAGATTTGGCACAGATCTCCTAGGCAACGTCAAACAAACGGCCGCGAACTCCCGTGAAAATGATTTAAATTATTTTTGGCATGCTAAATATTACTGTTAGTAGTGTAAATATTTTATGTTATCATAAGAAAATATAAATATCTCACTTTCATCTACCTAAAAATTGTATAAATCCACACACACGTTCACAGACGAGGTGGGGTGACGGTTGGCCACGCCCATTTAGAGAGACAGGAAGTGTATACCATTTCATATCATTGGAGCAGCCGCTCATGGAGTATCTTTCCATTTATTGAATATCTTTGCTGTAAGGAGCATACGAGCGTCGCATCGGTGTTGCCAGTTCTGAGTATTTAACGTATTGAGTGTCTCAGCTATTTACGGCAGATGCCATATAGAAAGTTGGTGTAATTACAGGGGTGGCAAAAACCCATTCAGAATTGATATACAAAGCATTGACGGCATTTGAAAGAGCTGGGAAGATGTTGCTGGGATGTGTTAGTTTTTATGTCGGCCCCAGCACACTTGGGAATTTGGGGCAATGAAAGAGCAGACAAGCTTGCTAAAGAAGCAATAAAGAAAGGAGTAGTAGAGGTAAGAATAAAACTATCAAAGTCAGAGGGTCGAAGCATTATGTGGGAGAAGATAATGTGTTTGGCAGCAGAAGTGGGATATGGAAACAAAAGGAGGGCGTTTAGCAGTTAAAAAAAAGTAAAGTCATATAGAAGCAGGGGGAATGATAGAAGAGAGCAAAGTACAAGATCAAGCTTAAGAATTGGGTACTGTAATTTAAATGGCACATTACTGGAACGCGTAATAGCTACAGGGTCATGTGATGTATGAAAACAACTAAATCATTCTCTTTTTACTTCTTGAGTGGAGTGAAAACTATGTTGTGTTGGTGGCAATATATATAATATATTATAATATATATATATATATATATATATATATATTAATTTATGTATTATTTTTTTCCAAACATTGTGTGAGAGTTGTCTGTGTAGGTCTATGACTAACAGGATCTGGCAACCCAGACCTGTCGCGGTTTGTTGTCGTCAGTCCACAAAGAAATACGTAGAGCATAGAAATAGAGTTGTAGAAGCTACATCACCAGTTCACTGGCTGTTTTCTCTCTCCATGAGCACTGAAACTATTTGTTATACCGCCAGTAGTATGTTGTAGTTTCATTCTAATGTGTTTATAACAACGAGTTGCATGTTTGAGTCTTGTGATTTTCCACACAGAAGGCTCTCACCATTAGTTTGGTAATCGCACTAAAACAAAGGGTGGGATCAATACGTGTTTTCCAGGGGGAGTCCGATCTATCCGTCATAACTCTTGCAACAGTGCTGCAGCCATATCAGTCTGGCTGCTGTGTAGCTGCTGCAGCCTGCAGAGAGCAAACTCGGGCCACGGGAACATGGATCTCATCAGTAAACCAAGAAGCAAGTCCATCGTATGGATGTACTTTGGCCTGAAAGCCGATGAAAAAGGACAACCTCTGAACTCTGGCGAGGCAATTTGTCGTTTATGCCGAAAGATTGTGCTTGCAAAAGGAGGAAATACCACGAATTTAAGAAGTCACCTGAAACGTCGACATCGTGCGGATTTTTTCGAGTCCACTTCCTCCACGACCTCTGCAGCTTTGTTCGAGTCGCCAGGTAAATGTTAGCACAATTGTTTTTGCACAATTGATGTAAAGTGCATTTAATATCAGAGCCACCACTGCAGTTGCAATCACTACATGCACCTACCCCCTTGTAACTAACAATAACGTTATTATTGAAGCGGAGCCTACATAAAAAGTTACACGTGAACGGGGAGACGCTTGCATGTTCGCTCATTGCCATTGTATATCACAGCTTTAGACCACAGAACACGTGATAAAATGTATATTGTTGTTGTTACATGGTTACATAGTGTATTTGTAACGCTCCACCTATAATGCAACGTTTAATCACGACGATGCACAACAAAGACTATGTAATCAAGATAGGTCGTTACACCCGAGTGAGCGTCGTTTTCGTACATGGGTCAGAAAGTTTCTGGTTAAAACTGAGAACATTTCTTTAACCAGGAGGTTGTCTAATGCCAGGCTCTTTAACGTGTCGCGTAATTACCATGTTGCATTTAGGGATACAGGTAAATTATACAATTTACACAGCGAGTGGTGAGGTTTCGCATTCAAAGTTATCAATTGTTTTAACAACTAAACATTCTGAGACGCATGCGCGAGGAGAGGTCGCCAGGCCTGCGCGCCAAAAGTGCCCAAAGAGTTTTACGACAGTCTCTAACTCTTTGCTGCCATGTTATCAACCAAACTGAACTCATGCTGTCATTTTGGTATATTTAGAATATAATTTATTTCGGAAGTTTTGCCGTTGTTGTCCCAATGATATAGCCTAATATGTAGTGAAAAATGATTAACCATGTGAGCCGCAAACCTTTCAAAACCCCTTTTTTAAAATCACATCCAGTGTATGGCCATACTGCACCCAAACTTAACCACAGTTAGTATCCGTCTGCTTTGTGACATGGCCAAAAATGAATACCAATCATTTAGGTAGTAATTTTGTGACCAGCCAATAGAATATGTAAGTTGAAATCATCAAGAAGCCACTGCATGCTTTAAATAACAGTATTGGGAGCATTAACTACATTCATTTCTACTACAATAGTTTCTGTCCTGTGGTATAGTAGGCCTACTAGACTAGCAGGGGTTTGGGCTTATGTAAATGTGATGCAAATGAGCAGGTATTGTTATCTGCCTAGTAGGTGAGAATCTTTTCAGAAACTTTCAGGCTGCATGTGTTAGACATCGTTGAAAAGCTTTGAAACTACACTTTCAGAACCTGTAAATAACTGAAAATGCCTCTCATCTCGGGAGACTTTCCATGGCTGGTCAGATATAGCCTACCTCTTTATTGCTACTGACAGGTGAAGAGCTAACAGCCAGAGGGATTCTCAGGATAATTTTACGTGTTTGATTCTGTTATGACAACTAGGGATTCACTGATCTGATATTAAGATCAGATGTCAGCCCCGAAATTGATCAAATAACTGGATCAGGTATTGGATAATGGGGCTGACCCATGATGCCGATGTATTCACTTCACAATTCTATGTTTGTCACGCATGCTACATCACGTGTGAGCAGCACATGCAGCATGCTGGTAGACAACAAACACAGAGCAACAACCTTTTACAAAGTTAGGAACAAACCTGATTCCTTCACTGTCTTCCACGTGGCAAGGTATAGTCTATACCCAATTAATTAACAAGTGGTATCAGGAAGAGGAAGAAGAAGAGTATGAGCTAAATACCACTGACATTTTTTAACATGCGGTGTTATCAGGAAGAACTATCACCCGATGATTCTGCATCCTGAGACACCCACGTGCAGTGGAGGCAGCACTCTAAAGGGCAAATGGACAAAGTCTGATTTGATAGGTGTATTTGACTGTAGGGGTGAAACAGGAAAACGGGGATCCAAAGCCAGAATAATTTGTAATCAGAAAAGACAAGAGAGAATTGATATAGTATTTTTGGCGATGAGACAAATCAATACAAGAAGGATGTTTAAGAAGCCAGACAGTGAATCCATCACAAGACGTTTCATTACATACCATAGCTAAGTCCCATCCAACACTGCCCTCTACTTGCAGCCCAAGATGGAGCTAACAGATGGTATGTGGCCCTGCCGTTTTCCTATAGGAGTCAAATATCTGGGCTCAAAGAAGCTCTAAAGAAGCAGGGACATCTGTGATCTCCACCTATCACTGCATTTGAATCACACTTTTTCACCAACTGTGTGATGCAGGACTGAAGGGGAGGGAGGTTTGTTCACTTGTGGCCATCTTGATTTACATTTGCCCATTTTCACTTGTAAAGACATTCCTTCCTACCAGGTCTGAATGCTCCCTCCAAAGGCAGAAAAGTGAGATCTTTCCAGGGATCTGTTCGGCCGACCCAGCAGGTCTGCTACCAGACAAGTGGGCGCCTCTATCAATAGACCACACACATTTTGCGCTGCTGCTGCAATCGATTCAGTATTTGAGTAAATGCACTCTAAGTGAGATATTCAGGTTATGTCTGCAGAACACAGTGTGAATATCAGATGCAATAAGTCTTTCTTGTTGTGAAATGAAAATGAAACAAACCAAACAGTCAAAGCTTCTGTCTTTGCTTTGAATGACTGATACGCTCTGTATTTACTCAAATTTAATAAATGGTATCTATTGATGTATAGAAGCAATCACATACTAACGCAGGTCGCCTCTATTTTAATCCATGATTGACCAGTGCTTGCGAAAGATGATGGTCACTAACAACAACAAACCACATTGGACAAATTATTGTTTTATTTTGCAGGTTTGGATCTGACCCATGATGAACTCTTTGAGGATATTCCATTCCTCCAGAACACTTCCAATCAGAACTACGTCCCAGACGCCGTGTTGCCGCCTGGGGAGCCGTGGCTCCATGGCGGTCCCTCCCGAGCGGTGCTCTCCCTGCCCTCCTGTCTGTGCCTGTGCAAAGACGTTGGGAGCGGAATGTCCGGTCCTGGATCTTCCATCGACGAGCAGATGGGAGACATGAACGTGTACGCCAGGTGCCACCTTCAGCAAGGTGTCATGTTTGGGCCCTTTGTGGGAGACATGTGCAGGGGACAGATGCCGACTAACCTCAAATATGCCTGGGCTGTGAGTAGACCAGTTCAACATAAAGAAGCAGTTTAATATTGTGTTGTGCTACAGTGACATATTTAATTTCAATTTACTCATTTAAAATGCAAAATCCATGATAGTATTTGTTTTGTTAAAACAGAAGAAATTAAGTGATATAAAATTCCTCTCTTCTCCAGATTAGGGATGATGCCTCTTTTCTCTACATTGATGCTTTTGATGAAAACAAATCAAACTGGATGAGGTGGGTAGTTTGTGCTGATTAAAGTTAAAGGGATAGTAGCATTTTTTAAAAGTGGGGTTGTATGATCTACAAATAGCCCCTAAGTACTTTAATTGCAATAGAAGACTCTCTGAACTCCTCCTGTTAGCAACGCCAGCCCATAGCCCTGCCCAGAGATTTACAACATACATAGGGCTGTCAAACGATTAATTTTTCTAATCGCGATTAATCGCATTTTTTCCATAGTTAACTCACGATTAATCTCTATTAAAAATATTATATATGGCGCTTTGGGCATTCAACACTCCTAAGTGTTGAAAGTCCAAGCCAGAGTGTTATAATCTCTAGACAAGCAACTTTTAGACCAGACCTAGTAGGCCTACCTAATCATAACACATAATGCATGAAACTCACACAGAATTGAAACGAATTGCATCCAGTGGAAATTGCCCTTTACTTTGCTACGCCTCTGCCTGGCCATGTGCATTTGTTGACAACGAAGCCAACAAAAAATCGATGGATGGAGCTGTGGATATATGTTAGACTGTGTATATTTGTGTAGCAACCAACTTAAGGTGCCTTACCGCCACCTACTGGACTGGAGGTCCCACACTCCAGTCCTCCAGTCCAGCAGACAGAGGACAAAATGGGCCGCGATTAACAGCGATTAAAAAAATGTAACGCATTATTTGTTTTTAATTAATCGCATCGCGATTAACGCGTTAACTCTGACAGCCCTAGAACAGACCCAAAGAAACGGCCTATTTTCGCAGCCTAAAAGAGGTTTTACTTGAATAAAATCCATTGTCCATTGTTCGCTATAATATAATTTTTTCCAGCCCTTCAAAGTGCAGGAGAAACACAGTTTTTATTTGGACCTTGTTGTTGCTAACAGGAGGAGTACAGAGAGTCTTCTACTGCAATTAAAGTACTAAGGGGCTATTTGTAGATCATACAACCCCACTTTAAAAAAATGCTACTATCCCTTTAATGTATTTAATTAATTTTATCTAAGATTTTGTACCTGAGTTTTTCTTGGTTGGTCTGTATGTTCTTAATTTTCTCTGTCTTTTAGGTATGTAACATATACAAGCAGAGAGGAGGAACACAATTTGATCGTCTTCCAGTTCTACCGTCACATCTACTACAGGGTTTCCCAGCCCATTCCAGAGGGAGCAGAGCTCAGGGTCTGGATCGGCAAGGACTATGCCACCCTGCTGGGCCTGGGGATGGGTGAGTTTTGCCCCCATAGGGTTACTGTCATGTGTTAGATTGGTAAATGGTAAATGGTCTTGTATTTATATAGCGCTTTACTATACCTGAACGATACCCAAAGCGCTTTACAGTACATCACATTCACCCATTCACACATTCACACACTGATGGCGGAAGCTGCCATGCAAGGCGCGAACCACGACCCATCAGGAGCAAGGCGGGCTACGGCAGCAACCGGGATTCGAACCGCCAACCCTCTGATCATTGGACGACCCGCTCTACCACCTGAGCCACTGCCGCCCCTTGAGATTATACAGACCAGTTAAACCATACTGGTAGTGACCTTTCTCTTTCCAAACCCAAATCAAAGAAAGAGTCGAAGTAGCTGATCATGATGAATTGACGTGTGCTTGAGTGCAATGAAATTAGTGTCCAAAGGACATTCCACTGCTAAACAAAGATTTATTTCTGTTAACTAAACGAAATCCACATTCTTTGCAAAACAAACAACGTCTACCTCCAACATAACCTAAAAACGGCACAGTAAAAAAAAGTCAGCTTCCCGATCAGCAGCAACACCTGTAACTGATCATGTCACAGTTCAAATAGACATAGACTTATATTCAATTGTCACCGTTAGGCCTGGGCAATGTAAAAAAAAAAGAAGAAGATTTTTGGGCAGATATTGTGATTTCAGGTAGAGTGTGTATTTTATTTTTTGCATTTTAAGTTGCTGAAAAAGCTTCACAATGATGATGTGGAATGTGATTTGTTTGATGTCTGATTTGTTGATTTGTGTCAAACATGTAAATACCTTCTAGTAACCTGTACTTTTGTTTTTGGTGGGGCGGAGCAGGAGACAAATGTGAAGTTGGAGACAAGGAGACAGCTCTGCGCCTGCTGCAGGATATCCAGCTGGTCACCCTCCCAGAGCCCAGCAGCACCTCCCTGTGGTCAGATCACAGCCAGTCACAGAGCCCCATGCCTGTCATCAGCGACGTGACCACGATGACAAACCCAGACACAGCCAACGACACAAGTGGGATTTCTATCCCGACATTCGCCAACACCTCTGGGGTCTCCTTCCCGTCCCCGAGCTCTCATGTGATGGAAAAGTATGACTTTATGCCCGGGACCGAGAAGCTGCTGAGTAACCAGAACGCCCCGCAGAACAGCCCGTGGTACTTCTTTGGGTTTGAGCCGGACCCGACGGGTCGGCCTCTGGACCGGAGCGTTGTGGTGTGTAAGCTGTGTGTGGAGCACGTGGGCTGTGCTGGAGGAGTCGTGGACCTCCAGAACCACCTGACCAACAAGCACCACATCAGACCACGTGATAGTAACAAGGAGCGGAGTGTAACAATAGGTAAGAGTCATAGGAGTTATTGTCTGCTGCCTGTTTACACTGCATGAAAACCGAAACAGTATCAAAGTCACTAAAGTTGCCATATGAATGTTGTAAAAAGAAAATAGACAAGTAGACACGACTTTGAGGGTGTAAGGGAACTAAAACAAATTAAAGCAGAAGTAAGCGATCCGGTCGTTTTGGCTAATGCTGCGTTCCAGGCAAGCTTTTGAAACCGTAAATTACAGCTTCAAGTCACAACTTACGACTTTGTAGCGTTCCAGTCAACCCACTCGTGTTTTTCCGACCTGTTTTACCTGTGAAAGTCACTATAACTGCCACTCGTAACTTCCGACCCGTGAACTCGTACCAGTTCGAACTTGTACGACTTCACAGGTCGGATAAACACGAGTTACGAGTTTCCTTGAACGCACCATAACAGTCCTCGTCCCTACGTCACCACATTCACGGCGTCCCTTGGCTGCACACACAGCCCTGCATGCCGTTCTCTCTCCTCATTGGATAAAAACTGTAGGATACGATAAATGTTCTCCTCGGCTCAGAGCAGAGCAGAGTGACTGACAGACCCGTGTTTCGGTCCAAACACTCTATGTAAGTGATTGCTGTCGGAAGATAGAACTATTTAAGACTTATATTAACACAAATATATCACTTACTTCTGCTTTAAGGAAGTAAGAATACAATAAGTTAAGGAATAAAAGATGATAGAGAAACAATTAGACAACGACATCACATAAAAGTAGGGGTGTAACGGTATATGTATTCGTCCCGTGCCGTCACGGTACGGGGGTCACGGTTCGGTGCACACAGTCACACGACGAATACGTCTGAATGAATATTAAAAAAAAAAAAAAAAAAAAAAAGTCGAGTCCTCACTCGACTCCAGGTGGCGGTAATGAGCCTCGAAGCTGCCTGCAGCCGTCATAACAGACGAAGAAGAGAAGTGATGAGAGAGTGAAGTTAGAGGAGGAGAGCTGTCTGCTTCATTCATGTCACTGTGGCTTCTCAATGAAACAAACGGCGGCGGCGGCGGCGGCTCGCGCGACTGGTCCACCGGACAAAGTCCGTCGGCGATGTTTCACGGATGCGCGGTGAGTCGCTAGAAACGCATCAAACACGTAGCGCATGTTCAACCCGATATGTCAATCACTGGTGCAAGTAAAAAGACAAGTTGTGTGCAACAACTTATCCCGATGATCCCGCAGCTTTTAAGCCTCTTGACATGAACACAGACAGGTGAGGAGAAAAGGAGACCGCACACTATATATAATCAGACACATTTTGTCTGATGAAGGGCTGATGCCTGAAACGTGTGAGTGACATAGCTTTTAACTAGTGTGCGGTCTCCTTTTTTCCTTACCTGTGTCTTTCTTGGTGGTCCAGCACCTAGTCTTCAGTTTTTTGGGGG
Organism: Trachurus japonicus; assembly: GCF_045865225.1. Classification (NCBI taxonomy): domain Eukaryota; kingdom Metazoa; phylum Chordata; class Actinopteri; order Carangiformes; family Carangidae; genus Trachurus; species Trachurus japonicus. The sequence goes on from NC_140907.1 coordinate 10,137,985, forward strand.
ATGTGCGTGTAGCTGCCTAATATGTTTTATGAACACAGGCAGGACCAGAAACATCACCAAAGTAACTGCTAGTCTAATTTAACTGTGTAAACCAACATTGATGTCAGTTTATTGTTTTGTTTTTTTAATAATATTTTTTTAATAATAATAATAATTTAATAATTCGAATAATAGTTGCCAGTTGTCAAGTGCACGTTTTTTTCCCTCTAGAATTAATGAATGGCATTATAAAGCGGCGTTCACACCGGACGTGATAGACGCGAATATAATCGCGCCAGACGCTTCCATCGCGCCGCTTGGTCATTGTGGATCATTCGCGTCCATCGCGTCATTCGCGCTAGACGCTCCGCCCGTTCATTTGAAAACCGGTGATCTCAACCTGCTCTCTTTCCACGTCGATCGTGGCTCATATCACCACCGTTGCTGCATTGTACTACTGCTGTACAAGTCTCAGAAACACCGGAAAACCACCCACCGTCGTGTCTGGGTTCACTGTGTGTGTGTGTGTTGTTGTTGTTTTTTTTGTCCACTCTGTGTAGAAGACGGCAGCGGTGCCCACACACAGCTCATATACAATCAGCTTCTCCTTCATGTTGTTCACAACCGTACAGAGAAGTGACGTCGTCGGCTTGAACTCGTCGCTGATTGGATGTCACGGCGCGATGCCGCCTGAAAAGTTCAATATTTTCAACTTTATTCGCGCCGCTTCAGACGCGCCGCTTCATTCGCGCCGCGTCTCATCGCTCCAGACGCTCCATTCGCGCCGCCTCCGCCTGAATCGCGTGTCATCGCGCCATTTACATTGATTTTCAATGTAGAGTTGCCGCTCCATTCGCGTCTATCGCTTCCGGTGTGAACGCCCCTTAACACTCCTAATGCACTTGTTTTATTTTGTATTCTTTTTTCTTTTAACTTTTATAACACAAGACAGATTTTAGTTTTACATTCAATTAGTGTCTGTTGTACCGAAACCGTACCGAACCGTGACCCCTGAACCGAGGTACGTACCGAACCGTGACTTTTGTGTACCGTTACACCCCTACATAAAAGCAAGTCTGTAAAAGTGGGTTTTGAGCCTTATGTCCTTCGGCAGGCGATTGACCTTTAGATTTAAACCTCCACTTTGGAGCGACCACAGGAGGCCCACCTGAGGATCTGAGACTTTTGGCCTTGTCCACACGAGCCCGGGTATTTTTGAAACTGTGAACATATGTTACCGGTTGTATGTCCTGTCCACACGCAACCGCGCTTTTGGAACCCTGAAACCGTGTTTTTTTGAAACCGGAGTCCAGGGTGGGGTTTTCGGCCGGGGTTGGTTTCACCGGGAGCGTGTGGACACTGCAACCGTGATTGTTTTTCTCGTTTACGTCATAGCTGCACATGTGCTGATGTAAACACTGCCAGTCCGCAGAGGTTGTTTGCAGCGGTTTGCAGAAGTTGACGTGAGCTCGCAAAAATGGAGGTGACAAAGTGGATTTTTATCACTTTTTTTTTTTATTTTTACATCATCTAAATGCTATTTGTATAGTTTTTCGATGAGAAAAATATAACGCGACGGTCGTCAGGGCGATCCTCTTGTCAGCTCCAAACTCACCCTCAATCACAGACCACAGCTGGTTTTCCACACAGCATCATTTACAGTAACAAGTGACGCTACAGATCAGCGGGGGCCGCTGCCGGTGTGTTTTTAAAATTACAGAACTACTACAGTAGCGCCGCAGTTTCTTATTCCCCCCCTTGTTTGATTGAGAGTTTTTCGGGATGATTTTCATGGATGAACAGGCAATAGCCTATGTCACTGTCAGACCGGGTACGACGGGAGGGGGGGTCGCACTGCTGTCATGCAGTGATAAAAAGAGCCTATGCGGAGATGAACGGAACGAGCCAAAAGCCGAACATTTATTCGTGACGTCCGCGGTCGATATGAAGTGGATATGTTTCATTCATCCATGTTTTGACAGACAACACAACAGCCAGTGATGGTGAGTTGCGCCGCACCGACAGTCATGTGGCTCAGCAGCCAGGTGATGCACACAGCACAAGAGTCAAGACACAGCGCAGCAACATGTGCAGGCTGCTGCAGCAGTGCACGTCAAAGGGACACCGCCGAAAAATAAAATAAATAGGCTACACACGTAGTTTTGAAATTGTTTTTGCGCATGTTTTCATCCATAAAATGACCAAAAATGAACACTATAAGCGGATTTCTTGACAACGAATTATTTAAACAGCATTTGTATAGAAATGATTCCGTCCCAAGTCTTTTGATCCATAAGCGGTTTCCACTGTATTTTGATTGGTTAAAACAGCCTTCCACACGTGCATTGCGTCACTTGGTAGCGGATTCCACGGTTGCGTGTGTACGGAGTGTTTTTATTACACCACTCGTGTGGACACGGAGCAAAACTCCGGTTTCAAAAATACCCGGGCTCGTGTGGACAAGGCCGGCTGCAGGCTGGCTCATAGGCTGTCAGAGCTTTAAAGGGACAACGAGGAGTTTTGGAAAAGCGAAGCGTTTTCACCGTTTTCTCCACCGTGAAATTCTTTGACCGGCGCAAGACAGACTCATGATTTCATTCATTAAGAATTAAAGTCAGAGGTTCGAAGAGGTTCAGTTACCGTCGTAGTTCCAACCATAAACGGCCATTCGGCGGTGTTATTCTCATGACTCGCAGCAAAACCGAAAGTAAGGAAACGCTGGTCGACTTGACCAGCATTTCCACCACCACTAATAATTACAAAATAACGATAGAGACAAAACTATATATTTATCGAAAATGGGCCCATTAACAAGTGTGGGTAACGTAGATTCATCCACATTAATATGAGACTTTTTTATTGTCGCAGAATTTTTGGTTCTGCCGATGGAGAAACTCCTCGTTGTCCCTTTAAGTCATGAGTAACATCTTCAAATCTATTCTGAAACTCACTTGAAGCTAGTTTAGGGAAGCTGAGTTGTTTTTTTTGTTTTTTTAACCAGTAAAGCGAGACAGTGCTTTATGGTTTATTCTGGAAAGAAGAGTCGCACTAGTCAAGCCCGGAGAGGATGAGAGCATGGATAACTTTTTCAAGGTCCAGGTTACAGAGAAAATGTTTACTCTTGGAGATGGTGCATAAAGAAACATGACTGGACCATTTGTTTTAAAAGGGATAGTTCAACATTTCGGCAAATTGGCCCATTTGCCATAATCCCTATAGTCTTTGGAGTAGGTTTGTTACCTTTAATTGTCGGTGCAAGCTATTTTTAGAACGGCGGAGCAGAGCCGCAAGCTGAGCTACACTTTCTTTGGTGAATGTGCAAGTCACAACTTGTCCACGAGAGCGTTTTAGAGGTGTTGGATTGTGTATTTGATGAGTTTGATGAAGGAAACCAAGAAATCCCATTAGCCTCCGTAGTGTAGCTCTGAGCAGCTCGTGGCTCTGCTCCGTTCTAAAAATAGCTTGCACCGAAAATTGAAGGTAACGAACATAAGACTATAGGGATTAAAAATGTTGAACTATTCCTTTAATGTGTGGCTGAGCAGTAGGGCTGCCAGTCATTTTAGAAAAATGAGGTTTGAACGAATATTGAATGACCCGTAATTCGTTTGGATATATTTGAATATATAGGGTTAGGGTCCCTAACCCTAACCCTAATGTGCGCAGCCCTAAGCAAACTCTGACCCATGTGTACGCATGGTTTGGAGGAAAAGGGGAATTGGCGACACAGACGGTGTGGTGGTGAACTGAAGTCAGACTCAGGAAATGATGATTGAGAATAACGATTATGTTTTTATTATCGGCCGGCACACATTTAATTTCAACCCGTATGCGTTAGATCCATGTTGCCACGGTGATTTAATTAAACAGCGCCCTTATTTTGCATCGGACTGGTGTTTCAGAAACATTTTCTTAGAATCTAACTTAAAATTCAAAATCAAAATTCCTTCTCTATATTTAATCACGACCATCTCTCCGTCATATTGTTCACTCCCAGAGCGCAGGAGGAGGAGAGGACGCCGCGGCTGCATGGGATAAATACATAGTGTAAATAACTATATGTTCCTATGATACTGTGTGAACATATGATCGAGAGTCAATTAAATCTCAAACCCTGGGAAAAAAAATCCAGTCATCTACTCACAATTGTTACATTCTGTTTTCTTGTTATCAAGAGAAGTGTCATGTTTGATCATTCCTCAGAATGTAACTGATTCCGCTAATGATTCAAAGTTTTATCGATCAGTCTAATTACTGTAGCCTAAATAATACAGCGGTGAGCCCCGTGCGTAATTCTGCACCACGGCACCGCTGGAGGAGAAAGGAGGGAGAGGGAGACCATGATGACTGGTTAATAACTCGTTTCAGATTAGAACTGTTGTCATTGTTGTAACTATGTGCCGAACCGGGTCCAGCATGTGAGAGGGCAGCGCACCAAAACAACACCGCGTGAGCTCTGAGCCGCTGACGGCGTTAACAGCTGCAGCAACACGTCACGTCGCCACCTGCAGCTAATTCACAACACAGACAGAACAAGAGCACGTCAGGCTCATTGACATGCAGATCGCATTCATGTGGTGGTTTGCATTGACCATCTAGGGTTAAAACAGGGCGTGTACAGGGCGGAACGTGAAGCGGATTCAGCTGCGCACACTTGTAGGAACTCTCTGATTTATAAAGGGAAGTTTGCTTAGAAGTGTGCCTACGCAGGGTTTTATAAGTCTGAATATTTACTGGCGCACGCAAAACTTGGCTTTTGGGCGTACGTACACTTTTGGTAACGATCCCGCGCACAGTTTTATAAATGAGACCCCAGGTCATTACTGCTCGAATACAAACTTTTCCCCCCACATTCGAACGAATATTCGAATGTCGAATAAAAAGTGACAGCCCTACTGAGCAGTGAAGAGAAGTAACTGCAGAATATAACTGCTATGTTCCTAAAAGTAAGTTTGATATTGATGGGTTCATCACATTTTATTCTATTTTAAAAAAGAAAAAAGATTTCCTACATGATGATTTGTTCTTTTTTTCTCCATCAGGTCATCGCACTCAGGCAATGACCCTGCACAGCGGCCTGGTCAGCACCTTCCCCCTGGTTGTGTCTCCTCAAGTGTCCGTTGCCATCACCAACTTCCTCATCATGGATCTGCAGCCTCCAGCTCTGGTAGAAGGAGAGGGCTTCAGACAGCTGATCCACACCATCCTGCCGGCCTGCAAGGAGCTGCCGTCACCGTGTCAGCTGGAGAGCCTCATGAAGGACCACCACATCAAAGGCAAGGCCAACCTGGCTCAGCTGCTGAGAAGGAGAACAGGAAGCGGAGAGACGGTGGGCGTTTCCAACTACACCGCTCCCATCGAGGTCGAGCCCCGGAGACGCGGGCGACCTTCCAACCACCAGAGGCAAGTTCCTCACTTTGTCACTTTAAGTGTGGATATTTGGTCCCACAACTGGCAGGGCCACTCCGAGAAGTACCTCACACTCTGGGTACACTACATAGACTCTAGTTTTAGATTTCAGAACATAGCCTTGGCGACACAAAAACTGACAGAGAGCGGAGTGAAAGACTACTCCCTTCAGGCAGTGGAGGCTCAGGTGAAAGCGATGGCACGGGGATGGGGCATCTCCCAGCCCAACCTGGTCCTGCTGGGAGGGGACGGGAGGACCAAGATGAAGCCGTGCCCGGCGAAGGGTGAGAAAAGCGGTGAGGTGGCAGGAGGCGCCCCTCACCCGAACTCTACCACGTTTCTGGAGAGGGATGACGCCGTGTCGCCCGATGAACCACGCGGCTCTGAGCACGTCCACTTCAGCGAGGGGCTGCCGTCCGTCCCGTGTTTCTACAGCGCCGTGCAGGACTGTGTCGAGGAAGTGATGTCCCACCCCGTTATCTCTAAGACCCTCGGCCAGTTCCAGGGGATCCTCTCCACCCTGTTCCAACCACCCACTCAGAACAGAGGCTCATATCAGCATCACGTCCAGAGTCTGACGAAACAAGAGCAGGCCGACCTTAAGTCGTGGGCTCACAGCTGGCCTCAGTGGAATAAGCTGTACCAGCTACTGAGCACTGTGATAAAACACAAAAGCCTCCTCAGTGATTTATTTAAAGAGATTAAAGCGGATGGCTTTTCTAAAGACGACAGCTCTTCAGAAACCAGTTCATCCGGCAGCTCCTCCACCTTGCATTCCCAGTGGAAGATCCTGGAGGACCTGTGTCTGGTCCTCAGACCCCTGGACGTGGCCTGTCGAACCCTGGCCAAGGAGGCCTTCCCCCGCCTGTCCCTCATCAAACCCATCCTCACCGGCCTGCTCTCCCGCCACCTCATGTCCCGACCTGGAGACTCATCATCCATCTTAAAGGAGGTGAAGAGGATGATGAGGCGCAACTTGGCAAACCGTTACAACAACCCCGTTGTCAACAGGGTGCTGTGTGTGGCGTGCTCCCTCGACCCACAGTTCCATGGGCTGGGCTTCATGGAGGACAAGGTGAGTCGTGGCAGCATGTTTATTAGTATGGTTTTGTTAATGACGTGGGTTTGACTGGATAACCATGTGATGTGGTTGATTTGGTTTGGTACAAATTGTTTTAAACACTTTGAATTTGACACTATCAGGTTGAAATTTGAAGTTATTATGCATCATGTGTCAGTGTGGACTTGTTGGTACTAGTGCAGCGTGATACCTGGGTGGTTGGGATAAGAACATGCCCCTTTGTTCCTTTACATAGAATATCCTGCTTTACATTTAACAAAGAAGCTGGTGTACTATATTTATGATGCTTTTTTTTTCTTCTTCTTTTTGGTGACCATGACAGACGACATGTTTTTTCATTTGCGTCTTGTCCACAATGCCTCTGGCGATTGCACTATTTTTTTTGTTTGTTTGTGTGTGTGTTACTTACCTTTCTCATATTATCTCAGGCAGCACAAATGTCATCTCAGCACATGTATTTGTGTAAATGATGTGCGACAAGTAAGAAAAAAAGAAGCTAACACAAAAGCTGAATCCAAACCAAAGCAGCAATAAAGAACCACGCTGCACTAGACATTTTTCAGTACTCGCATCACATCCACACCAGGACTCATTGTTGAGGCTGCTTGTTTGATCTAAAAGCTTCAGCCTCACCGATCGCCCATTCACATTTGTGTGCCTTTTTTTAGGAGCAGACGGTCACCTTTGATTGGCTGAGGAAAGAGGCCATCAGGATCGTGAAGGAGGACAGAAAGAGGGGCCAAGACAAGAAGCAGAGGCAGAGGAAAAGAAGCCCCTCCCCTGGGTCACCAGAATCAGAGAGTGAGATCCTGCGGAGAAGCAAACGCATCAAAGAATCCCGCCAAATCAACTTCAGAGAACTCGAAGACGAAAACGATGACAGCGACGAGGGGGAGGCGGACGCAGACGCAGACGCAGACGAGTACGAGCCAGAGTCGGAGTCAGAGCCCGGCTCTCAGGCTCCCGCCAGCCTGTCGGGAATGGAGTTCCTGCTGGGAGACCTGTTCAGCTCGACGCCGCGGCGCCGGAGCAGGCAGAGCTCCGTGGAGGATTCCCTAGACATGGAGCTGTCCGTCTTCAGAGCCGACAAGGGGGCCTCACTGGGAGTGGAGCCTCTGCAGTGGTGGAGAACGAAGGCGGGCCAGTTCCCGCTCTTGGCCACAGTGGCGAGGGCTTACCTGGCCGCACCTGCCGTGGCAGGGAGCGCCGCACAGGACTTTGTGCAGGAAGGGGCGGGGGCCATGTACAGGAGGAGAGCAAGCATCCCACCGGAGAGCCTGGACATGATGCTGTTCCTACACTATAACCACGTGCCCACCACTGACACAGCCATGAAGAATGATGACAAGAACGGCGGGATTGAAAAGGTCCCATAAACACACACACACGCACACATACCTACACACACATACACACACACACACACACACACACACACACAGAGCAACACATCTTTTTTTTCACCAGCTCTTTAGGCGGTGCTGACAGCTACATGTTTAGCAGTCGTTCATAGGTAAGAGCTGTTTATAACCAGAAACCAAAGAACCAAACAAAGGTAGCACACTTGAGAGGAGAGCGGCGGCACATCTTCAGCCAGGATGCATCAAAATGTTAAAGAGATGTTAAAGGGAACATTTTTGGCAAATTGGCCTATTGCCATAATCCAGTACAGGTACAGGTCCCCTGTCCCTCAAAATTGATCAAATACACAATCCAACAACTCCAAAACACTTTCGTACAAGTTTGGACCTGCACATTCACCAAGATATGAAATGCACATGTATAATGTAACATTAAGACACATGAAGCAAAAACTCTTGTAATGTTACATTATTATGTCATAGCGTGGTAGTGTGCAGGTCACACCTTCGCCACAAGAGCATTTTGGAGTTGTTGGATTGTGTATTTGATGAGTTTTGAGGGACAGGGGACCTGTGCCCTTCACCTCCATTGTGCAGCTCATGGTTCTGCCCCGCAGATCTCAAAACAACATGCACCGATAATTAAAGGTAATGAACCTACCTCTATGACTATAGAGATTATGGCAATAGGCCAATTTGCCAACATGTTGAACTATCCCTTTAAATGCAGTTCTGAAGATTGGAGATTGGAATTTAACATCTCTCACCTATCTCTACAGCCGTGGTTATAGAGATAAGTATTGGTTTTCACAAAGTCTGCTGCTTCAGTGTTTTTAGATCTTTTGTCAAGTGTTACTATAGTAACTGGCGTATAATTACAAGCATTTCATGAGTGTTAAAGGCTTTTACTGACAATTACATCAAGTTTACCAAGATGTCTTGGATGGTTAAATTGTGAGTGAGCCCACTCCTCACTCATGAATGGTGTAAGGGTGCTTACAGGGCTGATGGCAGTGCTAACCTTTTCTTCTCCAGATGCCCCAAACAGTGGGAAAGGGGGTTGATCAGAGAAAAAGACCACTGTACCCCAGTCCACTGCAGTCCAGTCCCCTGGACCTTCTGCAGAATCTCAGTTTGTCCTGGAGAGAAGTGGCTTCTCTGCTGCTCTTCTTAACACCCCGGCCATCCACCAAAGATCCTCGCCTCACTGTGTGTGTGTCATTTCAAAAAAACTGAGGCAGCAGACTGTGTTCTCTTTTTCTTTTTTTTTGAGGGGGGGGGGTTATGCATAGTCACTAAAACTGGTTTGATGGTTTCTTTTTTATTCCCTGATTTACTGGACACAAGAAGGAAGACAAACATTGAACCTAGTTTGTGTAGTTTGAGCTATTCCTCTACTGTTTTAGATTCACCTTTGTTCCCTGTACTTTGTAGTACACTGTGCCTTACCTTGTTTTAATACTGTACTACTAGGTAGAATATAGAAAGTAAGTTCTTCTTTTCTTTTTTTACCCTTATTGCCACTTTTTAAGAAACATAAAACTGTGACTGCGAATGTTGGTGGCAGTGTAAAAACCTTTACCATGTAACGTCACTTTTGGATCATGATGATTTTGTTATTGATCGGGAGATTACAATAGATTAACTCCAAAGACTGAATATCAGTTCACTTCATGCTGCTTCTCCTTCATGTTACAGAAGGCTTCAAACAAACAGTAACTCACAAGTGATGACTGAGAGAGGAGCCCAGAAAAACACCGGTTGCTTTTATATAAAATGCTCTGTCATATTTGTTGTAGAGAAACATGATTTTGCGCCTGGTTACTGTAACTCTGCTGTATTTCAGACGGTCATTTGTTTAATGTGTAGTAGTGAAACCTTAAACTAATACAAAGTATGATGCAGTTTCTAACACTATATTATATACTTTTAACATGTCCTTATTGTTTTAGACTCTGGTCTTGAGTCTTTCTTGCAGAGTACTGGGTTTTTGTGTTACTGTCGTGTAATACACCTACAATACTTTTAAATAAAAAACATATATACCACAGTTCACTGACCAATTTTAATCCTTCAGTAATGTACTATGTGTAAACAAAAACACATTTTGGATGGTACAAAACATTTAAAAACTTGTCTGCTCTCTAACAGGATTTGAGTCCACTGGGATATAAAAAAAAAATGTAATCCACGAATGAGAAAAAAAAAAAACAGGAACTGCTTCACAATCTTAATTATAAAACTTGTAGAGAGACTCCCTTTGCTTCGTTCTCTAAAACTTGGATTCGGTCAGTTTGGAGCCGTTAGTGGCTTCAGTCTGGCTGTGGTCTCCTCTGTGGTGGGCCAGTCTCCTGCAGTACATGAAGATGTAGACAGGATGGATAAACACCAGCAGAGTGAGGAGAGTCAGAGCGATGTCCACCTGAAAAACACATCACAGTGTCATTCCTTACCAGTCAACAGTCTCACTGCTGCAGCACTTTCATATTACATGCCAACACTGTTTGGATTCATTTCAAAATGAAACATACATGCACATTCAAAGAGCACATGTGGGTTTAAAGTGCTCTTAAATCTGGCCTTATGGACAATTGACCCTTCGCCAACTCCTCCCACAAACGGCTATTGTCCAATCCTACGTTAGCAACCGTAACTATAGGCCTGGCAAGCTTTCCGCAGTGAGTCATTACGTTTGCTTTTGTGGACACAGTTTGAGACTAGGACGAAAAACATTTGTTTGTAGAGAAGGATGTTGTTGCTGCTGCTGCTACTATGGCGGTGGCGGCGGCGGCAGCAGCAATATAGAGATGTTCAGATACGAGCGGACTTTTTTTTCGACTTGAGCAAGTGTAAATATGGGGATAACCATATGTTCACCTCCGAAATGACAGCTGTACTTTTTACGGCTTTTACCCTACATCCATGCTTTTACCTGGGCTTTTAGGCGAGGGATCCTCCAGGCAGGGACTGCTTTCACTGACTGATACAGCGGTGGGAGAAAAAAAAACAGCAGCGAAAGCTGTATGTGGTTCACAATCGCCCAAAAACTTGCAGTTTGACAACGTTTCATGACCAGTGAGATGACCTAAGTCTTCATGGGTTGATAGACGGTAAAATTACCAGTCCTTACTGCTGCTCTGTACATTGTCCAGTCGTGACGTTGAACAGATGTTTTATCCTCCTGCGTGAGTCACGTCACTGAAAACTATGAATGATCTTTGTGACTTCTTCTCTCTATTATCTCAGAACAGTTTATCCAGAAATTTGCTGATATTTCCTTTGAAATCGGGGGGGTGTATTTTCCTATCATTTTAGGTCTAAAAGAAGGAATCTGAAGATTTTCAGTTTAATTGCTCCTGTTTTGCGGTAGTTGTGTCTGTCATCGCATCGCCACAGCAGCAATGAATGGGAGTGGATGCAAGTTCCGCTGTTTAGGCTGTTTCCAGCCCTCAAAGCCGCATTTTTTTTCCACAGACAGCATCAGATGGCTACTCAAACATGCGCTGAGAAGTTTGTTTACTTCAAGCAAGCCAACATGTTTGTAAAACTCGATCTAATTCAAAGTCTCGCGCGAGACCCAAATTGACGCGCTCAGTGTGTTCAGGTGCAGTGGGAGCTACCGTTTGTGTTTGTGAATTAGATAAAGTTTTACAAACATGTCGGCTTGCTTGAAGTAAATAAACTTCTCGGTGCATGTTTGAGTCGCCATCTTACGCTGTCTGTGGAAAAAAATTGCGGCTTTGAGGGCTGTAAACAGCCTAAGCCGGAACTTGCATCCACTCCCATTCATTGCTCCCGTGGCGATGTGGGGACAGACACAACTAGCGCAAAACAGAAGCAATTAAACTGAAAATCAGATTCCTTCTTTTAGACCTAAAATGTTAGGAAAATACACCCCCGAGTTGAATTTGCCCAGAATTGTCCTTTAAAAATCCAGTTTATCTGGCTGGTTTTGATATTTTTCCACTTTTTATTTTGTAAGGGTACCTCCTAAAAGCCTTTAGAAGCACTTACATATAAGGGGTCTCCACCCAGAGGTCCTTTGACGAGGGCGAAGCAGGGGTACTGCAGCAGAGAGAAGATGGCAGAGATGGACATCAGCAGGCCGTACAGCTTCCCAAAGTGACAGGCTGGAAAACTGAGAGAGAGATATCCACAGGTAAGCTGTAAGCTTTTTACCTCTTCTCATGAAATGATTGAGACAATGTGATTTATTCTATATATCTTCTCAAACCTGGTAACTGGGACTTGCAGCTGGTTAAAGGTGATTACTGATGTGTATAGGTAGGAATAAAAAGAGGTGTGTCTGAAAACAATCATTCCAACTTAATGGGTTTGTGGGCAACAGTGAATTCAGGACCATTAAATTGTAATTTAGTTTAACAATGCAACTTTATAAAGTCGTAAAAACTTTGAAAACATGAAAAACAGATGAACTCAGCAACAGAAGCTGATATATTCTAACACTCACTGTATCCTACACTTTCCATGGTGTGTAAAAAACTGTGCTCCTTCAGTATGCAGCCAGCACCTGGCAGGTGAACTGGTCATTTCTAAGTCTCAAGGTAGAAACACTGCATCTAACAGATCTTACAGATGTACAAAGATACCGGAACAAACACTGCAAAATGAATCATACATGAACTTGAAGCATCATGGCGACATATTGCGTGTCATATGATACAACATAAGAAAAGCTGCTCACGCGATACTGATGAAGGCTGCATTTCCACCATAGAGGAAGGAGCGATTGAGGACTTGGATGACAAAGGTGAGATACTGCAGAGGGAGGATATGGATGGAGGCGCACACAGAGAAGAGCACACACTGCAGGCTGGTCAGGAGCAGAGAGAGAGAGGAGGAACGAAGGTCTGCCTCCCGCTCTGTTTCTCCTGCAGAGGGAAAATGGTAAACAGGGAATAAGTAAATCTGTTGTGTTGCAAACACACACACACACACACACACACACGTTATTGAGACATCACCTGGGGCCAGAGGCTTTCCCTTGTGTCTGTCCATGATGAGTCCATTCCAGGGAGCACACAGCGCGCCACACAGCTGGGTGATGGCAAAAGCATTGGTGTACTGACTGACTGTGGGAAGTTGGGAACAGCCATGAAGAGAGTTGTGTGACAAGGAGGAGAGAAGAAAACACAAGATGAAAACCTTAAGTCACAGCTGGTTATACGTAGGATAACGAGTCTCTGTGATCAGTTACCCAGGTTGGGGTCGTTGTCAGCCAGGCGGTTGAGCATGGAGTTGAGTGTGCCGATGAAGAAGTAGTGCCTCAGCTGCATGATGGAAAGCCACAGCAGGTGCCACAGGAAGAACGAGGACAACACACAGCTCCGGAAACTCGCCACTAAACACATGAAAATTCACGTGTAAGTCTCTGTTCTGTGACATTTATCCATATAATTTTGTCACTTTTCAAACAAGAACTGTCTTTCATCGATCAGCACTCTTCACAGTGATTCCTCCAATCAGATCAATCTGTTAGCAGAAGAACTACAATTACTGCTTTGTGGTTTTATGACTGAAATCACCCCCCCATGATTACACAACAGCACACTCAGCACTGAAACAAATGTTTGAACTGCAAGGGTGATTGTTTTTGAGGCAAATGCAGAGACTGCTTGCAGAAAAACTGCTCCAGACGGAATTGTGCATCAGCGGTTTTGCATGAATTTACCTCAAACAACTCTGTCTGGTAACGTTGTGTTATTATCTCATAGCGTGGTGAATGTGCAGGTCACAACTTGTCCACCAGAGCGTTTTGGAGTTGTTGAATTGTGTATTTGATGAGTTTGATGAAGTAAACCAAGAAATCCCATTAGCCTCCGTGGTGTAGCTCTGAGCAGCTCACAGCTCTGCTCTGCCGTTCTAAAAATAGCTTGCACCGACAATTACAGGTAACGAACCTACTGCTAACTATAGAGATTATGGCAATGGGCCAATTTGCCAAACTGTTGAACTATCCCTTTAACCTTTGACCACCAAATTCTAATAGCAGAAATTTTTAGGCCTGCCATGAAACATCATGCACAATGATTTTATGCTATACAGAGACTTCAAAAGACTAATTCACTAATTATTACAAAGAATTCTGGTATCAGTAAATTTCCACCACAAGTCCTAAGCTAAAAAAAAATCGCTCAGCTGCATTCGCTTGTCAATTTGGCACAGACTCGCATTTTCGCTTTGATGGCGTCGGTCATGCCCACTGCCATGTGTCTCTGTTTACACCGGCACCACCAGGATTACGGCAACCAATCAGCGCTGAGCGACGAGCAACTGACGGCCGGAGAGTTGGGATTTCTCATCTCCAGCGACAGAGCGAAAAATCGCTCCGTCGCTGTCGCTCCGAGCCCCAGCGATTTTTCGCCTGGACGACGAAACGCTCAATCGCTCGTTTGCATTGACTTAACATGTAAACTCATTGCCAGCGAGAAAAACAAAAGGTCCGGTGTGAACGCAGCTTAAAGTGAAAGTTTGTGCCAAATTCCCTTGAGGTGTTTTTCAGTCATCATGTTCAAATGGCCAGAATGTAAAGTCACTGTAACCTTGACCTTTAACCTTTAACCACCAAATTGTGATTCAAGTTCACACCTAAGTCCAAGTAGACATTTGTGCCCTGATATCATCTAGCAGGGCCTTTTGAATGGTGCCTAAAACTCACTCTTTTAGTATTGTATTCCGTGTTCCTGCATTTTACTGTTTTGTATTTTATTTGTACTAATTGTTTTTACTGTTAAGCACCTTGTAACCTTGTTTTGAAAGGTGCTCTACAGATAAAATAATTATTATTACATGGCCATGTGAAAATGAGCTATTTTTGGTGGCGATAATGAGTATTAATACCTTTTGCTGAGTCTGGTCCGTCGTCAGGTGCTGCTGAGTTGTCCTTCCCATTGGCCTCCTGTGACTCTGTTATCACACCTTCCCTCATCTTCTCAAACCGCTCCACATTGTATGTGTTGCCTTTTCCACATTTCACCCTTAACATCAGAGAAAGTGAATGTAAACGTCAGGTCTCTTCAATGAGGATGACTTACACGAGCACTGGAAAAGTAGCTGCTGTATTATTCTCACCCGTAGGTGTAGTGTTGCGGCAGAGGGTACGGGATGTGTTTTCTGGGCATCAGGAGGATGGTCCTCACCACGTGAATGATGCTGCAACAGGACAAGAAAAGGAAGGACGAGCGGAGACTGATTCCTTGTTCATACAGAATCTGAAAAGCAGAAGAAAAAGGGGTTTGAGTCAAGCTTAGGTTAAAGGTTTAATGTAAAACAAATTCCACGCTTTTTGCTGCTAAGTAAAAAAAAACAGTAGCTGCCACTGTATGTATACAGTAAATATGCATTAAATATCATTGTATCATTGCTGTTTGACAGCCAAGCAATTTCAAATATAGAGCCAGAACATGGAGATTAACGCTGCTTCACCTTGATGATGAAAAACACTGCAGCAGAAGAGTCAAAGGCACCGTTGTAGAGGGTGATGACGGTGGAGCGGTGAGCAGGGAACAGGTTGCCCACCTTCAGAACACAGAGAGTTGCATCAGTATTAAAATGTATGTATCTGGGTCAGTGATCATAATGTACAGGGGACAAGAGGGAGCATTCACCTGCATGTTGGTTAGAAGCAGCAGAATTCCTCCAACAGCGATGGAGGACAAGGCAGGAAAAAGCAGATCTCCAAACGCTAGAGGACAGTGGAAGACAGCTCAAACTCTATCTATCTATCTATCTATCTATCTATCTATCTATCTATCTATCTATCTATCTATCTATGTATCTATCTATCTATCTATCTATCTATCTATCTATCTATCTATCTATCTATCTATCTATCTATCTATCTATCTATCTATCTATCTATCTATTACTCTCCAGCGTAAATGATGTATTTAAGCTCAGTGAAACTGGTTGAAATGGCTACATGATATTGTTATTTGAGGTGTGCTTTTTTGTGTGTGAGTGTGTGCAATTACCTGGACTGGAGAAGGCCACAAGAATTGTTCCAGTAGTGTACAAACATCTGGAGAGAAAGACATAGGGCTGAATTCAGAGCAGCCATTTCCAAATTCATTACCTAAAAATGACACATACACATCCATGTTTACAGTGGCCAAAGGTTTTAGGGCAGAGCATTTCAACTCAGTAGTAGTTATCATATGATAACTTAATAATCCCCTGTTATAAATATTGTCTTGGTGGATATCTCAGGTGGGCTCTTTAACCTGATAACCTCTTTTCACGTGACCTAAAGATGTGCATCAACGTGTAAATAAGTAACCTCAGTTGTCATGAGTTTTTTTTTTTTTTTGCTGGAGAATGAAAGATGAAATGGACTCACATTCCCAGCAGCCTGGTCACCATGGTGCCAAACCGATCAAATAGGAAGCCATTGGTCAGATTCAAGAAGTTGTTGAGGAAGGAGGCGATGGTGAAGACCAAAGAGAACTTCTCATCCTGTCTGCTGCAGTCTGCCCCAGAGGATCATGGGAAAACAGAGGAGAGGGATCTGTTACTACTACTTGTTACAGTTCTGGAAAATCCCATGGAGTTGCAGATATATCAGGACCAACGGAACCAACAGATCCAAAACTCATTTCGTCACTTCTACTGCTGCTTCTTTGAATATAGTCTCATGTAACACCTTGTGTTTGTGTAAATGACTGTGCAGCCATTTGCCCCTCACGTATAATCAAGATGACCTTGACCTGACTGTGAAGTTATTATTTAATTGTGACTGAACTACTTTCTACAGTTCACTCAGTGTCTCCTCAGTCACCAGTCTGTCAGTTGTTTGTCTTCAGTTTGCTGCAGCAACTGTCCTCACCTCCAGTATTATAAAGGAGATGTAACGACAGTGTTGTGAAAGTCCAGATATAGATAGAGAGAACATATGTTCTTGTAAAAATCATATCCTGTAACATGCTTTTGGTGGTATAAGGCCATTTAAAGCTAGATAATTCAAAAGTAAATGATTTAGTTTTTCAGTATGCCTAGGTCTTATGACTGAGGTTAGGATCAGACTATGTCTGACAGTAACATAGTTGAGACTGAGACACACACACACACACACATGTTACTCCTTGTGTTTGAGACTAAACAATGCATTTTCTGTTTGTGTTGCAAAGTTAACAGCTGTGCCATTTCATAGCAGACACATGTTACTAGTTTGTATCACATTTTGAACGCACTGGCTTAAAAGAGCTCCAAGACACAAACAGAAGTGTTAAAGATGTTGCAGCCATCCCTGATCTCCCCTGTTTGTACTTTTTTTCAGTCTCAAACACTCCAACACTCTTGAACAGGAAGACTCTGCAGGGAGGGACTCACTGAGCACCAGCATCACCTCTGACACTTTAACAGCGGAGTGTCTCACCTGTGATGGTCGCATTGCTGTTGGTATCTGGGACAGTGTCACACAGTTGGCTGAAGTATCTGTCCTCCTTCAGCACAAACACCAGAGAGGCATAACCAAACACCGCGCCGGCAAAACACAGGCACTCCAATATCCCAGAGGCCAGAGTCAGCCTGTAGAGCATCTTAGTGCCGACCCCCTGACCCTGCATGGCTTCACTCTGCCTCGGCCCAGGTCGAAGGTCAAACCTTTTTTCTCACAATAAGAATGTGGAAAAAAAACTGTAACCTCTCTCCCTCAATTGTTTTTCTCCTGATCTCTTATAAAGCAGGTTCTTGGAGGTTTCTGAAGTTCCAGCTCATCCACGGTCAAAGTTCCTACAATTCAGAACAAAAGCACAACAACAGGTGTGACAGAGATCATCATTTATTTGTCATCTTTCAGCCCAGACAGTTAATGATTGATTCAAACATCCTTAGGCTACTATATTCTGCTTTAAATGTAATAGTTAAAAAAAAAAATACTTACAATCCATACAGGGTGGATTCCCTCTTACAACCTTACATGCAAGTTGCCTGGCTCATATTAAACTTCACACTCCACCATGTGCACATATGAGATAGTGCTGCAGTTATCTCAGGCGGCGCTAACTGCAGCCTAATCCAGATTAGTTCACTTAATCTATGTGGACCGACACATGGCACTCCTGGTGGCCACATAGTTGCCACTTCTGTGCCATAAAACGTCACCATGATACGATCTGACAGCATTCAGCCCCAAACACACACTTCACATTTGTTTGTTTTTTAAATAATAATAGCTGCTAAACTACAGTAGGCTATGAGGAAACCCTGAATAAACTCACCCCAGTCCTTCAACACAACATGCTCCGCTCCCCCAGCACCAGCTGTCCCATCCACATATGAAATGATATCCTAATGTAATGTAATGGTATTTTGTCTTCAACAGGTGTTCCACACAGAGCCGTCGTCTCGTGCAGGGACTGTGCACCTTGCACCGAGCTGTGCTCGGGTTGGTCTGACCGGCACTCACCCACCCACTCCGTCCGTCCATCTGTTTATAGATCCAGACATAAACGCAACAGGTGGACACAGGGAGGTGAATATAGGCCATATTACAGATGGCTCTCTATTAGCCTACATGCAAAGCTATTAATTCATTTCGTTGTGAATTATAAAGGCTAATCTGTGGGATTTCCTCTTATTCATCCTGTGAATAAGCATGTTTAACTGAACCCAGTCTGTCCCTGGGGCTGGAACCAAATTGCAACAGAACAATAAACTCTCTAATGAGATAATGATTATTATTTATTTATTTTCCATGCCTCTGGCTCAGTGTCTCTGTAATGACGATTAGAAACCGCAGGCATTATGGCAGGGTTTGGATTGCTCCTTCTTTAAAATTAGAATGTTTTTAATTGACACATGCATGTAAAAATAATTAATTAATTAATTAATTAATTAATTAAATTAAATCAAGTGTAAAATCTTCTGAATAAAAAAAACAACACCTATTTTATATAGCACATCCCACAAAAATGTGTTAAAAAAATAATTGACTTGAAGCTTTTAGGCTTCTTTTAATTTTACACAGTGAAAAAAAAAAAGATAGTTTCACACGGAGCAAAGGCACATCTCAAATCATTTCATCAGTGAGTATTTTGGGCTTCCTCATAATCATCTAACTGACTCGCTGTTCTAGGTTTCTTGTTTGTTCAAAGATCACCCACATTATCTCCATATACACCTCTGTTTTCATGGGAAAAGTCAACAGCAGCAGCAACCTAGTTGGAATTTTCATTGTGTTGCAGGTTTAATTATCCTACACTGGGTAACCAAACTTCTTTAGAAACTTTTACAAATGTATAAGACTGAAATCTTTTTTCTCTTTTTTTCTTCTAAGTATAGGGACCCCTTGCCTGGCCCTCCAGATCATGCACATCTTGTTTGCTTTAATTATATATGACATGTGTTCACAACTTGACTGGAGTCGACCAACAAATTGAACTAATTGGACATAGGTTAGGAAGGCAAATACCTGCATGTCTGGATAATACCCACAGCTGTGTCTGAGATCACTCACTCCTACACTTTCTGGGTCTTAGACGGCTATACTGTATATTAGAGTCAGTTTCATTTCGGTGAAAGCACATCGCCTGGTGGTATTTGTTGTTTGCTTAGTGACCATGCTTTACCTGATGCATTGAGGGTTACTTTGGGTCCACTGTAGTTTATTCATGTATTCATTCTTACAAATTTTCACAATGCAGCAAAGCACTGCAAAATGGCAAACTTACCATCTAGTGGACTAGGCCTATGTGCCCAGTCCAAGAATGCAACCTGCAGTCTGTTATGAACATGGAGGTCTCTCTTGCTCACCTGCAGTGTGTACTACTGCACCACTTGCAGCTGCAGATCTGACAATTAAACTGCCTGGCACCTAAATGCAGCAGCTCATGGTGCCTCAGGTGGCTCTGTCTGATGAAGCTCACACTGTCCTCTCCCTGGTGTGTGTGAGCCTGTGGTGTTCCCACAGTATTCAGATGTGTACCACCTGCAGTGTGCGATGTGTCCCAGCTCGTCGCTCAAAGCAATCGCCTGGGTTGCATGCGCTGTTGCAATGGGTCTGATGCCAGGTGATCCTAACAAACATAGCATTAGCATACAGTACAGCAAACGCCCCATAAATCCCTATAGGGCATGAAACTGCAGGGCTGTGTGCACACAGCCCTGCAGTTAAAAGCCCAAGACAGTTAAAAAGCCCAAATAAAAATCCAAACAGGGAGCACCGTACTCCAAATTAACTTAAATACTAGTACTGAAGTGGTACCACTGTGTAGGTGTAAAGTAACAGGAAAAAAAGATGCATGGGATGCTGTCAGTCGTTCACTGAATGTTTTATCTGGAGAAAAGAACACAACTAACTAAAGAACTAGCTACAGGAGAAATGGTTTCATCTAAAATCGGAGGTTAAAGAAAGTATTGCCAACAAAGAAGTGAGATGCAGAGCACTGGAAGAGACAGGCTGGTCCAGACTGATCTGAGCTGGACCAGCACAACGGGGCCATTATCAGAGAGACTCTCAGCTGTGCCATCATAGATAGATAGATAGATAGATAGATAGATAGATATTCAGGTCATATTATCATATATCATACAATCACTTAATTGCCATTGGATGGCATGGTTCCCAATGAACACAAGTGATGTGAATATGTTGAGAGAGACCGCAGTGCTTCGTAGAATAATTAAAATGATTATTAAAAACATTATCATAAGAAATTCTGTTGTAATTCAAATCATCCAACCCAATTTCAGCAGAAATGGTTTTTGATCACCTTTCAATTCTGGTTGTTCTTCAGGAACTTCTTCATGCTTGATACAAGCTGGGTCAAACTCAAGGTTTCCAGTCAGATCAGTTCTTTGTATTAAACAAAGACTCTGTGACAAGTAGATGAAAAGCTGTAGTAGTTCAAACCCACTTTCATGTGCTAAACAGAAATACAGGTGAGAACTGAAAACCGTGATAATCCATCCTGCACTTTGTTCCTGTGATATCTAATCTCTTTAGGATTTATGTCCAGTATCTCTGATCATAGATTAGAGCCTCTCCCCCTCTTGCTCCTCTGCAATTTCTTCTTCATTCCTCTGTTGATCTTATGATGTTTATGGATGACAGACATAGCAAAATCAAACCAACCAACCAACCAAACAAACAAACAAACATCCAAGCAATCAAGTGTAAACCTCCCTGATTGTGAGAATTGTTGTTTGAAATTCTGTATTCCGAAATAATCCCTTGGGATGAACCATTTTCAAAGGAAGTCCACAAAACAAGTACAGAATGAATACATTTACACATCATCTAATAAACATAAAACAAAACAAATCATTTCAATATGACAACGTAATCATTTAATTATAAAACTGTTTATAGCCTAGCGATGAGTTAAAAACATGAGCAGATATTCTCACGCATGCAGTAGGCCTATTAAATAACAGAAGCCATTTTTGTAAAAATAGAGAAACCATCCCTCAACAGGGGAGGTGGCCTAAGACACCACCTATCTCCAATTTACAATGCTGCCCTTTCATCCCTTCCCAGGAGATTCAACTATCTAGCCTCAAAGAACAACCACTGTTCACAAGTGGCAAGTGACTGTCGTTATAACACAATAGGGCACTAACGAAGTCGAAACCAACTTTCCATCAAAGGCAGTCATTTAAACGACTGTCGTTGGCACTTGGAGCACAAAAGGGAACCAGTGACATCATCACCCTTGTGAACGCCCACACAAGAGGTTAAATAGTGAGTCTCCACACCAGATAGTTGGACCAGTCCCAGCCTGGTCAGATGCGTACATGAACTGATGAAGCCTCTTGGATGAGAGGTGAAACGTCTTCCTAGACAAATAACTAAGTCCAGTTGCTTTCGATTTAACCTCCTTTGAAATACTATGACCTGGGCAAATGAGAATATGCACCGGCTTATAACAGAAAGGAGGTAAACATTTTGGTGTTTTTAATGTTCATGAACTAGCTGAACTAGAGTTGCCTTGGATCCTGTTTTGTTGTAGATTGTTCCACTGGATGGAGCTTTGAACAAAAATGCATTTTTGCCAGTTGATTAAAACCTTTGGAGCCAAATGAAAATATTGTGTAGTGAGTGCAGTGAGTAACTTATGTGTATTTGCAGTCTGGAAGATGGGAAATGGCCCATTTTGAAATTGTAAAAGCAGTGTAATTGATTCTTGTGTCGACTCTTGTTATTTGGATACACAAAATATAATGGTAATTCTAGTATCGGACTGATGAACAATAAAGAGCCAATATAATAATTTTAATTGTACAGATGTGAGCATTTTAGGTTTGTAAAATAATTTCAACAAATTTCTGAAAGGGAGGTCATTGGCCCAGAAGCCTTCATAATATTATTTTATGTAGTTGAATCTATTTTGTTCATTACTTCAGCTCGGAGTAGAGCTGCTCTCCTCCACATCCAAAAGAGCCAGCTGCGGTGCCTCCTGCATGCCTCATAGGGAGATGTTCCAGGCATGTCCCACAGTGAGGAGGCCCCGGGGAAGACCCAGGACATGCTGGATGGACTACACTCCCCCCAAAAAGTTCAGAAATGTTTTTTTTTTTTTCAGTCAATCATTTCTCCCTTTATTATTAAACTGGATTTTATATAATTGGAAAGCCTGAGTGGTCACCTTTACAATGAGATAGGCTACAACTAGTGCATCCCTGGAATGAGCAACACAGCCAAAGGCAGGGGTCCCCAAACTTTTTGCAAAGAGGGCCAGATTTGGTGAAGTAAAAATGTGTGGGGGCCGAGTCGGCCGACCATTCAGCCTGACATCCTTTGAACCATTAACATTAAATGCAAATTAACTATTTAATACTTTTTTTTTAAAAATTGCAAATGGAATTCTTTTCATTTCTTCACATAGATAAATAAATCTAAATAAGTTTTTACCAAAATCACTCTGCTTTTCATATTTGAAGACCACATAAAATGACATAAATGACATAAATGACAAAAAAAGGAAGCTTAAACATATCTAGGTTAATTTGAAACATTATTATATTTTATATTATATTATATTTTAAATAGTCAAAAATTGCACTTGAATAAAAATCAAACCAAAAACAAGAATAGACCCTGTCTCTGTTAAGAAAAGATGCACTCAAATATAAAACCACACACAACCAAAACAATAAATAAAATGGCTTATCAAGTCTCAACAAAACTGCACTTGAATAGATATTGACCGTGTCATCACAGTAGATGAGGTGAGTAGTGACTGAGCTGAGGCTGTGTATGTCGCTCTAAAGACGGGTGTGTTGGGGGTGTCAGCGGCGTGGAGCGGGTCTCTGTAGCGGGGACAGCTCCGTGACACCGCCGGTGGGGGCTGTAGGGACGGGGGCGGGGGGCTCACGGCAGCACCCCTGCTCGTTGGAAACAGCAGTGATGACGTGATTTCACGTCCGAGTCTCCAAACCAGAAGCGTTTGTAACAGTAACAGCACCGGAAAAGTCGCTAGATTTGTCGCTAGTGGCTTTTGTCAAAAAGAAAGTCGATGAGAGGGTTTGGAAAGTCGCCAGATTTAGGGAGAAAGTCGCCAAGTTGGCAACTGACGTTACCTTGCATTGTTCCCATAGACTGTAAAAGGAATGGACGTAGCGTCCGTGACGTCACCCATTGGTTTGGGGGAGTCTGTTTTGTGCCGCTACTACGGGGGTTTGAACCGCGCCATGTTGGATTTGACTATCCATATTTGGAGAGGTGCGGCCGTTAGCCGGCCGAGGGCCCGCCCACTGGCCTCGAAGCAGCGGTCTCCGGACCTGTCACTCAATGTTTCCGCGCCCTAATTGGCCAGAATTTTAAACCTAATAATAGTAAAACGGTAGAGTTTTTAAAAAAAATTCACCCCCCTCAGAGTGTGTGCGGGGGTAGAAACTATCGGTTGAGACCAAAAAAACGTAATGGTACCAGGCTTTTAACATGTTTATTGAGGACGTAAAGTCGGCTATTTTAACATGGGGGTCTATGGAGAATGCTCCCTTCCGGTACCAGCCCCCAGAGGAAGCCGGGGGGATTGCAGTTTTTTTGAATGCGGAAGTGAGCTTCACTTCTCAGACCGACAACTGCCCCCTTGGTTGTTCCCAATACATCCATGGTTGTTCCTCACAGGCTCACGCGTAGCGCCTCTGGATTGAGCTTTGCGGAACTACAAGGGTCTGGCGAGAGCCAGGCTACACATGCTGCACTCAGGCTGCACTGTGTGAGTGGTAGCGGCCCCGCCTCCCCCCACAGAGACTCGGGCTGTGTTCGAAACCGCATACTACATACTATATACTTCCATACTGCATACTGTCCATACTCCATACTACATACTCATCAATCAGACAGTATGCAGAGCGTTTACACTGCAGCATACCAAAGATATTCAATAAATGGAAAGATACTCCATGAGCGGCTGCTCCAATGATATGAAATGGTATACACTTCCTGTCTCTCTAAATGGGCGTGGCCAACCGTCACCCCACCTCGTCTGTGAACGTGTGTGTGGATTTATACAATTTGTAGGTAGATGAAAGTGAGATATTTATATTTTCTTATGATAACATTAAATATGTACACTACTAACAGTAATATTTAGCATGCCAAAAATAATTTAAATCATTTTCACGGGAGTTCGCGGCCGTTTGTTTGACGTTGCCTAGGAGATCGGTGCCAAATCTCGCGAGAGTGTGTCATAGAGACAGAGACAGGTCTTGAACAAAGTGGATTTTCTCCGGATCTCTCCGTCTGAAAGTTGCCATTTTGGTGTCAAACTGTTCAGAAGAGATGTGGCTTGTGAAAAATGAGTCCAAAATTTGCTTCAGTGACCGTGGGGAGAAAGACCCGACCATAATCGGTGTTCACATTAAATTGTCCCATAGGAATCAATACACTCCAAGCTGCCTCTGGTCTCTCTAAAGGGGCGTGGCCGTGCAGAAGCCCACGTGACATGCATACAGGAAGCTGACTCGTCATGAAAGGTCTTATAAACCGTCTTTGAGCATACTACATGATAACCCATAATGCATTGTGCTCCTACCCGAGCCAAAATCAATGAGAGGGGTCTGTCTGCGGCCTGCAAGAGGGAGGCGTTTCGCGTAGAGGCGTGTCGCGTAGTGACAACACTCCGCCACACGCCCCCTCCACACGGGAAAGTCACGTTGAACCACGCGAGATGTAAAATGAGAGCGCCAAAA
>NC_140907.1:10163071-10200571 GCF_045865225.1 Trachurus japonicus
CGCACGCAGTGATGAAATATATCACATCGCTCTACCAGACCATGAGTGACTACGCGGACAACTTTGCCATTGTAGACGAAAAGAAGCCCCACATCAAAGTCTTAGTCGAGAGCCCCTCGGAGAACATTGGTGAAATCAACGGGCGTTTGTCCTTCACCGTTATCTACGGACAAACTCTTTCCGACGTTTACAACAAAGTCAGCCATGGCTTGTATCATGCGGACAGATGTGAGCATAGCGAAGACCTGACAAGTCTAGTCGATACTACACAGTTGAGCAATGAGGTGTTGATCAGGAGGACTCGGTTGAATTTTATGATGAAATGATGATATGTCTTTTGAGGACTGGTATCGCTTCTACTATACTGCCAACCATAAAGTAATCAATGTTGTGGTGTAATGTATGGTATAATGTATGTGAAAAAAACGACATATGAAACACATCACCAGTCTTTACATTTTTATTGAGTGGTGTCAACACTTGTACTTGTACTTGAACACTGTACCTAAAGCATAAACGCTTACAAGTTCACATACTCTTTACATGTCTTGCATGCATGGGACGCTCCGGTTCACTTGCATCACGCAAGAATGCAGAGTTGCGTCATGAAGCGTACCCCATCAACCCTACAGATGTGTGACAGTAGACTTGTGAGTTCTGAGAAACGTACACCCGATCCAAGTATGAAGCCCGATTTATCAAATGTCACTTTTCAACCTCAGCCCTTGGCACTTACAATCTCAAACAGGTATCCCAGACTATCATCATCTACACAGTGAATTACTGCTGCTGGGTCTGCGTAGAGTCTTCCCCTCTTTTGTAGATATTGTATTATGAGGTTAGGTTCGGAAGCTCCCCACCATCCGCCTTTCAGCAACTCTATAACGCTGCATATCTCTTCCACTACATGTGTCAGTGAAAGTATTCGGGATTGGAAGGTATCGTTGTAGGTCTGGGTAGCAAGTGTGTGAGGGTTTTCACGGGCCAGCTTTCTCAGCATCTCGATCGGACTCGAAAAATCCCCTTCTACCAAAATCACTGCATATGTAGCGTCCTTGCCGGATAAGCAAAGGAAATGACAGTACACCATTCTCGGTCTTTCGCTGTGAAAGAACATACTCCTCCGGGTGTGTCACCCAAAGTATGCTGAGACTACAATATCCCCAATGCGACGTCTCTTAGACGTATCCATGAATGTCCTGATTGACTCTTTTGGCACCGAGCCCCACCAGCGCTCACCCAGCCAACTGACAAATGATTCCCACGATTCCTTCAATAGTGACCAATAGAGTTTATTTTCTACAACCTCCTCTTCAACCTTGTCTTCGCAAACCCCCTCTGCGAGATCTATCTCATTGTTGAAAAGCTCGTAGTGGTTCACAAGCCTGGTATCCCTCAGAATCGGTTTCACTGCTATCCTCCAAGTCACCTGCAGTTTCAAGGCTATCACCATGGGTGTAACACTCTTCATTTTCAACAATGTACTCTTTTACGTATCTCTTTGATAGCAAGCAGTGGCGATTACACTCTTCAACAGGATTATTCTCTCGAGCTTCATCATCACTAAAGTGTCCTTCGATATCTAGGTCTGTAATGTCACTGTGACAATCGTCGGACTCGCGGTGTCTCGGAGGACCGTCGGGATATTGGTGCCAGTCAGCTTCATGGTCACTGGTGTCCTCCAAATCCCCCGGAGGTTAGATGTCCATCAGAATGGACATCTAGGTCTGTAATGTCCACTGTGGCAATCGTCGGACTCGCGGTGTCTACGGTGGACCGTCGGGATATTGGTGCCAGTCAGCTTCATGGTCACTGGTGTCCTCCAAATCCCCCGGAGGTTGATGTCCATCAGAATGGACATCTAGGTCTGTAATGTCACTGTGGCAATCGTCGGACTCGCGGTATCTCGGTGGACCGGTCGGGATATTGGTGCCAGTCAGCTTCATGGTCACTGGTGTCCTCCAAATCCCCCGAGGTTGATGTCCATCAGAAATGGTGGGACAACTCTTCATGTTCATCCACTGTCCTTTCCCCAGTATTCGTCATCATATGCACACATTGTGTAATCATAGCAAATTGATGTTGGTGACAGTGAAACAATCTCAGAAGGAGAATCAGAATCAGGATAGTCAGAATGTGAGGTCAGACGCCTGGATGCTTCTGCTGTAACACTGTTCTCGCCTCCATCTACCTTGCAGTAGCCATGACAAGACTGCTTCTGAGGACTTGTGACACAAATAACTGTCTCATAATGGCTGCAACGATTCTCCAAATAAATCCCCTGTTTGGAGATCTGTAAACCGTTACAAACTGTATTGAAGCCAACGGTTGGTGTAGTATGTGTATATGCTGACACCCAAAATAAATCAGATGTTGCCTGAATTTCCACCTCTGTCGCCCACCTACCTAGAGAGCTCATTCCAGATTTTATAATGTAGTCTGATACCGATAGGTAACCCCTTCTCAAAATACTGACATATGCAGCTTCATTACTTTGCACGTGATTCACCACAGCTTTTCTAATTGTCCCGTGATGCTCTCCAGTGCCACTCACAGCGACGCTGACTGCTCTAAAGAAGCAATTCCCGTCGCCTTCTATCTTCACATTCTTGCAAGGAGCTCCTAATACACAAGCATCTGTGAATATACTATACTGCTGTCTGCAATCTACTTTAAGCTTTCTGCATAGTTGTAACGCAACCGCAGCTCTAACAGGTCAAACTGTAGCTTTTTACCTGTATTCTCATTAAACAAACTCAATGTCTGAATCATCACTATTATTCATTATGAGTCTTTCCCACAGTGAATTTCAGATTTTCATATATAAAAAAAATCATTAGTATTTTTTTTTGTCTGATTCAGATATCATGTTGCTTCCCTGCCTAAGAACCTGGTGACCCGGTTGTGGACTGTTGACATTTGGGAGTGGATTTTAAAAACACCCCCCATTTTGTCGGGCTGCCATCCTACTTGCCATGAGTTACCGTTGAAACATTTTCATTATCCCTTGTGTTGTCCTCACATTAAACAGACATCCCTTGTCTCCTAGGGTCACATTGTCCCCAATGATTGATCCCGCTGTCCTGATATTACGATTGCCACACACACACACACACACACACACACACACACACACACACACACACACAGACAGCATGCAGGAACGTACGCAGGGGCTCATCCCGATATACACGCGCGTGGGGTCGGGGGGGGATTATTATAAAAAAAATTATAACTATAATTATTACTATTATAAAAAAATATAAAATATCCCATACCTTTATCTTTTTTATCTCATATGTATATTGTACAGTTTACACAGAAACATGACCAATGACAAGTTATGTGTAGATAGGGGGGGGGGGGGGGGGGGGGGGGGGATTATTATTATAAAAAAAATTATTATTATAATTATTACTATTATAAAAAAATATAAAGTATCCCATACCTTTATCTTTTTTATCTCATATGTATATTGTACAGCTTACACAGAAACATGACCAATGACAAGTTATGTGTAGATAGGGGGGATTATTATTATAAAAAAATTATTATTATAATTATTACTATTATAAAAAAAATATAAAATATCCCATACCTTTATCTTTTTTATCTCATATGTATATTGTACAGCTTACACAGAAACATGACCAATGACAAGTTATGTGTAGATAGATAGATAGATAGATAGATAGAAAACGTGGTCACCAATCAATCAATCAATCAATCAATCAATCTAGTTCACCCAGCAGCAATTCCCAGCAGCACACTCACCGCAGTATGGAAGCGAACAGCTTTTGCAGATATATTTGATAGATAGATAGATAGATAGATAGATAGATAGATAGATAGATAGATAGATAGATAGATAGATAGATAGATAGATAGATAGATAGAGTGGTCATCAATCAATCAATCTGGTCACCAATCAATCAAAAAATAATTATTATTATTATAAGAAATATCCCATACCTTTATCTTTTTTTTAACTCATATTTTTATTGTACAGCTTACACAGAAATATGATCAATGACAAGTTATGTTTAGATAGATAGATAGATAGATAGATAGATAGATAGATAGATAGATAGATAGATAGATAGATAGATAGATAGATAGATAGATAGATAGATAGATAGATAGATAGATAGAGTGGTCACCAATCAATCACTCTGGTCACCAATCAATCACTCTGGTCACCAATCAACAAACAATCAATCAATCAATCAATCAATCAAGTTCCAAATTCCCAGCAGCACACTCACCGCAGTATGGAAGCGAACAGCTTTTGCAGATATATTTTTTACACCCGCAGCACAAAGTGTAGGTTTTGTTGTCCTTTTTCCGGGGGCAAAACTGACACCTCTTCCTCTTCCTCGCCCCCCCGGTGAGGTTATCTGCTCCTGCTCCTGCTCCTGCTCCTGCTCCTGCTCCTGCCCCTGCTCCTGCTGCTGCTGCTGCTGCATCCTCACGTCCATCGCAAAATCTAGATCTAGCCCCCATCCGAATCCCTCGTACGATTGCTGCTGATGCTGTTGTACGGGGGAGACGCTCCCTCCTTTCTATCAATGGACTCACCAGCGCCTTTCCCAGCTGCTCGAGAAACACCCTCCTCTTGTTCCGCTTCTGAGACATCCAGTCAGGGTTCATTTCTCTCCATATCACGAAGGCGTTGTAGGCGGAAATGTCGATTATGTTGTGGAAAATGACCAAGGGCCAGCGAGCGGTCATCCTTCTACAGCTGTACGTTCCAATCACCTTGTCGAGGTTATCGACACCTCCTTTGTTGCGGTTGTAGTCTAGTATGATGACCGGCTTTCTGTCACGGCGATCGCTCACTCCGGCCTCCTCCGTGTGCTTCGTGCTGACCAGTATCACGTTTTTGTTTTTCTTGGGCACATAAGAAACCACAGCGGTGGTTGGCGTGAAGGCAAATTTCGACGAGAACACAGCTCTTCCCTTCGCCTGGAGCAGTTCAAGCGGAAGCTCGGGCTTGTTTTTTCGAATGGTGCCGACCATGGTCATCTTTCTTTTCAGCAGCTGCTGTCCGAGTTCATAAGAGGTGAAGAAATTGTCACATGTGACATTGCGATCCCTCAGTCCCTCCGTGACATCGAGCACAACCCGCATCCCCTGGTTCTTTTCTGGACCTGGACCTGGACCTTCTCTTCCTCTTCCTCTTCCTCTTCCTCTTCCTCTTCCTCTTCCTCTTCCTCTTCCTCTTCCTCTTCCTCGTTCTCCTACGCCGGTGGTGACGGTGGAGGCGGCCGCGGCGGTGCTGGTGCTGGCGCTGGCGCTGCTGGTGCTGGCCTTCCCAGTATACACTTGCATCTTCCAAGCGTAACTGGATTTTGCATCACACGCCACCCATGACTTGATCCCATATTTTGCAGGCTTGCTGGGCATATACTGCCGAAAGGGACAGCGGCCTTTGAACGGAACCAGTTGTTCGTCCACCGTTACCTCAGGCCCTGGGTTGTAGAAGTACGGCAACCGACCCACCCACTCGTCCCAGACCTCTCTTATGGCCGCCAGTTTGTCAGTGGCACTTCTCGCGGGTCTCGACTCGCGGTCGTCAAATCTCAGCAGTCTGGAGTAGACGTGAAAGACTTTCAGCGGCATCGTGGCACGAAAGATGGCCCGTCCGCTCTCTGCGTCCCATAGACTAGCCGTAGCCTCACCTCGGGACCTGTAAACGCCCGCTAAGAGCAGCAGCCCTATGTAGGCGCGAAGATCGGTGGCATCCATGGGTTTCCAGCCGTCGTCTCCGTATTTCCGACGCCCCTCCAAATTTGTCATCTTCAAAATTATAATTTCTATCAACGGAGTGGTGAACATGAGAAATGTAGAGACAATGTCGTGGGCGAGGGCGAGTGAATATTCTGTTGGTCCCGGTGGGCCAGTTGTTGGCAGTGGTGGTGGTGGTGACGGCGACGACGGCGGTGTAATGTTACTTTCCACCCTCCCGTCATTTCTACCCTGCTGCCGTTCATTGTATGCTATGGAGGACCATTTAATTTTGCCATTTTTTGAGAAAAAACCTTCTTCTTCTCTGTCCACTTCTTCTTCTTCTTCTTCTTCTTCTTCTTCTTCTTCTTCTTCTTCTTCTTCTTCTTCTTCTTCTTCTTCTTCTTCTTCTTCTTCTTCTTCCTCTTCTTCCTCTTCCCCGCGCTCTTCTCTTTCCACGAGTACACTTTCTTCTTCTTCTTCACTGTCCTCTCCTTCGTCTTCACTGTGTTCTCCTTCTTCTTCTTCTTCTTCTTCTTCTTCGTCTTCTTCTTCGTCTTCTTCTTCTTCGTCTTCTTCTTCTTCTTCTTCTTCTTCTTCTTCTTCTTCTTCACCACTGTGTTCTTCTATTCCTACTCTTACTAATCCTCCACTTTCCTCTCCTTCAGACCATGACATATTGTGCTCTGGATTACATTCATCACAATCTTCTTCCTCAAACACATCCTCCACTTGTTCATCACCATCATCATCATCGTCATCATCAAGGCATGCATTTGAAAACATCTGTTTTAGACGGCCTAGAGCGCCTAATTCTTGACTCATGGCTACAGCGCAGTATTGTGGTGGTGTTGTTTTTGTTGTAATGTTTTGCTGTATTTGGACTAGGACTTGTAGTAGTACAACTTTGTTCCCATTAGCAAGGCAAGACAAGGCAATAGGATATAGAAAGCCAATTTTATTTGTACAGCACTTAGAAGTTTTCAAGCACAATGTGAGAAATCCAACATCATCATCATCATCATCATCATCACAGTCCACATTCTTCTTCTCCCTAGACATCAGTAAACTGTTCCTCAGCTTTTTTGTTTTGAGACATTAGAGGTGGGAATTATGGAGTCGACAAGTCTTCTCTGTGCCATGAATTTGTTCTGCTCTGTCACTGAACCAGGTGCAATCACTCATTAGCTCACCTTCCTGACTAAACTGCTGTGCTGATTGGACTCAAGTGGTTTAGTGGAGGAGGAGAAGAACAAACTCACGACATGGAGATGACTTGATGTCTCCACTTGTCCTTTTCCTACAACAGACCTTTATTTCACATGCTGAGATTTACATCAGATTTCTGTGAATCAGACCTCAGTTGAGTGGTTTGAAAGCAGTTCTTCTGTAATTTGTTTGTGCACTCCAAAACTCCAATACTCATCCCCCTCCCGGCAGTTTTTTGGTCTGTTGTGCAGTCAACTGACAGAGTTGTAGCTAGCTACAGACATTTGTTTCTGTTTTGTTTGTTTTGTCTTGTAATTTCAGTGTATGTTTCTGCACATCCACACAAACACAGAGTGCTTCCTCAATCAGCAGATGCCGTCACTGCCGACACTGTCTCAGCAGTGAACATTTTTGCAGTGGCTCTTGGGGCAGTTGATATTGCGGTGCTCAGATTTCTGTGAATCAGATCTCAGTGGATTGTTTCTCTCTTCTTTGTCGTTCCTCTGTGAGTCTGTGCCAGTGTCTGCTGTTTGCTCTGTGAGTGAGCTCTGTAACTGTGAGCTTTCTCTATTCTCTGCCCTTCCTCTCTGTGTCTGTGTCCGTATCTGTGCCTCTGTCTGCAGTTTGCTTTGTGAGTGAACTGTGTAACTGTGAACTTTCCCGCTTCTCTGTTCTTCATCGCTGAGTCTGGATCTGTGCCTGTGTCCGCAGTTTGCTCTGTGTGTGAGCTCTGTGCCTGTGAGCTTTGTCTGTCCTTCCTATCTGTATCTGTGTCCGTATCTGTGCCTCTGTCTGCAGTTTGCTCAGTGAGTGAGGTGACCTCTGTAACTGTGAACTTTCTGTCTTCTCTGTCCTTCCTCTCTGTATCTGTGTCTATATCTGTGTCTGTATCTGTGACTCTGTCTGCAGTTTGCTTTGTGAGTGAGCTTTGTAACTGTGAACTTTCTCTCTTCTATATCCTTCCTCGCTGTGGCTGTATCTGTGCCTGCAGTTTGCTCTGTGACTGAGCATTCTCTCCTCTCTGTCCTTCCTTGCTGAGTCTGAGTCTGCAGTTTGCTTTGTGAGTGAGCTTTGTAACTGTGAACTTTCTCTCTTCTATATCCTTCCTCGCTGTGGCTGTATCTGTGCCTGCAGTTTGCTCTGTGACTGAGCATTCTCTCCTCTCTGTCCTTCCTTGCTGAGTCTGAGTCTGCAGTTTGCTTTGTGAGTGAGTTCTGTAACTGTGAGCTTTCCCTCCTGTCTGTCCTTCCTCACTGAGTCTGTGGCTCTATTTGTGCCTGTGTTTGCGGTTTGCTCAGTGAGTGAGGTGACCTCTGTAACTGTGAACTTTCTGTCTTCTCTGTCCTTCCTCTCTGAGTCTGTGTGAGCTCTGTGTCTGAACTTTCTGTCTTCTCTGTGAGTGAGCTCTGTGCGTGAACTTTGACTGTGAACTTTCCCTCTTCTCTGTCCTTCCTCTCTGAGTCTGTGTGAGCTCTGTGTCTGAACTTTCTGTCTTCTCTGTCCTTCCTCTCTGGGTCTGTGTCTGTAGCTGTGCCTGTGTTTGCGGTTTTCTCAGTGAGTGAGGCGACCTCTGTAACTGTGAACTTTCCGTCTTTTCTGTCCTTCCTCTCTAAGTCTGAGTCTGCAGTTTGCTCTGTGAGTGAGTTCAGTAACTGTGAACTTTCCCTCCTCTCTGTCCTTCCTCGCTAAGTCTGTGGCCCTATCTGTGCCTGTGTTTGCGGTTTGCTCAGTGAGTGAGGCAACCTTTGTAACTGTAAACTTTCTGTCTTCGCTGTCCTTCCTCTCTGGGTCTGTGTCCGTATCTGTGCCCGTGTCTGCAGTTTGCTTTGTGAGTGAGGCGACCTCTGTATCTGTGAACTTTCCCTCTTCTCTGTCCTTCCTCTCTGAGTCTGTGTCCGTATCTGTGCCTGTGTTCGCGGTTTGCTCAGTGAGTGAGGCGACCTCTGTAACTGTGAACTTTCCCTCTTCTCTGTCCTTCCTCTCTGAGTCTGTGTCTGCAGCTTGAGTGAGCTCTGTGACTGAACTTTCTGTCTTCTCTGTCCTTCCTCTCTGTGTCTGTGTCCGTATCTGTGCCCATGTCTGCAGTTTGCTTTGTGAGTGAGCTCTGTGCCTGCGAGCTTTGTCTGTTCTCTGTCCTTTCTCTCTGCGTCCATGTCCCTATCTGTACATGTGCCTGCGGTTTGCTCTGTGAGTGAGCTCTGTGACTGAACTTTCTGTCTTCTCTGTCCTTCCTCTCTGTGTCTGTGTCCGTATCTGTGCCCATGTCTGCAGTTTGCTTTGTGAGTGAGCTCTGTGCCTGCGAGCTTTGTCTGTTCTCTGTCCTTTCTCTCTGCGTCCGTGTCCCTATCTGTGCATGTGCCTGCGGTTTGCTCTGTGAGTGAGCTCTGTGACTGAACTTTCTGTCTACGCTGTCCTTCCTCTCTGTGTCTGTGTCCGTATCTGTGCCCATGTCTGCAGTTTGCTTTGTGAGTGAGCTCTGTGCCTGCGAGCTTTGTCTGTTCTCTGCAGTTGTCTGCAGTTTGCTCAGTGAGTGAGGCGACCTCTGTAACTGTGAACTTTCCCACTTCTCTGTCCTTCCTCTCTGTATCTGTGTCTGTATCTGTGCCTCTGTCTGCAGTTTGCTTTGTGAGTGAGCTTTGTAACTGTGAACTTTCTCTCATCCATATCCTTCCTCGCTGTGCCTGTATCTGTGCCTGGGCCTGCTGTTTGCTCTTTGACTGAGCATTCTCTCTTCTCTGTCCTTCCTTGCTGAGTCTGAGTCTGCAGTTTGCTCTGTGAGTGAGTTCTGTAACTGTGAGCTTTCCCTACTCTCTGTCCTTCCTCGCTGAGTCTGTGGCTCTATCTGTGCCTGTGTTTGCTGTTTGCTCAGTGAGTGAGGAGACCTCTGTAACCGTGAGCTTTCCTCCTCTCTGTCCTTCCTCGCT
Organism: Trachurus japonicus; assembly: GCF_045865225.1. Classification (NCBI taxonomy): domain Eukaryota; kingdom Metazoa; phylum Chordata; class Actinopteri; order Carangiformes; family Carangidae; genus Trachurus; species Trachurus japonicus. The sequence continues at coordinate 10,172,932 of NC_140907.1, forward strand.
GAGTCTGTGTCTGTATCTGTGCCTGTGTTTGCTGTTTGCTCAGTGAGTGAGGAGACCTCTGTAACCGTGAGCTTTCCTCCTCTCTGTCCTTCCTCGCTGAGTCTGTGTCTGTATCTGTGCCTGTGTTTGCGGTTTGCTCAGTGGGTGAGGAGACCTCTGTAACTGTGAACTTTCTGTCTTCTCTGTCCTTCCTCTCTGTATCTGTGTCTGTATCTGAGCCTCTGTCTGCAGTTTGCTTTGTGAGTGAGCTTTGTAACTTTCAACTTTCTCTCTTCTCTGTCCTTCCTCGCTGAGTCTGAGTCTGCAGTTTGCTCTGTGAGTGAGCTCTGTGCCTGCGAGCTTTGTCTGTTCTCTGACCATCCTCTCTGAGTCTGTGTCCCTATCTGTGCGTGTGCAGCAGTTTGCTCTGTGAGTGAGCTCTGTGCCTCTGAACTTTCTGTCTTCTCTGTCCTTCCTTGCTGGGTCTGTGTCTGTAGCTGTGCCTGTGTTTGCGGTTTTCTCAGTGAGTGAGGCAACCTCTGTAACTGTGAACTTTCTGTCTTCTCTGTCCTTCCTCTCTGTATCTGTGTCTGTATATGAGCCTCTGTCTGCAGATTGCTTTGTGAGTGAGGTTTGTAACTGTGAACTTTCTCTCTTCTATATCCTTCCTCGCTGTGCCTGTATCTGTGCGTGGGCCTGCTGTTTGCTCTGTGACTGAGCATTCTCTCTTCTCTGTCCTTCCTTGCTGAGTCTGAGTCTGCAGTTTGCTCTGTGAGTGAGTGAGTTCTGTAACAGTGAGCTTTCCCTCCTCTCTGTCCTTCCTCTCTGGGTCTGTGTCCGTATCTGTGCCTGTGTTCGCGGTTTGCTCAGTGAGTGAGCTCTGTGCCTGCGAGCTTTGTCTGTTCTCTGTCCTTCCTCTCTGTATCTGTGTCTGTATCTGAGCCTCTGTCTGCAGTTTGCTTTGTGAGTGAGCTTTGTAACTTTCAACTTTCTCTCTTCTCTGTCCTTCCTCGCTGAGTCTGAGTCTGCAGTTTGCTCTGTGAGTGAGCTCTGTGCCTGCGAGCTTTGTCTGTTCTCTGACCTTCCTCTCTGAGTCTGTGTCCCTATCTGTGCGTGTGCAGCAGTTTGCTCTGTGAGTGAGCTCTGTGACTGAACTTTCTGTCTTCTCTGTCCTTCCTTGCTGGGTCTGTGTCTGTAGCTGTGCCTGTGTTTGCGGTTTTCTCAGTGAGTGAGGCAACCTCTGTAACTGTGAACTTTCTGTCTTCTCTGTCCTTCCTCTCTGTATCTGTGTCTGTATATGAGCCTCTGTCTGCAGATTGCTTTGTGAGTGAGGTTTGTAACTGTGAACTTTCTCTCTTCTATATCCTTCCTCGCTGTGCCTGTATCTGTGCGTGGGCCTGCTGTTTGCTCTGTGACTGAGCATTCTCTCTTCTCTGTCCTTCCTTGCTGAGTCTGAGTCTGCAGTTTGCTCTGTGAGTGAGTGAGTTCTGTAACAGTGAGCTTTCCCTCCTCTCTGTCCTACCTCTCTGGGTCTGTGTCCGTATCTGTGCCTGTGTTCGCGGTTTGCTCAGTGAGTGAGCTCTGTGCCTGCGAGCTTTGTCTGTTCTCTGTCCTTCCTCTCTGTATCTGTGTCTGTATCTGAGCCTCTGTCTGCAGTTTGCTTTGTGAGTGAGCTTTGTAACTTTCAACTTTCTCACTTCTCTGTCCTTCCTTGCTGAGTCTGAGTCTGCAGTTTGCTCTGTGAGTGAGCTCTGTGACTCAACTTTCTGTCTTCTCTGTCCTTCCTCGCTGGGTCTGTGTCCGTATCTGTGCCTGTGTTTGCGGTTTGCTCAGTGAGTGAAGCAACCTCTGTAACTGTGAACTTTCTGTCTTCTCTGTCCTTCCTCTCTGTATCTGTGCCTCTGTCTGCGGTTTGATTTGTGAGTGAGCTTTGTAACTGTGAGCTTTCTCTCTTCTCTGTCCTTCCTCGCTGGGTCTGTGTCCATATCTGTGCCTGTGTTTGCGGTTGGCTCAGTGAGTGAGGCGACCTCTGTAACTGTGAACTTTCTGTCTTCTCTGTCCTTCATCGCTGAGTCTGTGTCTGTATCTGTTCCTCTGTGTGCATTTTCTTCTGTGAGTGAGTTCTGTAACTGAGAGCTTTCCCTCCTCTCTGTCCTTCCTCGCTGAGTCTGTGGCTCGATCTGTGCCTGTGTTTGCGGTTTGCTCAGTGAGTGAAGCGACCTCTGTAACTGTGAGCATTCTCTCTTCTTTGTCCTTCCTCGCTGAGTCTCAGTCTGCAGTTTGCTCTGTGAGTGAGTTCTGTAACTGTGAGCTTTCTCTCTTCTCTGTCCTTCCTCGCTGATTCTGTGGCTCGATCTGCGCCTGTGTTTGCGGTTTGCTCAGTGAGTGAGGCGACCTCTGTAACTGTGAACTTTCTGTCTTCTCTGTCCTTCATCGCTGAGTCTGTGTCTGTATCTGTGCCTCTGTCTGCAGTTTCTTCTGTGAGTGAGTTCTGTAACTGTGAGCTTTCCCTCCTCTCTGTCCTTCCTCGCTGAGTCTGTGGCTCGATCTGTGCCTGTGTTTGCGGTTTGCTCAGTGAGTGAGGCGACCTCTGTAACTGTGAACTTTCTGTCTTCTCTGTCCTTCCTCTCTGTATCTGTGCCTCTGTCTGCGGTTTGATTTGTGAGTGAGCTTTGTAACTGTGAGCTTTCTCTCTTCTCTGTCCTTCCTCGCTGGGTCTGTGTCCATAACTGTGCCTGTGTTTGCGGTTGGCTCAGTGAGTGAGGCGACCTCTGTAACTGTGAACTTTCTGTCTTCTCTGTCCTTCATCGCTGAGTCTGTGTCTGTATCTGTTCCCCTGTGTGCAGTTTCTTCTGTGAGTGAGTTCTGTAACTGAGAGCTTTCCCTCCTCTCTGTCCGTCCTCGCTGAGTCTGTGGCTCGATCTGTGCCTGTGTTTGCTGTTTGCTCAGTGAGTGAAGCGACCTCTGTAACTGTGAACTTTCTGTCTTCTCTGTCCTTCCTCGCTGTGCCTCAGTCTGCGGTTTGCTCTGTGAGTGAGTTCTGTAACTGTGAGCTTTCTCTCTTCTCTGTCCTTCCTCGCTGATTCTGTGGCTCGATCTGCGCCTGTGTTTGCGGTTTGCTCAGTGAGTGAGGCGACCTCTGTAACTGTGAACTTTCCGTCTTCTCTGTCCTTCATCGCTGAGTCTGTGTCTGTATCTGTGCCTCTGTCTGCAGTTTCTTCTGTGAGTGAGTTCTGTAACTGTGAGCTTTCCCTCCTCTCTGTCCTTCCTCGTTGAGTCTGTGACTCTATCTGTGCCTGTGTTTGCGGTTTGCTCAGTGAGTGAGGCGACCTCTGTAACTGTGAACTTTCTGTCTTCTCTGTCCTTCATCGCTGAGTCTGTGTCTGTATCTGTGCCTCTGTCTGCAGTTTCTTCTGTGAGTGAGTTCTGTAACTGTGAGCTTTCCCTCCTCTCTGTCCTTCCTCGTTGAGTCTGTGACTCGATCTGTGCCTGTGTTTGCGGTTTGCTCAGTGAGTGAGGCGACCTCTGTAACTGTGAGCATTCTCTCTTCTCTGTCCTTCCTCTCTGAGTCTGTGTCTGTATCTGTACCTCTGTCTACAGTTTGCTTTGTGAGTGAGCTTTGTAACTGTGAACTTTCTCTGTTCTATATCCTTCCTCGCTCTGTCTGCAGTTTGCTCTGTGAGTGAGTTCTGTAACTGTGAGCTTTCCCTCCTCTCTGTCCTTCCTCGCTGAGTCCGTATCTGTGCGTGTGTTTGCGGTTTGCTCAGTGAGTGAGGGGACCTCTGTAACTGTGAGCATTCTCTCTTCTCTGTCCTTCCTCACTGAGTCTGCAGTTTGCTCTGTGAGTGAGTTCTGTAACTGTGAGCTTTCCCTCCTCTCTGTCCTTCCTCGCTGAGTCCGTATCTGTGCGTGTGTTTGCGGTTTGCTCAATGAGTGAGGCGACCTCTGTAACTGTGAGCATTCTCTCTTCTCTGTCCATCCTCGCTGAGTCTGAGTCTGCAGTTTGCTCTGTGAGTGAGTTCTGTAACTGTGAACTTTCTGTCTTCTCTGTCCTTCCTCTCTGTATCTGTGCCTCTGTCTACAGTTTGCTTTGTGAGTGAGCTTTGTAACTGTGAACTTTCTCTCTTCTCTGTCCTTCCTCGCTGTGGCTGTATCTGTGCTTGTGTCTGCAGTTTGCTTTGTGAGTGAGCATTCTCTCCTCTCTGTCCTTCCTCTCTGAGTCTGTGTTTGTATCTGTACCTCTGTCTACAGTTTGCTTTGTGAGTGAGCTTTGTAACTGTAAACTTTCTCTGTTCTAAATCCTTCCTCGCTGTGGCTGTATCTGTGCTTGTGTCTGCAGTTTGCTTTGTGAGTGAGCATTCTCTCCTCTCTGTCCTTCCTCGCTGAGTCTGAGTCTGCAGTTTGCTCTGTGAGTGAGTTCTGTAACTGTGAGCTTTCCCTCCTCTCTGTCCTTCCTCGCTGAGTCCGTATCTGTGCGTGTGTTTGCGGTTTGCTCAGTGAGTGAGGCGACCTCTGTAACTGAGAGCATTCTCTCTTCTCTGTCCTTCCTCGCTGAGTCTGAGTCTGAAGTTTGCTCTGTGAGTGAGTTCTGTAACTGTGAGCTTTCCCTCCTCTCTGTCCTTCCTCGTCTGTGGCTCGATCTGTGCCTGTGTTTGCGGTTTGCTCAGTGAGTGAGGCGACCTCTGTAACTGTGAACTTTCCCTCTCCTTCCTCTCTGAGTCTGTGTTTGTATCTGTACCTCTGTCTACAGTTTGCTTTGTGAGTGAGCTTTGTAACTGTGAACTTTCTCTGTTCTATATCCTTCCTCACTGTGGCTGTATCTGTGCTTGTGTCTGCAGTTTGCTTTGTGAGTGAGCATTCTCTCCTCTCTGTCCTTCCTCGCTGAGTCTGAAGTTTGCTCTGTGAGTGAGTTCTCTAACTGTGAGCTTTCCCTCCTCTCTGTATCTGTTTCCGTATCTGTGTCTGCAGTTTGCTCTGTGAGTGAGCTCTCTAACTGTGAACTTTCTCTATTCTTTGTCCTTCCTCGCTGAGTCTGAGTCTATGCCTGTGTCAGAAGCTTGCTCTGTGACTAAACTTTGTCTCTTCTCTGTCCTTCCTCACTGAGTCTGTGGCTGTTTCTGTGCTTGTGTCTACAGTTTGCTTTGTGAGTGAGGCCTCCTCTGTGCCTGTGAGCTTCCCCTCTTCTCTGTCCTTCCTCTCTCTGTTTGTTTGTGTTTTTGTCTTGTCATTTCATTTCATTTCAGTGCATGTTTCTGCACACAAACACAGAGTGATTCCTCAATCTGTAGATGCAGTCACTGCCGACACGGTCTCGGGCAGTGAAGAAAGGCAAGGAGGCAACAAAAACAAAAGTCAATTTTATTTGTACAGCACTTACAAGTATCAACCACAATGTGACAAGTCCATCATCATCATCACCACCATTTTGTTTGTGTGCGCTGCTCAGAGTCCTGTGACTTGGAGCTGTTTTTTCCTCCATTCCATTCTGTTCCATTCCTTGTTGTTTTGCTTCAATAATTGAGAGGAGAAAAAGTAGTATGTATCTATCTATCTGTCTGTCCTATTTCTGTTTGAAATTTCCATGTCAATTCATTGCAGTGCATGTTTTTGCACACAAACACAGAGCGATTCCTCATTCAGCAGATCCCGTCACTTACCAACACTGTCTCAGGAAGTTAACAGTTTTTCCAGGTGACTTTTCCTTTATTTTTTTTAATTTTTTTGTGTGCGCTGCTCAGAGTCCGGTGACTCAGACTTTTTTTTTTGTGAGCGCTGCTCAGAGTCCGGTGACTCAAAGCTATTTTTTCCTCCATTCCAATCCGTTCCATCCTCCGTTTTTCCAGGTAACTTTTTTTTTGTGCGCTGCTCAGAGTCCGGTGACTCATATTTTTTTTTTTGTGAGCGCTGCTCTGAGTCCGGTGACTCAAAGCTATTTTTTCCTCCATTCCATTCCGTTCCTTCCTCCGTTTTTCCAGGTGACTTTTTTTTTGTGCGCTGCTCAGAGTCCGGTGACTCAATTTTTTTTTTTTTGAGCGCTGCTCAGAGCTGTTTGTTCCTCCTTTCCATTCCGTTCCATTCCTTGTTGTTTTGCTTCAATAGTTGAGAGGAGAATAAGAAGTATCTTTCTGTCCTCTTTCCATTTGAGGAATCGCTCTGTGTTTGTGTGCAAAAATATGCACTGCAATGAAATGACATGGAAATTTCATTCAGCAGATCCTGTCACTTACCAACACTGTCTCGGGCAGTTACCAGTTTTTCCAGGTGTCTTTTCCTTTTTTTTTGTGTGCGCTGCTCAGAGTCATGTGACTCAATAGTTGAGAGGAGAAAATGTAGTGTCTATCTGTCTGTCTATCTATCTGTCTGTCCTGTTTCCGTTTCTGTTCTATTCCGTTTCCGATGAGTTTGTGCGGGGAAAGGAGCCCAGAGAAGCCAAGCGCTGCTTTCCCTCCACTCTGACTGCAGCCTGTGCAGTTACTTGATGATTTGCTCGCTCCACAACTTCTATACTCACCCTTTTTTTGCTCTATGCAATGACTTTCCAGCGAGGAGTTTGTGCAGGGAAAGGAGCCCAGAGAAGCCGAGCGCTGCTTTCCCTCCACTCTGACTGCAGCCTGTGCAGTTATTCGATGACTTGCTCACTCCACAACTTCTATACTCACCCTCTTTTTGCTCTATGCAATGACTTTCCAGCGAGGAGTTTGTGGGGGGAAAGGAGCCCAGAGAAGCCGAGCTCTGCTTTCCCTCCACACTGACTGCAGCTTGTGAGTCCTGTGACTTAGAGCTGTTTTTTCCTCCATTCCATTCCGTTCCATTCCTTGTTGCTTTGCTTCAATAGTTGAGAGGAGAAAAAGTAGTATGTATGTATCGATCTATCTATCTATCTATCTGTCTGTCCTATTCCCGTTTGAAATTTCCATGTCAATTCATTGCAGTGCATGTTTTTGCACACAAACACAGAGCGATTCCTCATTCAGCAGATCCCGTCACTTACCAACACTGTCTCAGGAAGTTACCAGTTTTTCCAGGTGACTTTTTTATTTTTTGTGTGCGCTGCTCAGAGTCCGGTGACTCAAAGCTGTTTGTTCCTCCATTCCATTCCGTTCCTTCCTTAGTTTTTCCAGCTGACTTTTTTTTTTTTTTTGTGCGCTGCTCAGAGTCCGGTGACTCATTTTTTTTTTTTTTTGAGCGCTGCTCAGAGTCCGGTGACTCAAAGCTGTTTGTTCCTCCATTCCATTCCGTTCCTTCCTTAGTTTTTCCAGCTGACTTTTTTTTTGTGCGCTGCTCAGAGTCCGGTGACTCAATTTTTTTTTTTTTTTTTTGAGCGCTGCTCAGAGTCCGGTGACTCTAAGCTGTTTGTTCCTCCATTCCATTCCGTTCCTTCCTTAGTTTTTCCAGCTGACTTTTTTTTTTTGTGCGCTGCTCAGAGTCCGGTGACTCAATTTTTTTTTTTTTTTTTTTTGAGCGCTGCTCAGAGTCCGGTGACTCTAAGCTGTTTGTTCCTCCATTCCATTCCGTTCCTTCCTTAGTTTTTCCAGCTGACTTTTTTTTTTTGTGCGCTGCTCAGAGTCCGGTGACTCATAGCTGTTTGTTCCTCCATTCCATTCCGTTCCATTCCTTGTTGTTTTGCTTCAGTAGTTGAGAGGAGAATAAGTAGTATCTCTCCATTTGAGGAATCGCTTTGTGTTTGTGTGCAAAAACATGCACTGCAATGAAATGACATGGAAATTTCATTCAGCAGATCCTGTCACTTACCTGCAGCCTGTGCAGTTACTTGATGACTTGCTCACTCCACAACTTCTATACTCACCCTTTTTTTGCTCTATGCAATGACTTTCCAGCGAGGAGTTTGTGCAGGGAAAGGAGCCCAGAGAAGCCAAGCGCTGCTTTCCCTCCACTCTGACTGCAGCCTGTGCAGTTACTTGATGACTTGCTCACTCCACAACTTCTATACTCACCCTTTTTTTGCTCTATGCAATGACTTTCCAGCGAGGAGTTTGTGGGGGGAAAGGAGCCCAGAGAAGCCGAGCTCTGTGGGGTGGATCAACAGTGGCTGTTTGCAGCTCAGAGAGCAGTAGTCAGAGTTTCATTGTCCACACGCCTGATCTCCTCAAGACTCCATCAAACATTTCCTCAGCTCTTTGTGGATTAGAGTTAGGTGGGATATGTGTAGTCATAAAACCATCTCTGTGCCATACTTTTTTTTTTCTGCTCACACAATAAACCAGCTAAGTCCAATCAGCACAATTGTTTAGTCAGGAAGGTGAGCTAATCTGTGAATGCAACTGGTTCAGTGCATGAAGAGAACACATGTATGGCACGGAGACACCTTGTTGACTTCACAATTCCCACCTCCCACCACTCACCATTTTTGGTTGCATATCATACAGCAGGGGAGTTAATGTTCTCTTTTTTTTTCTTCACAAGCTGAAGGAGCTGAGGCTTAGTTGGCTTTTGCGTAGTGAATGTCCTGGCTCCCCAAGACTACATCAAACTTCTCCTCTTCTTTCTTTCAATCGTTTCTCAGCTGGCTTTGAACAGTGAATGTAGGTGCTGTCCACGCCACCCGGCTGTAGAAACAAATTTAAAGAAAACTATCAGTAAAACTATCAGTGAACAGTAAACAGTAAAACATTTTTCAGTAAACCATTTACTGTGGCGTGAGAGCAAAAACAAAACTGATTTAAAAAAAAAAAAAATCTTTTGACCTGGGTCACCACCAGCCTTTCCAGGGCCTGCCTGTTTCCCTGTGCTTTCACCATGGAGCTGGGTCAGGCAACACTGTCTTCTTCTTCCACCACTGCCACTTCTGCTCTATATTCTCATCTCTATCTTGATAGCTGTAGCTATACTAGCCTACTGTCCAAAAATATCAATATATGAAAGAAGGTCACCCCAAAGCTTTATACTGCTGAATAATTGGACAGCCAGACCTGGCTGCAGAAACAAATTAAAGAAAACTATCAGTAAACCACCAGCCTTTCAAGGGCCACGCCCGGACACACACACACACACACACACACACACACACACACACACACACACACACACACACACACACACACACACACACACACACACACACACACACACACAGAGACAGAGACAGAGACATATGCACAGAGGCAGACACAGAGACGCACAGAGAACACAGTCAAACAGACAAACAAAGAAACATATACCTCTTACTGTTTGCTTATTTTCCTCTCTGTTCATCTTTGTTGCTTTCTGGACTGTGGGCTGCCTATTTAGTATAGTCACTGATGGCGGTGTTCTCCACACTCCACACTGATGTCCTCAAGACTCCATCAAACCTTTTCCAATTCTTTCTGCTCACTGCTCACCACTCGGCAGTGGCAGTTTGCAGTCAGTCAATGGTTTGAACTCAACATTTTTCTTCTTCTGCTTCTTTTTCTTCTTCTTCTTCAGGCTGCTGCTGATGGAAGCTGAGTTTTTTGGTTTTGTGTTCAGCTACACTTCTCTGACTAAGGTATTTACAGCCCTTGTGCCTCTTTATGACAAGTGCAGCCAATCCTGTCCATCACCGCTGCCCACTACTCAGGTTTCACCCACTGTAATAAAACTTCATGGTGTAGCAGGTGTCTGGTTACATAGAGCTCTGCTATGCTCTGTCCTGTCCTGTAATAGTCAGAGTTACACTGTCCACCATGACTCCATGAAGACTCCATCAAACTTTTCCTCAGCTCTTTGTGCAAAAACAAAACTGATTAAAAAAAATAAAAATCTTTTGACCTGGGTCACCACCAGCCTTTCAAGGGCCTGCCTGTTTCCCTGTGCTTTCACCATGGAGCTGGGTCAGCCAACACTGTCTTCTTCTTCCACCACTGCCACTTCTGCTCTATATTCTCATCTCTATCTTGATAGCTGTAGCTATACTAGCCTACTGTCCAAAAATATCAATATATGAAAGAAGGTCACCCCAAATCTTTATACTGCTGAATAATTGGACAGCCAGACCTGGCTGCAGAAACAAATTAAAGAAAACTATCAGTAAACCACCAGCCTTTCAAGGGCCACGCCCGGACAGACAGACAGACAGACAGACACACACACACACACACACACACACACACACACACACACACAGAGACAGAGACCACCCTCACACAATCCAGTCCCACCAAATTATAGAAAAACAAAAAGACAATTACATCAACTATTGGACATGTACAACCAAAACCCAAAGCAAACTGCAATGCTATTTGGCCCTAAACAGAGAATACTCCAGGGCAGATTACTTGAGTTCAGTAACTGACCCCAGACTGAGGAAAACCTTGACTATGTACAGACTCAGCGGCCACAGCCTGGCCTTAGAGAGCGGCCGCCACAGACATACACTAACATCACACTAACAACACCCAACTTCACCCAACTCTCAGACCAGGACAAATTATGTCATTTGTTAGGAGAACAAAGAGCCACTGCTCTAGAAGCAGCAAAATATGTTTGTGCCTGTCACAAAAAGAGAGAGGAGCTGCTCAACATGAGCTCCTCTATATGAGCAGCTGCTGCTGCTGCTCCTGTTGAGTTTTACCTGCTAAATGATATCTACAATGTTTGTTCATTACTATCATCTTTATTATTATATTATCTGTTTATTTATCTATGTTGTATGTGTTATTTTACCATTTTTGTAATGCTTTGGCAATATTGTAATGACAGTCATGCCAATAAAGCTTGTGAAAATTGAAATTGAATTGAGACATATGCACAGAGGCAGACGCAGAGACACACAGACACACAGACAAACAAAGAAACACATACCTGTGTTTGCTTCTTTTCCTCTCTGTTCCTCTGTGTTGCTTTCTGGACAAACTTTTTCCTCTTCTTTCTGCTCACTGCTCACCACTCGGCAGTGGCAGTTTGCAGTCAGTCAATGGTTTGAAATCAACATTTTTCTTCTTCTGCTTCTTTTTCTTCTTCTTCTTCTTCTTCTTCTTCAGGCTGCTGCTGATGGAAGCTGAGTTTTTTGGTTTTGTGTTCAGCTACACTTCTCTGACTAAGGTATTTACAGCCCTTGTGCCTCTTTATGACAAGTGCAGCCAATCCTGTCCATCACCGCTGCCCACTACTCAGGTTTCACCCACTGTAATAAAACTTTGTGGTGTAGCAGGTGTCTGGTTACACTGAGCGCTCCTCTGCTCTGTCCTGTCCTGTAATAGTCAGAGTTACACTGTCCACCATGACTCCATGAAGACTCCATCAAACTTTTCCTCAGCTCTTTGTGGATTAGGGTTTGGTGGGATATGTGTCATGAGTCATAAAGTCAAGACAACTTGTTGACTCCACAATTCCCACCTCCCACCACTCACCCTTTTGGATGCATCTCATACAGCAGGAGAGTTCCTGTAATGTTGTTCTTTTTTTTCTCCTTCTTCACAAGCTGAAGGAGCTTGGGGTTAGTTGGCTTTTGCACAGTAGTGGCGGTGAATCAATGTACTGTAGGTACTGTTCTATAGCTGCTCAGCACAGTAGTGGCTGTTTGCAGCTCAGACAGTGGTGCAATTGTCAGTGTCCACCACACTTTGCTACTGCCGGCCCCCCAAGACTACATCAAACTTTTCCTCTTCTTTCTTTGAATCATTTCTCTGGTGGCTGGCTTTGAACAGTGAATGCACATGCTGTCCACGCCGCCAGAAACAAATTAAAATTTAAGAAAACTATCAGTAAAACTATCAGTGAACGCAGTACAGAACAGTAAAACATTTTTTTCAGTAAACCAGGGCACACTGTTTTCTTCCACCACTTACACATTTGCTCTATATTCTTATCTCTATCTTGCTAGCTGTAGCTATACTACTGTCCAAATATATTCTTATATGAATGAAGGTCACCCCACACACATGTATGCTTAAGCTTTATACTCCTGAATAAGAATTGGACAGCCAGACCTGGCTGCAGGTTGTTTGCTCATTTATTTATTTTTCATCAAGGGAGAAAAAATAAAATACAACATTCAATGTGTCTCTGGTTCATTGCTTTTGTAAAATATATAGCTATAGTATATCAGGCTCATTGTCTTTATACTTCCCAAACATGTTCCAATAGACAAATTATATGGCACATCCTGTACACACTGAGAAAACACTGAAGCTGAGAGTTGAAACTGAAAAATAGTAAAATGTCTAAGGCTGTGCTCATCTACGTATATGAATGTGGTAGTGTGGCTGTTGTTATCTGTTTTGAGAGCTCTTTGACACCTGAATTTCTCTGCAGGGATGAATAAAGTTTTACTCTACTCTACTTTGTTTTTAGTCCCTGAAGTATTCTTAGTCTCTACATGAAGTGTAATGCCTTGTAAGTAAACCTGAAGCTCTATGTTTTGACAGCTCTAAAAAGACAAACCCAACTCAACATGTTTCAGGTTGTTTTGTTTGTTTATTTATTTTTTCAAGGAAGACCAAAAAAAATAATGCAACATTCAATGTGCCACAGATTCATTGCTTTCCTCATTGTTCTCCAAAAAAGAGCTCAGTGCTGGGGAAGACTGTAATCTGTGGTGGAGAGGGGCACAGCAAACAAAATGGGAGCTATAGCAGACACTATCTCCACAGCCTTCTGTAGCTGGTCCACAATGCTGAAGTGAGGTTATTGACTGGAGTTAGTAAAAGAGAGCACATCTCTCCCACTTTAGCTTCTCTCCACTGGCTTCCTGTAGGTTACAGAATAGACTTCAAAATCCTTCTGCTGACTTCACTCTCTCTCTCTCTCTCTCTCTCTCTCTCTCTCTCTCTCTCTCTCTCTCTCTCTCTCCATGGGTCAGCGAGGCAAACACTCTAACTAAATCTATGACAGAGCTTATAGTTAGGGCTGGTTCAGGTAGCCTATATCTCTGAATCATACGCTGCTATAGGCCTCCTAGACTGTTGCTGGTGGACCACATTTGGTGGTAATAGTACATAGAGCTCTATGGTCTTCTCTTCTTCTCCTCCTCCTCTTCCCCTCCTCTCCTTTTACAGTGTTAATTCAGACTGAATTGTCATTATGATTATCTGTTGCACTTTGTCGTTTGGCCTTGGTGTCCCGCACTCTCTCTCTCTCTGTCTGTGTTTCCACTGATTCTCCAGAGCTTCGTCCCTCTGCACCAACCGCCGCCTGTATCGCATCCTTCCTTCCCAGCAGAAACTGCCTTCTTCAGCTCTCATTAACCACTTCATGTTCTGCACATTATATGTTATGTTTAAACTGTTTTTGTCTGTATAGAACCTCTGTTGCAAGTCTGCCTGTCCTGGGTGAGGGATCCCTCCTCTGTTGCTCACCCTGAGGTTTCTCTGATGATTTTTTTTCCCCAGTTAAAAGGGCTTTCCTGGATCAACTTTTTCCTCAGTCGATGAGTCGAGGGTCTAAGGGCAGATGATGTTATTATGATGCTATGTAAAACTCTTTGGGACAAACTGTGGCACAGTGGCCACTTGCCTTGCCGCTGTGCTGTCTTTATTTTGTGTTGGGCTGCGCTCATCTACGTAAATGAATGTGGTAGTGTGGCTGTTGTTATCTGTTTTGTGAGCTCTCTGACACCTGAATTTCTCTGTGGGGATGAATAAAGTTTTACTCTACTCTACTCTTGTGATGGAATTTTGTTGATAGTACCAGCATCCTTTCCTAAAGCACTTACTGTTTTTGTTTTTAGTCCTCCTAAGTATTCTTCGTCTCTCTCTACATGCAGTGTAATGCCTTGTAAGTAAACCTGAAGCTCTATGTTTTTACATTTCTATAGCTATAAAGTAATGGGTGGGTGGGTTAGGTTTCCCACCACCCCACAACAAACCAGGGGAAAAAAACTCCACATGACCAGGGTAGCTAGTAGTAATTCTAAACTCTAAACTCTAAACTACATGAAAATAAAAATGAACAAACAAACGAAGAACTTGAAGCTATAATACCCTTGCACAGGAGTCACACACACTGTTATGGGAGTCTTCTCTGCATGACTCCTAACATTTAAACTGTCCTGAGTAGACTCTCTGGTGAATTTGAAACTGTTGTCATCAAAGGGATTACGCACAAAGTAGTACCACATAACACAGGATGAAAGCAAATCAGCATGTCAAAATCAAAAACAATTTTTATTCACATGGCACTTTACATACATACAAGCAGCAGCACTTTGGCTGTCTTCATAAACCTTTGACTGCCTGTAATGAGACCAATCAATACCTTGTAACAATTGAACCAAATACATACAGTACATTCTTGTATAGTTGCAGCAAACGCCATGTATTCAGCTTCACAAGTTGAAAGAGCTACTGTGGCTTGCCTTTTGCTTTTCCATGAGGGACCGAATTGGCTTAAGCTGACACAAGAACCTGTAGTACTACGTCTGTGGTCAGTTTCATGTTCTGCCCAGTTTGCATCACTGCATGAATGCTTCCAACCCAAGTCACTCTTTTTTGTAACATAACAGTTTTCCTTTGTGCCCTTTAAGTATCTAAGTACATGTTTTACAGTAGCCCGTTGCTGTACAGTTGGCTTTGTGAGTGAACTCTGGGCCTGCAGTTTGCTGAGTGAGTGAGGCGAGCTCTGTGCCTGCAAGCTTTTTCTCTTCTGTATTCCTCCTCTCTGAGTCTGTCTCCCTATCCGTGCGTGTGTTTGCTGAGTGAGTGAGCTCAGGGCCTGTGAGCTTTTCTCTTCTCTATTCCTCCTCTCTGAGTCTGTCTCCATATCTGTGCGTGTGTCTGCAGTTTGCTGAGTTAGGCGAGCTCTGGGCCTGTGAGCTTTCTCCCTTCTCTATCCTTCCTCTCTGAGTCTGTGTCCCTATCCTTGCGTGTGCTGAGTGAGCTGAGCTCTGTGACTGAGCTTTTTCTCTTCTCTATTCCTCCTCTCTGAGTCTGTGTTCCTATCTTTGCATGGGCCTGCAGCGTGCTCTGTGAGTGAGTGAGCTCAGGGCCTGTGAGCTTTTTCTCTTCTCTATTCCTCCTCTCTGAGTCTGTCTCCCTATCTGTGCGTGTGTCTGCAGTTTGCTGAGTGAGCTCAGGACCTGCGAGCTTTTTCTCTTCTCTGTCTCTCTTCTCTGAGTTTGTCTCCCTATCTGTGCGTGTGTTTGCTGAGTGAGGCGAGCTCTGGGCCTGCAAGCTTTTTCTCTTCTCTATTCCTCCTCTCTGAGTCTGTGTTCCTATCTTTGCATGGGCCTGCAGTTTGCTCTGTGAGTGAGCTCTGGGCCTGCAAGCTTTCTCTCTTCTCCATTCCTCCTCTCTGAGTCTGTCTCCCTATCTGTGCGTGTGCCTCCAGTGTGCTGAGTGAGTGAGCTCTGTGCCTGCAAGGTTTTTCTCTTCTCTATCCCTCCTCTCTGAGTCTGTGTCCCAATCTGTGCGTGTGCCTCCAGTTTGCTGAGTGAGTGAGGCGAGCTCTGGGCCTGTGAGCTTTTTCTCTTCTCTATTCCTCCTCTCTGAGTCTGTCTCCCTATCTGTGCTTGTGCCTGCAGTGTGCTGAGTGAGTGAGCTCTGGGCCTGCAAGCTTTTTCTCTTCTCTATTCCTCCTCTCTGAGTCTGTGTTCCTATCTTTGCATGGGCCTGCAGTTTGCTCTGTGAGTGAGCTCTGTGCCTGCAAGCTTTCTCTCTTCTCTATTCCTCCTCTCTGAGTCTGTGTTCCTATCTGTGCATGGGCCTGCAATTTGCTCTGTGAGTGAGGCGAGCTCTGTGCCTGCAAGCTTTCTCTCTTCTCCATTCCTCCTCTCTGAGTCTGTCTCCCAATCTGTGCGTGTGCCTGCAGTGTGCTGAGTGAGTGAGGCGAGCTCTGGGCCTGCAAGCTTTTTCTCTTCTCTATTCCTCCTCTCTGAGTCTGTCTCCCTATCTGTGCTTGTGCCTGCAGTGTGCTGAGTGAGTGAGCTCTGTGCCTGCAAGCTTTCTCTCTTCTCTATTCCTCCTCTCTGAGTCTGTGTTCCTATCTGTGCATGGGCCTGCAATTTGCTCTGTGAGTGAGGCGAGCTCTGTGCCTGCAAGCTTTCTCTCTTCTCTATTCCTCCTCTCTGAGTCTGTGTTCCTATCTGTGCATGGGCCTGCAATTTGCTCTGTGAGTGAGGCGAGCTCTGGGCCTGCGAGCTTTTTCTCTTCTCCATTCCTCCTCTCTGAGTCTGTCTCCCTATCTGTGCGTGTGCCTGCAGTGTGCTGAGTGAGTGAGGCGAGCTCTGGGCCTGCGAGCTTTTTCTCTTCACTATCCCTCCTCTCTGAGTCTGTGTCCCAATCTGTGCGTGTGCCTCCAGTTTGCTGAGTGAGTGAGGCGAGCTCTGGGCCTGTGAGCTTTTTCTCTTCTCTATTCCTCCTCTCTGAGTCTGTCTCCCTATCTGTGCTTGTGCCTGCAGTGTGCTGAGTGAGTGAGCTCTGGGCCTGCAAGCTTTTTCTCTTCTCTATTCCTCCTCTCTGAGTCTGTGTTCCTATCTTTGCATGGGCCTGCAGTCTGCTCTGTGAGTGAGCTCTGGGCCTGCAAGCTTTCTCTCTTCTCCATTCCTCCTCTCTGAGTCTGTCTCCCTATCTGTGCGTGTGCCTCCAGTGTGCTGAGTGAGTGAGCTCTGTGCCTGCAAGGTTTTTCTCTTCTCTATTCCTCCTCTCTGAGTCTGTGTTCCTATCTTTGCATGGGCCTGCAGCGTGCTCTGTGAGTGAGTGAGCTCAGGGCCTGTGAGCTTTTTCTCTTCTCTATTCCTCCTCTCTGAGTCTGTCTCCCTATCTGTGCGTGTGTCTGCAGTTTGCTGAGTGAGCTCAGGACCTGCGAGCTTTTTCTCTTCTCTGTCTCTCCTCTCTGAGTCTGTGTCCCTATCCGTGCGTGTATTTGCTGAGTGAATGAGCTCTGGGCCTGTGAGCTTTTTCTCTTCTCCATTCCTCCTCTCTGAGTCTGTCTCCCAATCTGTGCGTGTGCCTGCAGTGTGCTGAGTGAGTGAGCTCTGTGCCTGCAAGCTTTCTCTCTTCTCTATCCCTCCTCTCTGAGTCTGTCTCCCTATCTGAGCATGTGTCTGCAGTTTGCTGAGTGAGGCGAGCTCTGGGTCCGTGAGCTTTTTCTCTTCTCCATTCCTCCTCTCTGAGTCTGTCTCCCTATCTGAGCATGTGTCTGCAGTTTGCTGAGTGAGGCGAGCTCTGGGTCCGTGAGCTTTTTCTCTTCTCTATCCCTCCTCTCTGAGTCTGTGTCCCAATCTGTGCGTGTGCCTGCAGTGTGCTTTGTGAGTGAGCTCTGTGACTGTGAGCTTTTTCTCTTCTCTATTCCTCCTCTCTGAGTCTGAGGCCCAACTGTAAGGGAACGACTTCTGTTCCTGTGTCTCATGTCCTGTCGGTAAGAGCTAGGGGAGAGTTCATCTGGTCCTATCAACCCACCTCAGTAGTAACCTCAAAATCAGCATCATCATCATCATCATCATCATCATCAGCAGCAGCAGCAGGCATTTCTGTCTGTGTCTGGTGCTCTGCAACGGTTGCAGGTCACACATTTAACTAGCCTGCCTGTGTTTTTGCACTTTACCACTACTGGGATAGTATACTAAAATAGGCTCTGCGGTACCACTCTGATGTGGCGAGTAGCTATGGAGCTATGAACCTTTCATGTTTGATGCCATTTTGTGCTGAGCAAGGATGTCTGATGCCAGCTTTTACCCATGAACTCTAAAGCATTGTCAGACCTGATTCGTGTAACCCTCCCATAATGGGCTGCATCCACAAGAAATTTCACAGTGGCTTGTACTACTACTACATCACTCTTGTGCTTTAGAAAATACGTACAAAAACAGCACTGATTGGTATATTCGTCAGTGAATGACACAGCATATTTATGACCATCTATGGACTCTGGATCTATCGGCCCTGCTAGATCAGTAGCTATGAACCAATTCTAAGACCGATCTGGCTCTAGCATCTGGCTCCCTGTTCCTGATTTGAACAAATTTACCTTCAGTAGCTACATGCATCACAGTGCATGCAAGACAGATTTGTCAGTTTTTCCTTTGATTTACATTCCTTCAACCACACTTTGTAACCTTAGTATATCATCATAATAATTACAGAGTCAGAGAGTCAGAGTCATTTATTTGCCATTTGCCCCCAGATATAGGCACCACCACAGACATCTCAGTAGAAATACAATGTGGAAGACATTCATCCCTAACAACAACAACAACAACAAAAGAAGACAGAGCTTTGTGAAGCCAAGGACTTCATGCCATGTTTTTATGTCATAACACACATTACACTGGTCATCCACCACTCATCAATCATGTACAGTGTTCAAATAATAAAGTCTGTTGTACACACATACTACATGTTGAAGTTTGTACCGACGTCTTTGCACTTGAGAAAGTTTTTATGAGAAAGATGACGACGGTGGCTCCTCCGGTGGTGGTCGCAGCTTGCACAGAGAAGATGCCCTGTGGATAGGTGGGGATGTAGCTACCAACGCCTTTGTATGTCAAGGTATAGTTTTGTGGCGTTGCCCCCCTGCTGTTATCAATCAGCACCATCTCTGCATCTCCCCTGCGCTCTGCAACCCCGCTGCATTTCCGTTCATCAGTTCATCAGCCGGCTCCATGAAGTGAGTCTCTGCATGACCAAAACCGAAACGTTGTCATGGTCGTGGAACTTCTTGAATCTCAAAATGTCTGTGATGATGATTGATGATGTGATGAGAAGTCGCCCCTGTGTCGACCATCATCAGGCCTGATGTCTGCTTGACATGGGGTCTTTGTTGAACCTCTGCATCACAGGCACACTAGAGGGACAATAAAAGTAAAAGTCTAAAGTCTAAAGTCTATCCAGGAACTGGATCAGCCTTGGCAAAAAGCCTTGGTGTTTTTTGGCAAGATGGCGGCAGGGTGACTTTTTAACATCCGTCTGGGGACTACAGATGAAAAATAGCCTCTTGGCTAATTCTGGCGCATTTACAGTGATGTTATTAATGTGCACTGTCCCTGTTTTCAAATAAACTTATAAACTAAACTAAACTTTTACTCTCATGGTCTTCTTGGGCTCATGAAGGATAGTATCTTTTAGTCCGTGCAGCAACAGGTGTCCCCCATGCACGTCGCCAACACTCACTCCAACACTCACAGACTCAACATTGCCACATTGCTATAATGTCCTCTTTCACTCTGCAGACGGTCACCTCATTCACCCATAACCTTTTAGCAGAGTTGTTGTTTCAGTAATGTAAGAAAAAAAAAGAAAGTGATGGTCTGGCTGGGGAGATGGAGGAAAAGAGAAGTGACCACACTGTTCACGTTGTGTTTTGCCAACATCAACAGATTCACGAGTCATGGGTTATGAGTTACAAATTTCTATCCACACCAGGGGGGTATTTCTGACCCCGCTGCTAGGGAATCGTGACGGTTACAAAATCTAGATCCATACTGACTGGGTCTATTTGACCAGCTAGGGCAGCACCAGGTATAATTCTCAATCCACACTGACTGGGTCTATTTGACCAGCTAGGGCAGCACCAGGTATAATTCTCAATCCATACAGACTGGGTGTATCTGACCCGCTGCTAGGGAATCATGACGGTTACAAAATCTCAGTCCACCCTGACTGGGTCTGTCTGACCCAGGCTGGAAGATCAGGAGTCATGCTAAAAATGTCTATCCACACCAGGGGGTATTTCTGACCTGCTGCTAGGGAATCATGACGGTTTCAAAATCTCAGTCCACCCTGACTGGGTCTGTCTGACCCAGGCTGGAAGATCAGGAGTCATGCTAAACATTTCTATCCACACCAGGGGGTATTTCTGACCCGCTGCTAGGGAACCACGACGGTTTCAAAATCTCAGTCCACGCTGACTGGGTCTGTCTGACCCAGGCTGGTAGATCAGGAGTCATGCTAAAAATTTCTATCCACACCAGGGGGTATTTCTGACCCGCTGCTAGGGAATCATGACGGTTACAAAATCTCAGTCCACCCTGACTGGGTCTGTCTGACCCAGGCTGGAAGATCAGGAGTCATGCTAAACATTTCTATCCACACCAGGGGGTATTTCTGACCTGCTGCTAAGGAATCATGACGGTTTCAAAATCTCAGTCCACCCTGACTGGGTCTGTCTGACCCAGGCTGGAAGATCAGGAGTCATGCTAAACATTTCTATCCACACCAGGGGGTATTTCTGACCCGCTGCTAGGGAATCATGACGGTTACAAAATCTCAGTCCACCCTGACTGGGTCTGTCTGACCCAGGCTGGAAGATCAGGAGTCATGCTAAACATTTCTATCCACACCAGGGGGTATTTCTGACCTGCTGCTAAGGAATCATGACGGTTTCAAAATCTCAGTCCACCCTGACTGGGTCTGTCTGACCCAGGCTGGAAGATCAGGAGTCATGCTAAACATTTCTATCCACACCAGGGGGTATTTCTGACCCGCTGCTAGGGAATCATGACGGTTACAAAATCTCAATCCATGCTCACTGGGTCTGTCTGACCCAGGCTGGAACATCGGGAGTCGTGGGATATGAGTAACAGATTTTTACCACACCAGGGGGTATTTCTGACCTGCTGCTAGGGAATCATGATGGTTAAAAATCTCAGTCCACCCTGACTGGGTCTGTCTGACCCAGGCTGGTAGATCAGGAGTCATGCCAAAAAATTCTATCCACACCAGGGGGTATTTCTGACCCGTTGCTCAGGAATCATGACGGTTACAAAATCTCAATCCATACGAACTGGGTCTGTCTGACCCAGGCTGGAACATCAGGAGTCGTGGGTTATGAGTTACAGATTTCTATCCACATCAGGCGGGTATTTCTGACCCACTGCTAGGGAATTATGACGGTTAAAAATCTCAATCCACCCTGACTGGGTCTATTTGACCTGCCAAGGAAACATGACGAATAAAAATTCTCAATCCACACTGACTTGGTCTATTTGACCAGCTAGGGCAGCACCAGGTATAATTCCCAATCCACACTGGCTGGGTCTATTTGACCTGCCAAGGAAACATGACGGTTAAAAATTCTCAATCCACACTGACTGGGTCTATTTGACCAGCTAGGGCAGCACCAGGTATAATTCTCAATCCATACGGACTGGGTCTGTCTGACCCAGGCTGGAACATCAGGAGTCACAGGTTATGAGTTACAGATTTCTATCCACATCAGGGGGGTATTTCTGACCCACTGCTAGGGAATCATGACGGTTAAAAATCTCAATCCACCCTGACTGGGTCTATTTGACCTGCCAAGGAAACATGACGAATAATAATTCTCAATCCATACGGACTGGGTCTGTCTGACCCAGGCTGGAACATCAGGAGTCACAGGTTATGAGTTACAGATTTCTATCCACATCAGGGGGGGTATTTCTGACCCGCTGCTAGGGAATCATGATGGTTAGAATTCTCAATCCACGCTCAATCGGTCTGTCTGACCCAGGCTGGAACATCAGAAGTCGTGGGTTATGAGTTAAAAAAAAAAATCTATCCACACCAGGGGGGTATTTTTGACCCACTGCTAGGGAATCATGACGGTTACAAATCACAATCCACCCTGACTGGGTCTGTCTGACCCACTAATGAATGACTGGGTCCATTTGACCCACTTGGGCAGCACAAGGGTTAAATAATCTTCTCAAATTAAAAAATGATTGCCGTCCAGGGATAAAACCTGTTTGATCCTCATTAATAATTGTGGGGATTATTGGGTCTAAACGTTGTGCGAGAGTTTTTGTTAAAATTTTGTAGTCGCAGCACAGGAGGCTTATTGGCCTGTATGAGCTACACTGTACAGGATCCTTATCTTTTTTTAGCAAAACTGAAATGGTGGCCTGAGTAAGTGTTTGTGGTAATTTCCCATTGGCCAGAGACTCATCATAGACTGATTTAAGAATGGGTGCAAGTTTGGAAGAAAATTCCTTGTAAAACTCGACGGGAAATCCGTCCGGACCTGGCGCCTTTCCTGCTTGACATGTCCTAATAGCATTCACTATTTCCTCAAGCGACAGTGGCTGCTCTAGAAGTGATTTCGCATCTGGAGAAATTTTTGGGATATCGAGCGAGTCAAGAAACGAGTAAATCTGGGCGGCTGTGGCTCAGGAGGTAGAGCGGGTTGTCCACTAACCGGAAGGTCGGTGGTTCGATTCCAGGCTCCTCCTGGCAACATGTCGAAGTGTCCTTGGGCAAGACACTGAACCCACACTTGCCCCCCGATGTGTCCATTGGGTGTACAAATGTGTGTGAATGGTTAGATTTCTGCGCTGCCAAGCGCTGTGTGAATGTGTGTGAAAGGGTGAATGTGACCAACAGTGTAAAAGCGCTTTGAGTGGTCCAAGAGACTAGAAAAGCGCTATATAAGTGCAAGTCCATTTACCATTTACCATTTACCAAATCTCCGATGGGCTACCATCTACCTCCGATTGATATAGAGTAGAATAATATTGTTTAAACTGGTCATTGATAGTTCGGGGGCTCCGAGATACAGAGTCAGCACCTGTGCTAATTTCAGGGATCATTTGATCAGATGACTGTTGTTTAAGTTGGAGTGCTAGGAGCCTCCCCGCTCTATCTCCATGTTCATAATATACCTGTCTGGATTTAAAAATATTTCTTTCAGCTTTCCATGTCATAAGCGCATCAAATTCAGATTGCAACAGTAGTTTCTCCTTATAAAGGTCTGGCGTAGGTGAAAGAGCGTAGCGCCTGTCAATATCTGCAATTTTGTCGGCCAGCTCTTTAAGTTTTTTGGAACGCTCTTTATTCCTATGTGCCACATAAGAGATAACTTGGCCTCTAATATAAGCTTTCATAGACTCCCACAAAACTCCCCTTGACACATCCTGAGTGTCATTAACTTCCAAAAAGAAGTCAATCTGATTGTTGAGAAATGTTCTAAAATGTTCACATAAAAGTAATTGCGGATCTAGCCGCCAAGTTCGTTGGGGAGCTACATTGGCTGGAAAAATTAGATCCATCTGTACTGGGCTATGATCTGAAAGCACTATACTGTGGTAATTGCTGCTAGAAATTAGAGGGAGGAGCTGGTTATCGACAATAAAGTAATCAATCCTGGAGTAACTATGATGCACGGGAGAAAAGAAGGAGAAATGCTTCGTATTTGGATTTTTTGTCCGCCAGGGGTCTGATAGGCCATAAGAACGAAGAAAGGAGTTAATAGCCACTGCAGCTGACGAGAGAGCATTGGACCTTACACTTGATCTGTCTAGCTGGGCATTAAGGACGCAGTTGAAGTCCCCTCCTAGAATTAGTTTATATGAATTAAGATCCGGAAGAGTTGAAAAAAAATTAATAAAGAATTGTGCATTGTCCCAATTTGGTCCATAAATATTAGCTATTATTATAGGTGTATTAAAAAGTTTGCCCACTACAACAATATATCTGCCATTAGCATCTGATATTACTTCAGAGTGTTCAAACGGAATCCCTTTTCTAATTAAAACTGCTGTTCCCCTTGCTTTATAATTAAAACGTGAATGATATATTTGTCCAATCCATTTACAACTTAGTCTTTTTTGGGAACTAATGTTTAAATGTGTCTCCTGCAGCAATATTACATCAGGTTTTAACGATTTCAGATGGCTAAATACCTTGCTCCGTTTAACCAAATTATTTAATCCTTTGACGTTCCAGCTAATGAACGAAACTGCTCCTTGTTGATTGTTTACATTACCCAAAACCATATTGCAACAATTTGAAATGATACGGTCCTACATGTTGGCTATGACTGAGTATTTCAGTACATGTCTGAGTCAAACCATAAACCACAAATAAGCCCAAAGGAAAACTGTTAAACAGATAGACATAGATAAACCCCTTACCATCCTGGACTCCTGGGCTGGTCTTGCTTAAACCTAAGACTGCCCTGACAACTCCCCCCTCCCTCCTATGCATATAACACGTCTACTAGTCTAACCTGAACTCCTACACGAACTCTGCAAAGGGCAGAACAAAATACAGTAGGGCTTCCCTCTTAATATTATCATTGCTGCATGTGTGCTGGCTTTTCTTATTTGGTAACAAGGTCAGTGGCGTAGATGACGTAGGGTTGGTGGGTTTTGTAAACCCATGGGCCCTCTTGTGGTGAAATCCTGCGGCCCCCCCACACACTGCCGAGGATTTTAATTTTTTTTTTAATTTTTTGGTTTAAATCAGGGGCGGGCTGGTCATAGGGAGGTTCGGGACGCGGTTGACCGCGGCTGCCTTCCGTCGCAGCGGCAGGTAGCACAGAGTGTAACATCAGACTGGGTCACTGCATTATGTTGCATATTAGGGGGGGATACGAGCGGGCGCGGCCCCTCCCAATTTGAGCTGATCCATGCGTCTATTACATCAAATTAAACAACAGAAGCTGGTCTACAACGTGTAAAAACCATGTTTTTATAACCCAAACACACAGCAAACACTACTCAAATAAACAGCTAAACATCAAACTTCATGAAGCACCTGTGTGTGGACCCAGTCGCCACATTTCTGGCTCGTATACTACTGTGCATTATGCAAAACAGTAGGCTACACAGCTACCGCTCATATGAAAGGGCTACAAAGATTGGAACGTTACATAGCAGCCGCGGCTGCGCAGCAGCAGGCAGAGAGAAGACAACAACCAGCAAAGTCCAGCACACACAGACACTGCTTGACCAAAACATGGTTGTACATTTCCTCTTACCTTTGCTGTTTTGCCGTGAAAAGTTTGTTTTATGGGTAAATCCCATAGACCAGGGGTGCTCATTACGATTGGGTCGATCGCGTGATGAAGAACAAAAAAAAAAGTATATTTAAAAAAACACAGTTGTCTGGACAGCAGGCATTTTTCTCACAACCGACCTCAAAAGCGAGGGCAGGCCAGGTCCGCCGAAGCATCATTCCGGGTGAGTCACGCTCTCCGCCCGTTGTGTTTGTTGTTACTCCGCTCCACAGAGCACATGGCTACTTAATTATGCACGTGCTGACCATATGGTTGTGCTGAGGCATTCTGGGGGAGTATGAGGTGTTCATGTCTGCACCATTCTTGGGTCCGGTCTGTTTTATCAATGGAATATTGCGGAGAGGTGTGCGTAGGCACAGCTTGATCAGTGTTTCCCACTAACAGAAAAAAAAAAAAAAATGTTTTTTTTTCCTCACGTGTGTTTACGTGTGGTGCGCACGCACGCGAGAGAGGTGGCAGGTTGAGAGGCTGACTGGCGGAGATGAGAGATGGTGAAACGCTAGCATGATTATTAAAAAAACGCCATCTCTCATCTCTGTCCGCACATAGACAGACACAGGTTCACATACAGACAGGGGCCACGGTAAATGCAGCTGCAGCGCTATTAACCCCCGCATAGTCCGACAAACGACTGGATGACCAAAAATGTATGGACATTTATTGTGCCATATGGATTCATGCAGTTATGAAAGGTAGGCTACACCAACATATTGTATATTAAGTGTTATGTATGTTCATATACTAGACTATATAAATAAACGTGAATCATTAACTAGAAAAAACATTTCCAAGAATGGAAATGGTGTGAATGCTTCCAGCAATGCTGAATGAGCTGAAGAAATTGTTGAAAGAAAGAAAGAAAGAAAGAAAGAAAGAAAGAAAGAAAGAAAGAAAGAAAGAAAGAAAGGAAGAAAGGAAGAAAGATTGAAACAAGAGAGAAAAAAGAAAAGGACAGAAAGAAAGAAAGGAAGAAAGAAAGAAAGAAAGAAAGAAAGAAAGAAAGAAAGAAAGAAAGAAAGAAATGGAGTAAAAACAAAGGAAGAGAAAAGGAGTAGAAAGAAAGAAAGAAAGAATCAAACAAACAAAGAAGTAAACAAACAGAAATGGAGTGAAAGAAAGAAAGAAAGAAATGGAGTAAAAACAAAGGAAGAGAAAAGGAATAGAAAGAAAGAAAGAAACAATCAAACAAACAAAGAAGTAAAAAGACAGAAATGGAGTGAGTGAAAGAAGGAAAGAAAGAAAGAAAGAAAGAAAGAAAGAAAGAAAAAGAGAGAGGGGGATGATAGATAGAAAGAGGTAGATGGATGGATGGATGGATGGATGGATAGAGAGGGAAGGATAGAAAAAGTTACGTAAAATACAAATGAAGGAGTAGAAGAAAGAAAGAAAGAAAAAAAGGAGACAGAGGGGTTAAAAATAGGGAGGGGGATAGATAGATAGATAGATAGATAGATAGATAGATAGATAGATAGATAGATAGATAGATAGATAGATAGATAGATAGATAGATAGATAGATAAATTCATGAGAAAAAAATTAATTGTTGGAGATGTTTACATCAAAAGTATAAAATAATTGAGAGGCTGATGAATTTGAGCTGAAAACCTGTGTGTGTGAGTCTGACGGTCTCTCTGTCTGCGTGTACATGTGCAGAAAGTAAAACTGTTAAGCGCCACAAAACTCCTCTCTCCCTAATGATCTGATTGATTGGCATCCTGCCCTCAGAAGTTACCATGGCGACTACCATGCTTACATTTTACTGTGTGGAACAGTGTTGTGTTTGTGTGTTTGTCTGTTTGTGTATGTGTGTGTGTGTGACTGTGTGTGAGTGTCTGTGTGTGTCTGTCTGTGTGAGTGTGATGCCTGTGTTTGTGCGTGGACATCCTCTGTCAGTCTGGTTTATCATGTGTGTGTGTGGGGCTGTGTTTAAAAACATCTTAACGAGCGGCCAGGCTGCACCTGCACTATAGACTTTGATAACGAGCTGGCCACTACAGCTGGACCAACTGCACACAGAGCAGAGCAGAGCAGAGAGATTTGAGCTCTGAGCAGCTTCCCAAAACAGCCCAGAAAAAGAGAACCGTAACTCTTATCAGAATGTGGTCCTCCTGACCATCTGGGCAAGCAGACCTTCCTGAGCACATTGATGTGCATTAAATGTTTGTAGGGCAAAAACTTTTCTCAGGGTCGCAAGGTAGAAAAGGGGGGCATTTCTGCTTTTCTAAAAAAAATCAGCTCCTACTTTTATATTGAAGTGGATGAGCCACTGGAGCGGGTCTAGCTGGACAATTAGGCTCATAGAGACAATTCTGTAAGTCTGTCTGCTGTTTTGAACACATTAAATGAGACACGACAAGTGTGGCTACAAACCGGTGAGGAAATCATGTGTCTAGAGTTTAATTTGTGGCCGTGCTGGCAATTTATCCAGAAAAAATCCTGAATGTTTTTTCGATCCCTCTCACTCTAACGATGATGTCACTCACTCTGACCCAACCCCATACACACTCATTGAAAAGTGTGAAATTTGTCAGAAATCCTCATGTGCTTTTAAAGGATTTATCTCAAAAACGGTACAAGCTATGAAAAAGTTGTAAATACAGGATGAATACATTAGAAGTTTGTCTACAGCTCAGAATTTGAATGAAGTCTCTAGCTGAAAGTATGTGGACGCTTTAAAGGCTGAAAGAAGTAAGAAGATTTGAAGAGTTTCAAGACTGTTCCAATGCATTCTCTATGGGGAAAAAAAAATCAGAAATAGTTGAATATTGCAAAAAAGTATGAATAGTTGAAAAGAGAAAAGACATAGCACACCTGTCCCGAAAAGGCTGAACATTTTGATATTTGAATTGTTGAAATAGCACAAAGTATGAAGGACTAGTTACATGACGAAGAAAGGCAGAAAATGGCCGAACCGAATAACAATAGTGTGAATGCTTCCAGCATTCACACTAATAATGTTGGTAGATCATTTTGACTTGGTCACTTGAAAAGTAGCTCTCAGGCTGAAAAAGTGTGAGCACCCCTGCCATAG
>NC_140907.1:10205571-10208355 GCF_045865225.1 Trachurus japonicus
AGTATGCCATCCGGGAACTTCTCGCATACTCAAACCGACTCAAACTCGCATACTGTGCATTCGCATACTCAAAATGACGTCAGAATTAGTATGAGTAGTAGGAAAGTATGCGGTTTCGAACACACCCAAAGATCCTGGATGACTGACAAGAGGCTTCACTCCCTTCATTTCATTCCGCTATAGAGAGCCTAAGCGGAAGCAGGAAGTAACGGCGCCATGGGACCTCAACTCTGAAAAACTCGCCATTCAAATGAATGAGACTGAAAATTTTATTTCGTGATCCGATTGAATTGCGCCATGAGAAAAAAATATGTCCTCTACCTGTTTAAAACATCACGTTTCATGAAGAGAAATCAGCCGTTTATCGTAAAACGGCAACAGAAGAATGTATTTTGTGTAAAAACCACTCTACGGACTACAGATCTGTGTCCCACAAAAAATACGTCACCAACTGACACGGGAAAGGGCGGCATTTGGTCTGTGACGTCACCTACGCGACTTGTAGTCTTTCTTGTTACAGATTCTTCTGAATTTTATTCTACAATAGCTTTACAACAAACGGCTGATTTCTCGGGATGAAACGTGATGTTTTAAACAGGTAGAGGTCATATTTTTTTCTCATGGCACAATTCAAACGGATCACGAAATAAAATTTTCAGTCCCGTTCATTTGAATGGCGAGTTTTTCAGAGTTGAGGTCCCATGGTGACCGTTACTTCTTAGGCTCTCTATGGAACAAACGCGCCCAGGTGCTGAGACCGGGTCACAGAGTGAAGCCTCTTGTCATTCAGCCTGTTTGGAGGCCAGAGACGAGGAAAACAAACAGGCATGCACATGGCAATATATCGAGGCTGGAGAAAAAAAATTGTACGTGCTGGCGGGCCGCATATGACAGAGGCTGCGGGCCGGTTGGAATTTGAACGCGGGCCGCATTTGGCCCACGGGCCGTAGTTTGGGGACCACTATAGACCTTTTCAGAGAGTAATACAGGTGTTACCAAGGATACTAATTAAGGCTCCATTCCATTTAGTGTACCAGAGCGTTTTCTAATGAGCCACACCTGTCTTTGTTTATACTCTCTGAAAAGGTCTATAGGCCTAACGTTACTAGCACCCAAAAAAATGTGCCAAAATCCCCAAAACAGAACCCCCCACCCCACAATCTTCTGTTTACGGTTTAGGATTTCTGTAGCCTAGTGTTACTGTAGAAACTAGAAACATATAATGTTAAATTACATTATAATTTCATTATACATACTACGTATAAGGTTGTTTAAAACCATGACACCGTTTTAAATAGCCTTCGTCGTCATTCGAGTATGAGTTTCTGAGTTTACGAGGTGCACTTGAATGAACCACGATGCCCCGTTTTGCTACTACAGCTACTGTCCTACACGCAGAGCAGCAGCGTCGCTATCATGGATGTATTATATTAACGGTCGCTATAGAAACAATATTGGGGTGTTTCTTTCGGTTACATTTCCTGCTTTTGACTCGTCTAGTCAGTTTCGGGCCCATTATGTTTTTCGGTTCGGAGCCTGAGGGCATTTCCTCCTGTATAATATTTACCTGCTTCGGTGGTTGACACCTCACAGAACTAGAGGACGCTCAGTAGCGGCACTACATGGGAGAGCGGATAACTTACTGTAGAAATCAACCCAGACTGTCTGTTTCTACCATTCGTCTTTTTCGGGAATGGGACCGGTAACCACACATAACGTTACACCAGGAGGTGAAGCCGCTACTCGTGTGCAGAGCCCCGGACGCTGGGGCTCTTCCCCGAGTAGCACTGGAGGGATCATCCCGCTAGAGTACCGCCGTGAGACGGCCCAGCTGGTTAAACTAGCGTTGCCAGTGGTAAGCATGACATTTAAGTAGCCTACTCGTTGTGGACAACAAAATACAGACCACGTGAATAGGTCACATGAGAGCCCCAACAAAAAGCTGAAGTTGAGCAGTTTTTGCACATCAAACTCACCACAGAGTAGGACACAGGAGTCGGGACAAGTCATTCCATAAAATACCCCCATTCCCCAGCTAGACATTGTAACAGGAACCAGGCAGAGCAGCTATTAAGATGAATCTTCTCTTTCAGTCATTAGAGAGTGCAAAACACAATGACTTATAATTGTCAGGTCTCTTGGGGAACTGCAAGAAATAAACAAAACTGGTTTAACCAAAGCTGTATAGTTAAAAAGAAAAACGAATCAACCCTAAAGCCCCTGACACACCGCCACGACGCTTCCCGACGCGTCCCGACGCGTCCCGACGCCGACGGCTTTGGCCGACGAGTCTGTCGCCTCTCGTCGGGAGAAAGGAAAAAGTGAAACACACTGCCCCGACTGCCGACCAGAGCGACTGAGTGGCGAGGACTCCCCCATAGAAATACAGACCCATACAGACCAGGGGCAGCCGTGCTCACTGTTCATTCAAACAAACTAATGCCACTGCCACAGTTAATTTCATCAATGAGACAACATTAATCTCCCCAAAACAATTTAACCAGCCACGTTTTAACAGCGCTAAAGCCGAAATTAAAACAGTTTTTAGCAGCTTACTGCTGTGGCTCGGTTGCCGCGAATTGGCGATAGCCGATGCTAATTTCTGTTAGCCCGTCTATGGTGTTTTACATTACACGTTAGCATTAAGCTAGCGGGCTTTATATGCTTAGTTGTGAGCTGTGTGTGTTTTGAACGTTGTTTCAAACTATGTGGGTTTGATTGAACATCTTTGATGTTTAAATATATTGCCGCTCAATATATTGCTTTACTCCTCTTTTTATTTTG
>NC_140907.1:10208455-10409078 GCF_045865225.1 Trachurus japonicus
TATACCATTTTTACTGTAGGACAGGCTAGGACACCGTTTGTTTACTGTGGTCACTTCCGTCCCTCCCACACACCGCGCTGATTCGCTTAGGGCACCGCCAATCAGAATCGCCATAGCTAGCACACAGCCAATCAGAGTACCCGACGAGTTTACTCTCCCGACGGCCGACGAGTCCCGACTGAGCATGTTCAATCGGCCCCGACGAGATCCGACAAGACCCGACGCTCCCCGACGGAGAGGAACACACCAAACAGACGAGCTGCCGACGCCGTCCGACGAGGCCAGACGCCCGACGGTCGGCTCGGTGTGTCCCTGGCTTTAGTCAGGGGGCCAATTCTGAAAAGTGCTTCCGTTAAGACTTTTGCGGACATGTTGGGGTACAAGATGACAACCATTTTTTTTAGGTAGAGGGGGCCTATAAGTGAAATTCTAGGGTGGTTGTCAACCTGAAAAAATATTTTTGTGAGTTTTGGAAGCAATTTTAAGCAAATTTTCAGGTTTCCTGCTTAATAGACCTGCCCACAATAAATGTCAAATATCTACACAACCACAAGGACCACATACATAAACTTGATATCAAATGAAAGATTACACTCAAAATGAAAATGTATTTAACAGTGTAAGAGCAAATAGGGCTAGAACTTGTAAAAATCAATCTCCGCCTAAAGAGAGCCAGTTTTTAAAGTGAATTTCAACTTGGAAACACAAGATAGCAGCCTCAAACCTGTATCAATCAGTACCCAAATGTAGGGGAATAAGTCATGCCAAGTTTAAAGCTTATAGTGTGAGACAGTGCAACACTGCACAAATTTTAGTGCTTAGATGTCCAGGCGGAAATCTAGAATATTTGACATTTCACTACCAATTCTTTTAAAAGTCAACAGCTGTCTCTCTTCCTCTAGCATTAGTAACTACTAATGATTTGTAGTAATAACTGTGTAATATTTGTATGGCTAAGAGATATAATATATTTGAGGCAACTTAGGGATGATTTTGACAAAAACATTGTTTAATAATCACATAATCACAAAATTACAGGGCAACCGCCATTCCGACATCCCACCAGTCCGACATAGGCCTCTATTTTGTCTAAATGGCAACATTAATTTTCTATCAAATGTCCCATCATTCCGACACTTCTTGCCTTTTATGGTCGGAATGATGGTATTTTTTTCTTTCCGACAGTTCCTTTAATAGCCTTTTTTTCCCCAAAAAAACATTTTGCACTGGTTGGGCTTAGGCAATGATGAAAGGAGTTGGTTAAGTTTAGTAAAAAGAGCAGGTAGAGGCTAGACAGGCAGACTAGTCCCTATCTGCACTCCACTGCATAATTACATACAACTATGTGGGTATTCCTCTATCAGCAAAGGGACAACGAGGAGTTTTGGAAAACGAAGTGTTTTCACACTACATTTCCCATGAGCCTCCACACGCATGGTGAAATTATTGGACCGGCGCATGACGGACGTCTTGCCAAGAATGTTTTCATTCATCAAGAATGAAAGTCAGAGGTTCGAAGACGATCAGATACCGTCGTAGTTCCGACCATAAACGGCGATTCGGCTGCGTTATTCCCATGACCTACCAGCGTCCACGAAACCAAAAGTAGGAAACGCTGGTTGGCTCGCCCAGCATTTCCGGCACTAATAATAATAACAAAATAACGATCTAGACAAACGATATATTTATCGAAAATGGAGCCATTAACAAGTGGGTAGATTCATCCACATTAACTTTAAAATCAGGCCTATTTTTTAGGCCTTTTCTCGAAAATTGCATATCCATAATAAAATGAGTATATCTCTGCAACCACAAGGTATATTTGAATACTTTTGGTGTCATAGTAAAGGGAAAAAAATGAGGAATTGCTGAGATGTGTAAATTTCAGTATATCTGTTACTGGTAAAGAGTAAATGAAGATGACACACAGAAAAAAATTAATAAAAATTAATATTCGCCTAAAAAAAATCATATTTTTGATGAGTGCCCTTTAGAATAATGCTGATGAAGCTCAAACTCTCTATAAAATCATTGTACAACATGTGAACATTGTCTCTGCAGTGGTTGATTCTGATTAATTGAAGCAGGACAAAATTATTGAGATTTTACTACAAAATATCCAGGCGAACTTTCCAAAATGTCCATTTTTGGCACAGCTTGGAACCACCTGCTACTATAAACTATTGTTTAATCTTTATTTTCACACAATTTGGATAAACTAACTGAAAATAAATCTACTGGAACCGATTGGAAATAACTAACATGCTGTATTCACTGCGCCCTGTGCAGCTCAGAGCAGCTTGTTTGGGTGGGTTTGGCTTTCAGCCTCTATCTCTGCAGCGCAGTGGTCGATTCGAGTGAGTGGCGGCTCATTTTAACCAATAGAGAGAGAGGAATGACGCTAGACCCACGTCGATGTGATTGGCCGCACTGGCAGCCATGTGACAGCCATGAACCAATCAGATCAGCAGATCCACGTGCAGGCCAACGTGGGGTTGTATGCGCGCGCACCAGGCTTCCGTGTAGGGAAGAGCCGTCTGGCTTCGGCCCGGCTGATTCAGATGTAAACACTAGGCAGAGTTCAACTGGAAATATTGTGGATTTACCCATAACACAACCTTTTCACGGCAAAACAGCAAAGGTAAGAGCAAATGTACGACCATGTTTTGGCCACGCAGTGTCTGTTTTTGCTCGACTTTGCTGGTTGTTGTCTTCTCCCTCTGCCGTGCTGCTGCTAGCTGCTGTGTTAGCCGCTGTTGTTCAGGGACGCTCCGATGTGTAGGTTCAGATGAGCGGTCGCTGATGTGTTTTGCATAATGTACAGTTGTATACGAGCCAGAAATGTGGCGACTGGGTCCACACAGAGGTGCTTTATGAAGTTTGATGTCTAGTTGTTTGTTTGAGTAGTGTTTGGGCTGTGTTTGGGTCATATAAACATGGTTTTTACACGTTGTAGCCCAGCTTCTGCTGTTTAATTTGACATATAATATGACCATATTCTTTCATAATCAGTGCACTGGGGGCTCTGTTATTGTTATGCATGTCTTCAAGTCCCCCATATGGGGGACTCTGGATTTTAACATGTTGTTAATATGAGACTTTTTTATAATACAAACTCCTCGTTGTCCCTTTAAAGAAGGGAGTCACCTGTTGAGTAATGCACATTTCCTTATATGGAAAGCCTTGTAGAAATGGTGGGGTGTTTGCATGTCGGAATAACGGTATGTCAGAATGATGGTATGTCTAAGTGGTGGGGTGTTGGAATGGTGTGATGTCGGAATGACAGCGTGTAACCCTTCAGCAGAGCAGAGCAACAAGCCTGCCAGCAGAAACCAAACACAGCGCCAGGTTTGAATGCGGAGTAAAATGTCGGATTCACAATCTTTGGATTTATTGTGGAAGTTGTGACTATCTGTTCAACATGACCTCCGCTGTATGAGCACCGCCGCTGCAGCCTGAGCGAGGTCGCTCTGCACACAGCACACCGCGGCTCCGCTGAGCTCCAGACCCGAGTCTTCCTGCTTCTCTCCCCAACACACACACAGCTGTGCTGGACCGCCCGGCGTGACCAGTCTCCCTCCAGCTCTGGAGCTTTCAGTTCCTGCAGTCCCGTTGCTGCCACCGTACACCAGCTACTGGTAATGATGGTGGAGCCAGTTGCCGTCGTCCCTGTAATTACCGGTAGCCTAACTGGTGCACGGCGGCGGCAACGGGACCGCAGGTACTAGCGTCGCTGCCATTAGCAGCGCCGAGGAAAGCTCCAGAGCTGGAGGGAGACTGGTCGTGCTGTGTGCAGAGCGACCCTGCTCAGGCTGCAGCTGTGCCTGGAAGCGGCTTTGTGTCGGGGAGAGGATCAGGGAGACTCGACGCGGCACCGGTACCGGTAAAATCGGCGGCAACACATTGGGTCTCATTCATGAAACGTGAGTAAATCTGTGTGTAGATTTGCACATAAAAGCTCACTCTACTAAAACTCTACTCCGGATTCATGAACGGTGCGGGAAACTCAGTTTTGATCGTAAACACGTGTGTAACTTCATGGATGCCAACCCATCGTAACCTAACAACACGCCCCCGGTGATCAGCAATTAGCATAGATCTCCATACATGAATAGCCATATAAGCAGATCCTGACCACCATATTAGGAGGTAGGTGCATCCTGTTCACCTGCGGCCATGACGCAAACGAGGAAAGAGGGAGAGAGAGAAAAAAGAGAGATCACGGATCGAAGTCATTTTGGGTGAAGTGGAGTCCAGAAAAAATATTTAATTCTCTTCTGTTAGTAGTGGTGTGACTGGGACAGGTCAAAGGCGTGGAGGGAAGTAACAGATTTAGTGAATTAAGTATCATTGGTTTATTAAAGAACCGTTTAAGAAGTATAGCCAGAATAGTTCGATATGAAACATAAAAATAAAAAAAATACACACAACTACAGAGCTACAGCAGCGACGGGAGGAGGAGGTTCTTCACAGCCTCAGCTGTAGAGGAGCATGGTTGTATCAACACATGAAGTTATATAGGCAGGTAACAGGTTATATTGTTACAGAAGCACCAGCCGTCTGTCACAGCTCCATCCAAACCGGTGCCGACTGCGCTGCTGCGCAGGGTGAAGTGTGCGTCCACCGAGCCTGTACTGTAGCAACACAAAAAAGTTTTTTCCGGTTTTATATCAGATTATCATCATCATTAGATAGAGCCTTGACGTGTTTGTGCGTGTCCGATCCCTTAAACGTCTCTCTCTCCAAATATTTCTAATTGTTTGTCATGTTCAAATTACGTGTTTCAAAGGCGTCGGCGTATTTTGAACATGAGAGAGAGTAATATGGATTAAAATTGTAATTTTCAACAGTGACAAGCAGTATTTATTTGCATTCCTACATTTACACAAGCGCTACACACAGTCCGGAGCAGGTGTAGATTTTGTGAGTAGCTACGAAAAAATCAGCACTACTAAAAGATTGATGAATGCGGAAATCCACGTAAATTTGCGCTGCTCAGGGTTTACACACAAATCCGTGCTGCTCACGTTTCATGAATGAGACCCATTCTGTGCTTCTGTACTGTTCTTCTCTGAATCTTAGTGGGGCTTTCAGTGGCAGACCGACCGGGGGTGGGGGGCAGCAGGCGCTGAATTCATGGGTTCATGTGCAGTGGCGGCTGGTGGTCAAATTAGTTGGGTGGGCTAATAAATAAATTATACCCATTAAATGGTTAACACAGCTAAAAGTTAGGGTTATCCCATCTCACAAAAGTATAGCAACTAACTAGGCCTACACACTGCATTAAGTAAGGGTCTAGTCCAAAAAAAAAAAAAAAATCTTCACCTGGTTATCTCACACATACACACACAGTCTCTCTCTCTCTCACGCACGCACGCACGCACGCACGCACACACACACACACACACACACACGTACGCACGCACGCACGCACGCACACACACACACACACACACACACACACACACACACACACACACACACATACACACGCACGCACGCACACACACCCGACGATATTGCTCAATTAAAAAATAAATAAATAAATAAAAAAGACGATAACGTTATATGCAGCTCATATCGACGGCCTTTCTGGTCTGTTATCGCCATGTCATTTAAGTCTGGTGCTCCCGGTGAGTTTAGAAACTAGATTCTCCACTTCGTTAGAGGACTAATTTAACTGTCTAAACATCAGAACTACGACACCTGAAACGGTAACAGCTGATCGATCGAAAAAAATGACCGCTCCAGTGAATTTACTTTCCGTCATTGAGAACAGGTTCTTGAATGTAACTCGGTCAAAGTGAGACGTATCCTCAAGATTTTTAGCAGCTCTGTTAGGTCATGCATGCTTTACATGCTGGCAAAGCTAGACATGTCAGACTTGTGTGGGCTCGGAGAAAATCGCTTCGTTACTTGCTCGTTTTTGAACTTTGGCGGCTCTGCCACTCGTCTTTTTGCCACTCAGTGGACGTTCCACAGCGACTTCCGAGTACCGTGACGTCATGTGCATACCCTCTATAGGGCCATAACCACCATCTAAATTACATTACATTAATAATAATGATCAATCTTTCAGACCTAACCTTAACTAGCAGACTGTAGAGTAGGCTGTGCATAAAATTAATTGTCAACATATATCCCCGGTACACACTCATTCACATTTGTATGAAAGTACATTAGCTTGGCTTTTAAGTTTAGTTAGTGGGAAAAAGCGTTGCCTATACCTTTTTCTGACAACATTTGGTGATAGAAGTAGTGTTGCCGATGTTAATTTGCCCTCTGCGTTGTGTTTCGGTACGGACTTCCCCAGGTAGGGTTCAAACCCTTGTCTCCCGCACGGCGGGCGATGATGCAAACCGTTATGCCAAGAGGTCAATGACCATTTAGCAGTCAGGTTTGCATGTCCTTTTTATGGGTGAGTGAGTGCACACGGGACCCTCCATTACAGTAGCAGTAGATGGTTTTGTTTGTAGACAATTAGACAAATTATCTGAAATACATTACCCTGTTGAGACTGTTGACACCTGCTGTGATCATCTTCACTGTTGCCTCATTCGACAGCTGTGCTGACAAATAGCGCCCCCTACAGTGCAATACTCCTTTGGTATATTGATTATTGTTTTCTAAAGATCATGTTTGCATATGAATTGTATTATATTGCAAATTTTCTCAAAATTACAAGAGGAGGTTCAAAGAATAAGGAAGCACTTTGGGGGGGAAAAAATCCGATTTTACCACCTTTAGAAAACAGTGATGAAATGAACAAAAGAATCATTTCCTAAGCTGACAACCTGGCTAGAATACATGTTGAGGGGTCAATTATT
Source organism: Trachurus japonicus (assembly GCF_045865225.1). NCBI lineage: Eukaryota > Metazoa > Chordata > Actinopteri > Carangiformes > Carangidae > Trachurus > Trachurus japonicus. Next base: position 10,215,283 of record NC_140907.1, read on the forward strand.
GACACTGGATAGGTTGTCAGCTTGAACCCTGAGGTGTCTGCATAAGTTACAATATCAGTTTTGGCCCCCTGACTACCTCCAGCACAGTTGATAGTGGGTTTGTCAACTGCCCGTAAAAAGAGTGTTCACAAATCTAGCATAAGAAAGCTATTAAACTAAAGCAAATAACTTTTTTGTGTGTCACACAACATCAGATTGTTTGTTTCCTACTAATAATAGCCTACATGTATTGGAGCTTTACATGAGGTGGTCCTTTTTCTGATTATTCCAGTGAATTAAATAGATAATAGCCTACTAAAGGTATTTGAGCACGTTTATATTCCTTATGAATCAATGAGCACAACATGTAATTAGGAATAATTCCTTAGGCTATAACATGTTCTCCAATATACATCACTGCTGAATGCAGTGAGAGATATTTGAGATTTCAAATAGCCTACAGTATTTATTTGTTTTACTTTAAAGGCTTTACAAAGGGTCGATTGGGGAGATTCTTTAACTTTACTGGGTCAATACCAATATGTTTTTTGATTGTTGTGTTTTGTTTTTGTTCTCCAGGTCATTTCCCAGTCGCTGGGCTTAATGGTCAGCACCATCAGTATGGTGTTCTGTGGTCACCTGGGAAAAACAGAACTAGCAGGAGTGTCATTAGCAGCTGTGGTGAGGAGACTTTTTCTCAGTTTTTTTGCCCTCTGTTAGCCTGCCCTTGATTTTGAATTCAAATTGATTGGTAATCATGTTCTTTTCCAACTACAGGTGGTTAATATTTCTGGTATATCCATTGGCACTGGTTTGTCATCGACTTGTGATACGCTCTTATCTCAGGTAGTGTCAACAACAGCTCAGCTCTGAGCTTGTGTATCACGTTTGTTGTCTTGACCCAGTCATTCCCATGCCTGCGCGGTTGTGCTGTATTTTCTTATTCAACTTCTTCATCCATCTACCGGTGTCACGCAGACGTATGGGAGCGGTAACCTGAAGCGTGTGGGTGGGAGTGATTCTCCAGAGAGGGATCCTGATTCTGCTGCTGGCCTGTTTCCCCTGCTGGGCCGTCCTCATCAACACTGAACCTCTGCTGCTCGCTGTCAAACAGAGCCCAGAGGTCGCCAGGTCAGTTCTGAGAGAACCTCCTAATCTTATTTTATTTATTTATTTTTTAATTTTGTATTCCACTTATTTTAATTGATTACTTTGACTGTTGCACTTTATTTGAGTAGTATATGATTATATATCATATTATGCACTTGACCCCTGTGTGCCACACAAAGAGCTCTGCAAAATATGCCCTGAGTAACTGTGTGAATGTGATGTCATGTGTTAGGAAAACTGAATTGGCCTCTGGGGATAAATAAAGTATTCTGAATCTGAATTTGAGTGCAGTACAAGGTAGAGTCTGTACTATGAATGTTGTTTGAGCGGACACGGTGCATTATCATGCTGCGAGTGGCCATTAGAGGGCAGCAAAGTGAGGCCTTAAACTGACACATGGAGAAAGGAAACACAACAGCACAATATGAGGTCGGGCAGGACATTGTAACAACAGTATTCAGTCACTGACTGAATCTGTCCTGACCTTCAACATCACATCCTGGTTCACTTTCATCTCAGAAAAAAACTAAACAAAAATCCAAGCTCTCCTGGATCAAGTAAAATAACAGGCAAAACTCAAACCCCACTATCAGAACTCCATACACAAAGAGCTAAGACCATCACAGAAGATCCCTGCAAGAAAAACATTTACAAAAACTCATTCATTCCCACAGCCATAAACATTCTAAACAAAAACTGAACAACTCAAATGCACCACACCACTGATCACTTTAAAGGGATAGTTCAACATTTTGGCAAATTGGCCCATTGCCATAATCCCTATAGTTCACTCACCAAATACACAATCCAACAACTCCAAAACGCTCTGGTGGACAAGTTGTGACCTGCACATTCACCACGCTATGAGATAATAACGGAACGTTACCAGACAGAGTTGTTTTCGAGGCAAATGCAGAGACTGCTTTCTGAAAAACTGCCCTCGATGGGAATGCGCATCAGCAGTTTTGTATGAATTTACCCTGAAAACAACTTTGTCTTATAACGTCCGTTATTTTCTCATAGCGTGGTGAATGTGCAGGTCACAACTTGTCCACCAGAGTGTTTTGGAGTTGTTGGATTGTGTATTTGATGAGTTTGATGAGGGAAACCAAGAAATCCCATGAGCCTCCATAGCGTAGCTCTGAGCAGCTCTGAGCAGCTCGCCGCTCTGCTCCGCCGTTCTAACAATAGCTTGCACCGACAATTAAAGGTAACAAACCTACAACTAAAATAGGGATTATGGCAATGGGCCAATTTGCCAAGGGGGCAGTTGTCGTTCTGAGAAGTGAAGCTCACTTCCGCGTTCAAAAAACTGCAATCCCCTCGGATTCCTCTGGGGGCTGGTGTCAGAAGGGAGCATTCTCCATAGACCCCCATGTTAAAATCGCCGACTTTACATCCTCAATAAACATGTTAAAAGCCTGGTGTCAAAACGTTTTTTCGTCTCAATTGATAGTTTCTACCCCCGCACACACTCTGAGGGGGGTGAATTTTTTTTTAACTCTACCGTTTTACTGTTATTAGGTTAACAATCTGGCCAATTAGGGCGCGGAAACGTTGAGTGACAGGTCCGAGCAGCTCCGTGGACAGCTGCTTCGAGGCCAGTGGGCGGGTTCTCGGCCGGCCAATCCAACATGGCGCTGTTCAGGCCACCATATTTGAGTCACAAAAACGACTCCCCAAAACCAATGGGTGACGTCACGGACGCTACGTCCATTCTTTTTACAGTCTATGCAATTTGCCCAAATGTTGAACAACCCCTTTAAATGACTTGTCACAGGGAGAATGGAGGCTCTCTGTCTTCCACCTAGTGTCTCTTGGCCCAAAACCAACCTTGCAGGATCAGCACCACCGACCCAGTGTTGAGTTATTGAGCCTGAGTTTGCTGTGTGAAGTGAAACCCAGTCTGAAGGTTGTTGACATTTTCACATGTCACATATCAGTCATATCTAATTGCATTATTCAGTTTCACACATTTTCACATGTATATTTCTCTTTTTTTCCTTTCAGTGTTTCTCAGTTGTATGTGAAAATCTTGATGCCTGCTCTGCCGGTGAGTTTGAGCCTGAGTCGCGTGAGTGTTTGCGCCATCCTAACTTGCAGATCCTATCTGAACTGTTTTGGTAATTCCTGATTTAGCAACAACAACATAAAACACTGTGCAGACAAAAAAATTCACCTGGTTTATGTTATTGTATCATTAAAGCAGATATCATCGGCACGGCCGTTTCGGCTAATGCTGTGTTCAAGGCAGGCTTTTGAAACCGTAAGTTACAGCTTCAAGTCACAACTACGACTTGGTAGCGTTCCAGGTAACCCGTAGCTCGTGTTTTTACCGTCCTGTTGTCTGTGAAAGTTCCCTATAACGGCCACTCGTAACTTCCGACCCGTGAACTCGTACCAGATCGAACTGGTATGACTTCACAGGAAGGAAAAACACAAAGTACGAGTTTCCTTGAACGCACCATGAGTTAGCAGCCCCCGCCCTTGTCAGGCATCAATTGGTCCTCGTGCTACGTCACCACATTCACGCGCATCCCTTGGCTGCACACACAGCCCTTCATGCCGTTCTCTCTCCCCTCATTGGATAACACTTGTATCCCACAAGGAAAATTTTCTCCTCGGGTTACAGCAGAGCAGAGTGACGGAGAGACTCGTGTTTAGGCTGAAATACTTCATGTAAGTGATTGCTGACGGAAAATAGGACTATTTAGGACTTATATTAACAAAAACATTCCACTGATATCTGCTTTAAGTTAGTGTTGGCAGTTCTATGGGATTGATGAGCAAGGTTACAATGTAGAGGTATTTCCATTATTCAATCCATTATTAATCAATTACTGTATTGAGATTTATTGAGATATTGGAATTACAAAATTAACATGAAGAATAATCTATAGTATAAGCAGCTGTCAGCAAAATGTGAATATCAAATGTTTGATTCCACTTGTCCTTTTTTTCCTGTTTTTGTTTGTTTCCTGTCACACTACTGCAGTGGGTCTGCAGCAGCCAACGTCATCTCACAGTACCTGCTGGCTGTGTTGTTATATGTTTACATCCGTTGGAGGGGTCTGCACAAGGCCACATGGGGAGGTCAGTTGTCTTCTCACTCTTAGCTGAACCCAGGAACAGGAGTTTGCTGAGTTCATTTCAGCCTTGACTGCACTGATATTATTTTCCGTTAATGTATCTTTTTGACGTTAGTCTGCTATAGCCTTGCTTTGTTTGTTGGTTGCAGGTTACAGATCCTTTACTACTTCCCTTTTTTGCCTCATTTCTGCCTTGTTCTTCCATGTAAATACAGAATATCACCAGTTTACTGGTTGATACTGTAAGAATTGAGATGCGGTGGTCATCCCTTTTTTTTTAATGAAGCTGTTATGTTACTAGTAGAAGTAATGTTGTGCTATTCAGAAACTATTAATGATTTTGAGAAAAGGAAAAAAAAAAACGAACAATTAAAAACCTGGATAAATATTGTATGTATAGTTGCTAAGGACTGAATAAATGGGAAAAAAAGAGTAAAAATCAGTAATTAATCCAAAAATACTTACATTTGTGCAACTCTTTGGAGTCATCTTGCTGGTGAGCGAGGTGTATGATGGGAAATCTGTCACATCCCTTCATTTCAACAAGTGAGCTACTGGATAATCTTCAATTCATGGGCTATGTGGCCCTTGCCCTTGGCCCTAGCCCTTGACCGGTAGTAGAATTGGGATACCCCTCCCCCTTGACGTGAATGTGCTAAATGAAGGGGAAAGGGCTAAAACAAGGGTAAAGTGGTAGAATTGTGATTGGTCCTTATTCTTTCCATTTCTTTCCTCCTGTTTCATCATTGCAGCATAATGCATTATCCTTTATAACGGTTCCAGTGTTGATAAATGTAGTTGCACTCTTTGACTACCAATCCTTGACCCACAGGTTGGTCACTGGACTGTCTACAGGAGTGAGGTCTATTTGTCAAGCTGGCCATCCCAAGTATGCTCATGATTTGTTTATCATGGTGGATATTTGAAATAGGAGGATTCCTGGCTGGAGTCATAAGTGAGGTTGAGCTGGGCGCTCAGACCATAACGTACCAGCTATGCATTACAGCATTTATGGTAATATCTCTAATGTCTCTTCACATTTCCTTGTCCACCTTTAAATATGCTTTAACTTATCTTAAAACTTTTAAACAAATATAGTTTATTTTGTCTGTTTTTGAACGTTTTGAAGTAAATGTCACCTTCAATAATGTTTTTACTGTTTTACTTCCTATCTCAGTTCCCACTAGGATTCTCCACTGCTGCCAGTGTGCGGGTTGGGAATGCTCTTGGTGCAAGAAACACGAAACAGGCTAAGCTATCTTGCAAAGTCTCCATCCTCTGTGCATGTAAGAGCCGATGTACACAGCACACGTAGCTTATATAATTTTACTCACAGAGAAAGTCAAGAATGACAGTATATTAAATGCTTTTACTTAAAACAGTTATCATTCGTAGGTGAAGTATGAATTAAATGTATTGAACATTAGAACAATATCATATATTGACATATATGTGTAGCCCACGCAATTCTTAAGTTTATGTATGTAATTATGTGTGATGAAAAAATACATATCCATCCCAAATACTATTAATAAATGTTGAAATTATAGATTCCTTCCTTATAATAATACATTTTATTTCATAGGTGCCTTTCTGTCACTTTAGGACACCTTATGTACATTGAATAAAAGAAAGTGCAAAATAAACAATAAAAACCACAAGTACACAAGATTAAAAACAGGTTAAAGTTGGACAGTGCAATTGAATCAGTCAAAGGGAAAAGGCAATCTCAAACAGGTGGGGTTTGTTGTTGACAAAAATGAAGTTACAGAGCTTCAGTTTAAAGCTCTTCCTCTTTTTCTTTTTTCCCTCCCCTGTTTTGAGGTTGTTGGTTCACATGCACATTGTAACATCTTCATGGGTTTTCCCTATTAGTATCTATGTGACACTGTGTGGGGAGTTTGAAGGAATCAGACAAAAAGAGAGGTTCAACAGAAAGTAGAGTTTTAGTAATTCAAAATGAATTCCTTCGCCCCCCTTCCTCCATACAGGCCTTTGCCACCTTGGTCTAAATAAAACAGAGGAGCTCCAATGCTTAAAGTAACTAATGTTTGAAGTAATAATGTGACTTTTGTTAAATGAACATTTGGCCTCTTATTGTTCACTATTTTGGAATTGAAATAAGGAATCGTTAGGAACCGAAAAATCCTAACGAACTGACGAGTCTAATCTTGGGTGGAACGGTGCAGAAAAGTAACCGGACTGGTTAACATCGGTGCACAGCTCTAAAAAGTTGTATCATTTGTCTCTATTAATACATTTTTCTCTTTCTTTTCATCTCTCCTGTCCACCACAGTTATCATTGCGTGCTTTGTGGGAGCTGGTATGAGCATCGCCAGAAATGTAATTGGATACATTTTCACCTCAGAGCTGTGAGTAAACTCCGCCACAGTAACCTTCACAAGTTATTTTGCATGCACGTGTATCTGTGTGCCTTGTTAGTGTCCGTGTGCCGCAGCAGGCTTGGTTTCATAATGCCGTACGCACTGTTGGACATTAACTCGTGTTCATCATCTTCATGCCGAGTCACACTCACTGCTCTGTCATTGTTTTATTAGCCCCAGTTATGTTTAACAGGTCTTTCAGTTCTTCATTGGTAAAGCAGAATTTAACACTGTGATCCAGGTGCTTATCCAGTAGCACATAATAGCCAAATAGATCTGTTCTCTTAAATTATTTAATTGAATACATACACATGTTTTCTAAATCTATGTGGAAGCCCTGCTGAGCAGAGAGAAGCTGTTTTGTTAATGTCATTCATTATTTGGATGTGAATCATATTTATTGCTCTAAAAAAAGGTTGAAGCCATCATCTCCATCTTTTAAAGGAATAGTTCACCAAAAAATGAAAAATTGAAATGAAATTCAGTCATTAGTGACTCACCCTCATGCTGATGAATACTCCGGAGTAGTTTTTTATTCCTCAAAGTGCATCTGGAGACCCAGGAGGCCGGTTCGTAGTCCAACGAAAACTTTATATGAGAGTCAATAACGCCCGACACAAAAAGGTCCATAAAACTACACAAAAACCTTGTAATCGTCCTCCTTACTACTCGTCCACTGCAATCCAATTTTCCTGAAGGGATATAGTCCAGAGTTTACCCGAAATGACGCCATTGAGGCAAGTCTGGTCACGTCCATGTGCGTCGGGTGAACGCGAGAGCGTGAGAGCGCGCACCAGGCAAATTAAATACAGGACTGTTTAGGCTGTAAAAATGTCCTAAATGACGTAGTTTCAAGTAAACTCTGGACTATATCCCTTCAGGACACTTGGATTGCAGTGGAAGAGCAGTGTGCAGGAATATTAAATGGTTTTTGTGTAGTTTTATGGACGTTATTGTGTCAGGCGCTATTGACTCTCATATAAAGTTTTCGTTGGACTACGAAGCGGCCTCCCGGGTCTCCAGATGCACTTTGAGGAATAAAAAACTACTCCGGAGTATTCATCAACATGAGAGTGAATTTCATTTTTTGGTGAACTATTCCTTTAATGATACCTTTAATCTGTGTATATTTTACAAAAATCTACATCTGCATCTTTTTGCAGGGACATTATTAAGAGGGTTGCCGATGTCATGCTCTTATTCGGCTTCATGCATGTTTGTGACGCCACTGCAGTGAGTAACAATACACAGTTAATTTTTCATGCAATTTCAATTTAGACACATTAGCACATAGAGTTTGAATGTGGTTTGATCAAATATCCACAGGGTGTGGCTGCAGGAGTTCTCCGAGGAGCAGGAAAGCAGCTGTTTGGTGCCCTGTGCAACCTGGTAGGACTCTACTTAATTGGCCTCCCCATTGGTGTGTCCCTGATGTTTGCAGGGAAGAAGGGGATTGTGGGTAAGACTAAACTTCCACTTCCACATCTTGTCACTTCCCACTAACATTCAGGACAGCGAGTTCAACTCTTCTCTGATTTTTGTGTAGGACTGTGGATAGGACTTATCATCTGTACGTCACTGCAGGCGTCAGTTTTCATCACGTTCCTGTACAATCTTGACTGGAAAAAGACGACTGAAGAGGTGGGTACAGTAGTTACAGTAACCACAGAAAATCATCATATATCTTTGAAATACTTGTTCTGGCTGAAATTAAAATGAACAAACAAAAATGTGACAGCTCTGAAGAACATTTAGAAATAAATTAGGATTGTTGCCATGTTGAAATGTGAATGACCTGCCAACTTGCAGCTCCTCAAGAATTTGGGGGTTCAACCTCTTTTGATTTCTAATCAATTCAAATCAATTCACACCGGTTCACTGATGAAACTGATGTTTCTCTGGCCTGCTCATGCTCACACTTTTCACACTTTTCGCTCTCCTTCACTTGTCTTCAGTCCGCATATAAATGAATGTTACTGTATATGAAAAACAGACACGCGGACACCAAGAAAATGAAACACTGTAACTCCTGTGACAGTGACCTCATCTGGCCATGGTAGTCTAGGTCAGCCCCATGAGTCAATCATGGGCTAAACATGTGGGCACGGGAATTAATGTGATTATTGATGACTTAGACAAGCATTGCCAGGAAATGTTGTTGTGTTTTCCGAAATGTCGTTGTGCTTTGCCCCTGAGGGCCACCGTATTAATGTCACCTCGGCTCTCACATCCAGTTTGCACTGAATACCTGATTGGTAGTGCCGTATTCCCATATTGATAATGGCCTTAATGGTACTCATTGTTCAGTAGAACCATGCACTACAAGTCTTGGAGTCTTCAAGAATAATTAATGGTTTTATTAAGATCATAAAAACAGGTTGATATAATGTTAGGCAGTTAGCCTGTCTGTATGCACATAGCTGTCTGTATGTGTATTGATTGGTTTCACTGGTTTGTTGGACACTCTAATGTGCTTTTAATGTATACATATTGTCCATGGATGTATGGATCTAAGTAGACACTGTAGTCATTTAAGCCAGGATGCCACCGTGCAATGTTTTTCTTTGTCTTAAAGGACAATTCCGGGCAAATTCAACCTGGGGCTATAGTTTCCTTACATTTTTGGTCTAAAAGAAGGATTCAGAAGATTTTCGTTTTAATTGCCCACAAGACTTTCTATTACAGCTCTGTTTACAAACACAAACCCTATATGTTTGAATAGCCATCTGATACTGTCTGTGGAAAAAATGTGTGGCTTTGAGGAATGTAAACAGCCTAAATAGTGAAGATTGGTCTGCTCCCATTATACGCTGCCGTGGCGATGCGGGGACAGACAGAAAGAACTACTGCATAACAGGAGCAATTAAAACGAAAATCTTCAGAATCCTTCTTTTAGACATAAAATATTAGGAAACTATAGCCCAAGGTTGAATTTGCCCGGAATTGTCCTTTAAGGTGAGTTATGAGCTGAAACACACTATTAGCAGCTTACTGTCCTTACTGTCCCCAAACAGGCCATTGTCAGCAGGAGTCCAGATCACTAAAGAAGACTCAGATCAGAGTCGGACCCTGGCCAGCTCTATGAGTGAGGAGGGTGACACGGACCTGGAGCTGCTCCTTCCAGGACACAGTGAATGCACCACGGTGGGAGACGTTCTCTCAGTAAAACAGCTGGTTGTACGGAGAGGCCTGACACTGCTCATCATGGTCGTTATCCTCATCACTGGGATTGTAAGCAGCATCTTGCTGGTGAAACTGTTCAAGTGACTCCTATCCTGGGAGCTCAGAAGTGTCATGATTGATGATTGAAGTGCGGTCTGGGACGATACCACTGGGGTGCTTTCAGACAGACCGTGGAGTCTGTTCCGTTCTACCTTGGTGCTTCCTGGTGAAGCAGCCCGCGTTCACACCAGTTTAAGTACAACCAAAAATGGCGTACGTTACTCTGCATTACTCAAATGTTTCGCTTTTTTGCCGTCTCTGTAATCCTTCTTCAGTTTTTTTAAAGTTTATTATTAATTAATTTATTATTTGTTGTGGTGTTTGAGTGAACCGAGCCTTGGCCATAGATGAGAATTACTCTACTTTATTAAGTCCCAAAGGGAAATTCATACAACTTATTTTATCTTTTACTGCTTTCCAGCTTCTTTTTTTTTTTTTAATTTGTAGATGCCCAAATCGCCACCAAACATGTAGTTTCTTCAGCAGACCACTGCAGATTATTTCTCTCCAGGTTTTCAGTCGCTGCCTTCTCCTCCTGCCTGCTCCTCTTCACAGCCTAGGATAAGACACGCCCACTGATGATGTCACGGTTCAGGGGGAAGAACCAACTATTTCTTGGTTCCCTTAAGAACCGACTTTCGATGTTCCAAACCTGTTATTTTTTCGGTCTAAACACGCCGGCTGGGTACCAGAACCGGCTCAGAGTCCTGTCGGTGTGAAACTCCTTGGGAGTCTCCGCTCCACAGCTCTGGAAGGCGCTTGGACTCTGTGGACTGTTGGTCTGTGTTTCTCCAGCTCTCAGCAGCCCCCTCAAGTTTCCACTTTCTGTCACAGTGAAAGATGTTGGAGAGCCAAAGAGACAGTCAAAAAACCAAGAAGAACTATATTTTATTTTCATCTGTTTTTTATTGTACATTATCTGTTACTTTAAAGGTCCTGCACTGATGCAATACACTTTTATTACATCAGCCTGCATGGGTTTCCTCCGGGTGCTCCGGTTTCCCCCACCACTAAAAACATGCCAGCTAGACTGATCCTCCAGTCAGTGCCCCTGACCAAAGGCACTGGCTCATAATCTGGAGTTGGTCCCCGGGCGCTGCACCGTGGCTGCCCACTGTTCCTCAGGGATGGGTTAAATGCAGAGAAAGAATTTCACTGTACTAGCTGTATATGTGACAAATAAAGTACCTTTACCTTTAACCTCTTGTCTAGTGTTGTGTTGTTTTTTCCTCTTCAAAATCGGGCGTTCTGAAAGAAGTCTAGATGGCTTCAGGACATAAAGACTACAATGACCTGGGTGACTGAGAACCTACACGTTAACCCTGCCATGTTTACACAACGGCACACGAGGAAAAAGCTGCTTCAGTCTGACAGTGATTAACCTAGAGGCGAAGCTTTAAGTCTGGAACGCACAGCCGTGTTTCATGATAAACCTGGTCTAATTTACTCATCTTGGCTAATTTTCTTAGAATATATTTGCCCTAACAATCACCATCATCAGTTTCAGCAAACACACCTTAATGTGTTAGTGTAATGGCCCTGGGCCTAAGGCCATATGACCTGTTGGATGGGTCTGTTTCAGGTACGATCTGATTTTCCTGACCGGCAGCTGTCAGAGCTGGGAGACTCCAAGATGACCCCCCCCCCCCCCGGCTTTCATTTTCCTTCACCGAACACACACACCACTGACTTCTACAGGTTAGGTTGGTCTCTTCCAATGGTATCCATGTGGATCTCTCTTCTTGGTTTTGCTCCAGAACAAGCTGCACATAACAGTTAGACTAGCCGGCTATTTAGAGATCCTTGTTCATGTTCATCCTGTGCAGTGTCACATACACAAACTGCCACACTTTTAAGATTAGGCACTGACAGGTCTGAATACTTTACTCGGTTGACAGGTCTGAATACTTTACTCGGTTGCCGGGTGAACTGAGCCCCAGCATGTGCACCTAAATGCAACATCAGGTCTACCCAATGGGAGTGACGTGTGAGAAGGGGGCGCGCGAGGTGGGCACGGTCCAACTGCACGGCACGTGCTTTAACCCCTCCTCTCTGATGGGCCTGTTATGAAGCTCGTGTGTCCTGAGAGGCCGGTCTGTCTGTAGAGAGCTCAGTCATGGACGGTCCCGGTAAAACACCCGTTAAATACACCGAGGGAGTGAAGGAGGAATTAAACGCTGCTGCTGCTCAGGGCTCCGCGGAGGCCGAGGGCTCCTGCCCGGGGAGGCTGCGGCGCTGCATCCCGCCGGAGTACCGGCAGGAGCTGCTGCAACTCTTCAAACTAGCGGGACCAGTGGTAAATACTCTGTGTTTCTATGCTGTGTGTGTGTGTGTGTGTGTGTGTGTGTGTGTGTGTGTGTGTGTGTGTTGTTTTTACTCAACCCTGTTAGTGTTTTGTTTTTTTTGTTTTTTTTACTTTGTTTTTAAGTAGGCCTACATATTTTGGTCTTTTTCCCTTTAATTGATATGGTAGTTGTGAGAGACAGGGGGAATGACATGCAGTAAAGGGCCACTACAGTAGATTCAGGATTCGAACAGGGGACAGTTGCAGCGAGGACTGTAACATCTGCATACGTATGAGGCGCCTGCTCAACCAAACTGGCCTATGTACTCGGGGTTACAGCTAAACAGGTCTGGGCAGGACCAGACCTGGGTCCAGTGTGACAGGGTTGAGGTTTCTGCCTCTGTAGGCGGCACTCAACAGGAATTCAAAGCCCCTGGTTAAAATAGGAACGCCAAGACTTGAGACTATGTAGTAACCCAGGGGTCTCCTCTGTGGGACCCCTCCTTCATGAGACTCAGGGCGGTGGAGTGTTACATGGTTGTTCTTCTCTAAATTCTCCATTTTCCGATGCAGAGCCTTTGAAACTCAGCCAAAGTAACAGTGGGGGGTTTTTGGTCACTTCTCCTACCAGAGACCTATTGTTCAGGTTTGGCTGGGCGGCCATGGAGGAAAAAACACAGCATAGTGTTGTATAACATCCCCAGCTTAGCGCCTGGACACAACCCTGTCTCTTGAGTGTCTTCGTCTCATGACATTAGTCTCTGCTCTGACATGAACCGTCAGCTGTGAGACCTCAGACTCACAGGTGCACCTTTCTAAATCATGTCCAGTCAGCAGGTGGCCTTCAGTCATGGTGCAGAAACATCTCAAAGATAAGACCTAAACTTCAAGTGGTACAGCAAAGTAACTGAATATTCACGTCCAATAATATCCCAGTCTGTCAATTCCTAAAATTCCAAGTTGTCACTTCACTGTCATTATAGATTAGGGAGGGCAAACATACTAACACATTTAACCCCTAACCCTGACATGTAAGTTAATTGCAGTATGTTGTAATGTTAAAAAACAACTCTTAAAGGGATAGTTCAACATTTTTGGCAAATTCGCCTATTGCCATAATCCCTATAGTCATAGCAGTAGGTTCATTCCCTTTAACTATCGGTGCATGTTGTTTTGAGATCTGCGGGGCAGAGACGTGAGCTGCTCAGTGAACACAATGGAGGTGAATGGTACAGGTCCCCTGTCCCTCATCAAATATATACAATCCAACAACTCCAAAAAGCTCTCAAGGACAAGTTGTGACCTGCACATTCACAATAGGCAATAGACAAATTTGCCAAAATGTTGCACTATCCCTTTTAAGTCTTTTACCATTTCATGAAAATTGATGTCATCTCATGTGCATGTTCATTATTGTATGAGTGAATCTAACATATTTATAAACAAGAAAACAAAACTTAGGTCATTGTGTTTGTGTTTGTTCCAGGTGATTTCCCAGTTGATGATATTCATGATCAGTTTCGTCAGCACGGTGTTCTGCGGTCACCTGGGAAAAACCGAACTTGCAGGAGTATCATTATCAATAGCGGTGAGAAGAGCTTGAGTCTTTTCTGTGTATCCTAGTGTTCCAGCCTGCCAGTAGTGTGTGTGTGTGTGTGTGTGTGTGTGTGTGTGTGTGTAATGTTTCCCTGAATTTTGTGCTGTCATGTGCAGGTGGTCAACGTCACTGGTATATCTATTGGAACTGGCTTGTCGTTAACCTGTGATACCCTCATCTCTCAGGTAGTGTCCTCTCCAGAGGTTCCTTCACTGTTGATCTAACCAAGACCAACACAGCCAGTGCTGCTGGGTTCCCAGATAATCCTGGGCTCCCCTTACAAACAACCCAACAATGAGATTTTGTATCATGTTAGCTTTCTTTGACCAGTCATACCCTTGGTTATTGCTGTGATTCGGTGTCTTATTCAAGTATTTATCTGCCGGTGTCACGCAGACGTATGGGAGCGGTAATCTGAAGCGTGTGGGAGTGATTCTCCAGAGAGGGATCCTGATTCTGCTGCTGGCCTGTTTCCCCTGCTGGGCCGTCCTCATCAACACTGAACCTCTGCTGCTCGCTGTCAAACAGAGCCCAGAGGTCGCCAGGTCAGTCATTGCTTAATCCCTAAAACAACAGAGGCTTAAAAAAGAATAGAATGAGTCCTGTAGATTTACGATAATGAATTTACTCACATGTATCTAACTTGCATACGGGGCTCAGCAAAAACAATCTGTGAAGACGACACTGACATATCACTCTTCATATGACATACCTGTCAGGAAATAGATGCTTATTTACACAAATGGCAGCTATGGAGCATGCATTAGCTTTCATCTTGGCCACTTCATAAATGTAAATGTAATATTTATGGCTGTCACAATTATTACATAATCGCCTGATCGCAATTATTTGAGCTTATAGCAATTATTTTGCATAATTGTAAAGATCGTTTGAGGTTTGAATGGTCCTTCTTCCTCTCTCCTTTCCCCCCTCCTTCCTCCCGTTGTTCCATCCTTCCTTCTTTCCTTCCTTTCTCCTGTCCTTCTTTCCACCATCCTTTTCCCTTCTTTCCTTCCTCCCTTCTTTACCTTCATCCTTCCTTCTTCTCCCTTTCTTGACCTGAGGAAAACAGGTGGGTTAATGACATCATCACGTTAACCCCTTTCTTCTGCTATGGTTTATTTGCACATTAGTGGAGCCACAAACAGTTAATCTTGAGGAGTTTAATTCCTAATATTCAATAAACACATTTCAATCAGCATGTATTTACATTAACATCATGGATTCAGTTGCAAACTCTAAATGCAAACAGAAATGCAGTTTTTATTTATATGTTCCAATATTTGATGCCAATAAATGGCTCTTCTTCTTCATAAGGTGTATATGTGTTATTAATTTATGTTCAGACATATACTATTTAGTGGCATGAAATGATCCGAAAAAGACAAATCATTAATGTCAGTTAATTGTATGGCGATTAATAGATCAATAGATCATAAAATTCCATGATTGTACTTAGTACAGTAACATTCAGTCTTCTTCAAGCTACTGGGCAGATGGTGAACAGCTGCTTTTTCTTAGAGCAGTGAATTCAACCAAAACAGTAGTGACGGACAGAGAGATTTACATGAGCAGTAGTGCTGAATTGTTTATCCATCAATCCTGGTTGTGTGAACATTTGAACATGATTAACTATTTCACCCTATATAATGGGATAAATTACAGACAGTTAGTATTACTGATCAAATTTGAATTGTCACCATAAGTGAGGCCAATTACTGTTGTTCATTTCTACTTAACTTTGTCTATATATTTCATTATTATTATTTGTTCCATGCATGGACATTTTCAATGCCTGGAAAGAAGCAGGATAAAGAAAACTTAAGATGAGGAAACATGAACTGTATTATAAGTACAGATTATCAGCTAGGAGCAAATTAAACTACAGTAAAAAACCAATCTTGATTGTTTTACTTTTCATATATTTATACTTTTGGGAGATGCTTTTATCCAAAGAGACTTACGTTTCATTTAGTTGGATTCATGCTCTGATTAAGGCTCAGTTGTTCTCCACACAGGCAGCTTGCCTCTAATGACAGCAGTACTGGTCGGTTGGTGAGTCCAGCTCTTAGGTTCAGGGTGAACTGTCTTCACTTTTGGGTCAAAGTTGGTGCGTACTTTGATAAAGACCTTCACTAGACCTTGTACGGTATGTCTGTCTGTCTTTAAATGTGAGGACTACGGATGGAAATGAGCTCCTAGCTAAATCAGTATATTTACATGACGTGATGTGCACATCACTAATTGTTCATTAATGTGCATTGTGCTCATCAAATAAACAATAAATGAAATGAAATGAAGAAAGCTAATGACTCATAATGTCATTTATGTCCATTTTATCAACAACCGTATGGCCCCATGTCACAATATTACATGTGAACATTATTTGTTCTGTTTGTCTTTCTGCATCAAGACTCTCCCAGCTGTACGTGAAGATCGTCATGCCTGCTCTGCCGGTGAGTCTGGTTCATTGATGATACAAATCTCCAACAGGGTTTTGTTTTTTATGAATGTTGGCAGCATGTGTAGCTGCCAATGTCACTATCTCAGTCACTCCACCACTCTCTTCCAGACAGAAATCTCTCTAAACCATGGTATATATTTCAATTAAATGAAAGAACCAGTTTTCCCTCAGGGTGAACAGATAAATCAGCCCCTGATTTAATCAACTGATTTGAGCCTTTCTCAGACGTTGTGGTGGTGTTTTTGTTGGCTGATGAGAACCAATGTGAATACGTAACTTTGCAGGTAAACAGCACACTGGCTGGGTTTAGTTAGTGTTGTGTTTATTCACCTTTTCTATGTCACAATGTAGGACTGATGGGGGCTTTTCAAAAGAAAGTGTGTAACTATTCATGACAGGCTTTTGTCATTTTTATGCATTCTCTTTAAATTCAACTTTGTGATTAAATGAAGGTCAAATATTTTCAGTGATGATATGATATGAAAATCACCTAAAAGAGGTTAATGACAACTTTGCCTTAAAGCATTTAAAAACATTTATATTTAACCCTTTTCACCTAAGATGTTTTGCAAATGATGTATTGGTTGATTTGCTGCAATCCCTTCATAGCCCACAGGAGGGCCACTGTGCACAGGTGATGGAAACTGAGCTCTAGCAGCCATCATGTATTTGTGTTGCTGTTGAAATAACTAATAATCATAGAGGACACTGGGTTCAGAAATGTCACTTTAGCTGTCATCTGATCACAGTTCTAATTTGTCAGAGGGCTATTACAATATAATAAGCCTTAGCTGTGCATGTGTGGTGCTGTTGTCGAAGGGCCACAGACTTCAATTAGTGTCTTATAGTCAGTGTTTTTATGCTTGGATTTACTCTTTACCTACATCAATTAACACTGTTACAATTTCATGTGTGACTTCTACAGGCAGCCTTCATGTACCAGCTGCAGGGGAGGTATCTTCAAAATCAGGTGAAGCCTCGCCATATGTTCTCAAACAGAAACTTCATTCTATCATTAAAATGAATGACACTGAACCAAGGCTGTGCTGTGCTTTACAGGGAATCATATGGCCTCAGGTCATAACTGGAGTGATTGGAAATGTGCTCAATGCGATCATCAACTACGTCTTCCTCTATCGCTTGGAACTGGGTGTTGCGTAAGTTTTGCCACATCATGAATATTAACTAATTAATGCTCTCATGAAGCGTAACAACATTTAGCTCCTTTTTTGAAAATGAAGACAAAAGAGAACTGGAAAACAACAACACAACAACAAATACAAACATGTTAATAACAATAAATCCTATATTTTCACAGGAAGTAAAACATTTGATAGATGATGGTGTTTTGTCATTCTATCTGTCTGTGTATGGTGAGTAATCTGAATATAGTTTCCTTGCTCTAAAATCTGCTGTTTTTGCTTTAAGTGGCTCTGCAGCAGCCAATGCCATCTCTCAGTATGTGCTGGCTGTAGTTCTGTATGTTTACATCTGCTGGAGGGGTCTGCACAAGGCCACATGGGCAGGTAAGGTGTTTTTTAGTCTTTTTATGTGGTTGACTGCATCAATTCTGTTATTCTCTCTAGTAATTTTGTCTGTCACCACAGCTGTTATCCATTGTAATCGTTCATATGTGTAATGATTAACAAAGTTAGCAACACTGTAACTGCGTGATGCAGTGTCGAGCAGAGGTGACGGAGTTGCTCATGCCTGTTATATCAGACTGGCTATTAATTTACCGGTAATACAGTTATTATGGTCTTTTTCTGACGTGAAGGGAAAGGTTGCATAATTAGTTATGCATTAGTTACACTCTCACCTGGCTCTCTATTAAACTTTAGACTTTTGTTATTTCTAAAATACACCCACAAGTACTTGAAATATTTACCATGTTTCAAAGAGGAACTATGCAGGATTTGTAGCTCAACTATGCTACATTTTTACCTTAATTAAACAGCTTTGGAGTAATTGTGATGGTTTAATAAATGGCTGAACTTGTTACGAGGGAGAATGGAGGCTCTCTGCCTTCCACGTGCGTGTGACTTTATTGCATCTCTGGGCTGAAAAACAACTTTCCAAGATCAGCACCACTGCCCCGGTGTCGCAGCTCTCGTCTCTGCAGCACCACGACACAAACACGCCCCGTAACCCATAATCTCTGGTTTATGACGGATGAAACTACACAAATATACATGTTGCAACATCGTATATGATAAATAACATTATCTACCGCTCTATTGATTTATTTCTCGCCGGCCTCGTTGTAAGCAAATGCACATGGCTGAGAAGAGGGTTAGCAACACAGAGGAAAAGCAACCGGACTAACAAAGTTCCTCTCACAGCACACAAACATGCAACTTTGAACATGAATTGAAAAATTAAATCATGAAATAAATGAAAAGGTTTCTTCGTATCCCACATACTCTCTTACAGTTTTTCTCGATTGCTAAGACACATTTCTCGAAAGCTTCTCTCATTTTCTCTAAACTGTGAACACAAACCCCAATTTTCAAGCTACATTCACAAAACCTCAGACTCTTCTTGCAAAACCAAACTTTCACCTCAAAACAGTTCAATCTGTGCCCAAAACTGAACTTTGTTGCCAAATCGTGCCCCGAGTCAATCAAAATTAAAAACACTACTGAGCAGCCACTAAACACTACATAGAAAAATAGAAAACACAATGCTCAGCACATGAAGCTGTAGAAATAAATGTTTATCGTTCACTGTAGCTAAATGCATATTGCAAAACAAAAAACCTGTGCATTTACACTGCAGCACTTCTCTCCTTCCCTTTCTTTCACCCTCCTCCTTACCTCTCCACATCCATTTCATCCCCTTTTCCTTCCTTCTTTTTTTCTGCCCAGTTCATCCCTCCCTCCCTCCCTCCCTCCCTCCCTCCCTCATCCTTTCTTTCTTCACCCTGTAGCCTCTCATCTTCTCCTCTTGCAAAACAAAAAACCTGTGCATTTAGCACTTGTACATAGTAAAAAAAAAAGGAGTACAAAAAACAGAAATCTTGTGCATTTACACGTAGCACTTGTACAGTACAAAGACAAACAGAAATCTTGTGCATTTAGCACTTGTATGCAGTAAGCCTACGTAAAAATAAAGTACAAAAATATAGAAATGAGAAGTGCACAACTCAGCCACAGCATCATTTCTCTGTACTGGGTCAGGCCACAGGACTTCATCCTGAACTGGCTTACAGTATATGTGCCCTCACATCATTGGACACAAGTGTTATCAATTTTGAGTTGTTGTGTTCAACCGGTGAAACTTGTGCTTTACTTGTGTTTGACTTTTGCCACCTGTGCTCAGCATTTTGCAACACAGGTGCATCACAATGAAAATGTGTTGGTAAGATGTGTCTAAACAGGTGAAAAGTGCTGATGGTTTTGCCAAAAGAGTGACTGATTCAATCAGTGGGTTCAGGCAACTGAGAATTTGGTTCAGACAACAGGGTTTAGTGTTTTAGCAATTGAGAAAAACTGTAATGTCTGGACCCCTGTTCCATAGGTTGGTCACTCGACTGTCTGCAGGAGTGGGGACCCTTCGTCCAGCTGGCCATTCCCAGTATGCTCATGCTTTGTCTGGAGTGGTGGATGTTCGAGGTGGGAGGATTCCTGGCTGGTGTGATCAGTGAGGCTGAGCTGGGAGCTCAGTCCATCACATATCAGCTGGCTGTCGTAGCTTACATGGTAATTACAAATACTGATTCTCTGCAGGAGCATTGCTTCAGTGAAATTATGGTTCAGAAAACCTTAAATACACTTTGTGTTGTTGTCCGGTTTTCCCACAGTTCCCTCTAGGATTCTCTGCTGCTGCCAGTGTTCGGGTCGGAAATGCTCTTGGTGCAGGAAACATAGAGCAAGCCAAGCTGTCGAGCAAAGTGCCAATCATCTGTGCATGTAAGAGTCAAGACAGGAAGTTATGGAAGTAAAGAAATGCCTTTTCCTCTTTGGTCGAGTTGTTTTATATGAAGCTCTAAAGAATTATTAGTATAAATATTTGTATAAATATTTAACAATTGACATTATCAATTGTTAAATATTTATACAAATAATTTGTATAAATGAATCTACTGTTTCTGAAGATGTTTTTATTTCATAATAGAGTTTTTTTCAAAGTACCTAAAAATCTGTCTTTATTTCATAATTGCATTACGAGTATCCCAGTATCATTGATGTTCTATGTCAAGTTCAGATGTCTTTATAGGTGAAAAGATTTCAATTTTAGGTTCTGGACTCTGCAGTTAGTACAGAGAAGCTAATATGGCAGAAATGTTTGTTTTTGACAGGATGAGAGGATTTTTATGCAATTTGTGAAAGTGAGAGGAGGCGGTCGTTGAAGTTTGTTTTATGTGGGAGTTACAGTAAAGGACATCACAGCTGAGATTCTTTGCAGTGGTTCTGGAGGCCAGGGCAACCCCCTCATACTGTCCACTATCAGTGTTGTGTCAGACTGTCAACAATGTGGACCAGTGGCAGACAGAATTACAGATGTGTGTGCATGCCTTACATGTGGGCAATGGTAGCTGCCAGCTACAGCACACATCAGCAGGGGCCACAGGCTCAGGCCTTTGGGGAAGCAGCAGCCTTAGAACATCTGTGTTTATTTACAGTGGCAGCTTCTTGATGGTTGATTCAGAATAACCTTAGTATGGTTTTAATGTCTGTTTTAATTCATTTATGTTTATGCTTGTGTGTGTTTGTGCCCTTTATGGGATAGTCAGCAGTGAAGAGGTGAACAGGAAACACATGGTATGACGTGCTTCAAAGTCCAAAGCTGAATAGAACCCAGTTATTTGATATTGAACACTTGGCCATCAACAAATGACATTTTTTCACTGTGCATGTTTTCAATACATATTTTGCTTTTTGTCTCTTTTTCTTGTTGCAGTCATAGTTGCGTGTTTTGTTGGAGCGACTCTCAGCCTGACCAGAAACGTGGTTGGATACATTTTTACCTCCGAGCAGTGAGTAAAAGCTTTTTGCCCAGTGACCTTTCACTGTCTGGAACTGACTAAATTGTTCAGTTATTGTGTCTATTTGTTGCAGAGCCGTTTCACATTGTTGTCTAAACAGTCATTAATTACCTAATGTCATCTCATCATCTTCATACTGACTCACAAACCTGAACTCCCTGTTGGCACTGCCACAGCCCAGCAAACAAACCTACAAGCTCAATTAATGATTACACATGGAAACTTCTCTCAGTTTTTAGGGAAATCCAACAGGCCATAATCATTTATCCATGATGGTGGTCAAGAAATTATAATTTCCCATAAAGGTTATTTTTTGTGATCAAATGTTTATTTAACAAGAATACAAGTTACAACCAAGAAACATGACTCATTAATGACAATAGAGACAGTACAAAAATTGACTGTAACAACTAAATCAAAACATAATAATAGTGATAGTGTAACCTTGCACTTCAATAGGTGCAAGAAAAACCAAAACAAATGTGCTTAAAAATTATAAAATAAATAAGTAAAAATAGAAAAAAAAAAAAAAAGGAGAAAAAAGTAAAAGGAAAATGGGCACCACCCCCCCACCCCCCACCCCAACAGCACACTCACAGTGGTACGCTCTCTAGCACCCTATGGAGTATAGATCTGACGTGACACACACGCACACAAACCCATTCAGGAAAAACAAGGTTAGAGTCTCATTGAGCTTATCTTATAAGTTCTTTCAGTGCGTCAGCTGCTGCACGCCAGTTGTTTATGGAAGCCTCACTAGCGCCATTAATTCTAGCAGTTGACAGTTCTAGATAAATTACATCTAGGAAAGTAAGTGCCCAGTGTCTGATGGTGAGAGAATGGGGAGGTTTCCATCTTAAGGCTATCAACTTCTTGGCAGCTGTTAAGCCAGCTAGTACAGTGCGCTTTTTAAGTTTAGTAATATTAACTTTAACAGATCAATTAGCAAAAGGACAGGTATAGTCACTGGTATGGTCACTGATACTAATTCAGAAAGCTTGGCTGCCACCTTGGACCAGAACTGTGAAACCGGAGGGCAGTTCCACATCATATGCAAAAAAGTGCCAGAGGCCTTCATAGAACACAGGCTACACAAGGGATCAGTTATCAACTTCATACAATGGAGTTTGCGAGGGGTCAAATATGTTCTGTGTACATAGTTAAAGTGGATCTGCTGGTGGTCGGGGTTGCGGGAAGCCTCTCTAATATTTGCCCAGACCTGTGACCAATCAAAATCAGAGTCCAAATTAGGGCAATCTGTCAAGTGGTAGTTCATTATAGGAGGCCTCCGGGAAGAAATGATAAAGTGCGGATACTAACCCTCTCTTTTTGATTCGAGTGGCAAGTACTTTGTATAGTGGGTGAATGGGTACCGGAGCACCATGCGCCTGTAAAGATGATCTAAGTTGCAGATAGAAGAAGAACGAGTTTGCAGGCAAATTGTGCCTGTCTCTAATATCTTGAAAGGTGCGCAGCCCAGTGTCACTATATACCTTGTCTAAAGTGCGAATATTACTGTTACACCAGGCAGCACAAGAGATCGGTCTCCCTCCGATTAATAGGCCATTGTTGTTAAAGATCGGTGTAAGTGTATGCCACTTACAGGAGATTTTACACTGAAGCTCAGCCGCACGCCATGTCTGAATGAGTTGTGAGACTATTGGACCAAAACGTAATTGGCATTGTTTATTGGATATGTTAGCAAAAAGAACCTCCTGCAAGTTCCAGGGTCTCACACAGTTTTCTTCTAGCCTGCGCCAGGAAACTGAGGCATCAGAGTCACGCCACACAAGTAATGGTCCCATAAAGGTTATTGTGTTATTATGTCATCTTATATTACATATGTCTTGTTGAAATTGAGATATAACGGAGAGATGTTGTTAATATGTAGTGTTGGGGTAGGTTCATCATATTTTTTCACACAGAGATACAGTGGGATCCAAACATCTGAGACCTCCCTCAAAATATCTATTTTCACATGACCCAGAAAAAAATCAGGAAGTTTGACATTCATTGATGAAATGAGGCTTGTTCACATAACTCCACATTCAACATCCTTACATGTTATAAATACATGTAAGGCTGTGCCTCAGGTTTCTAGCACATCGTTGCTTATGTCATAGCAATGTGATTGTGGGGGAAAGTGATATGAAAATCAACTCAAAAAGTGTCTGAAGTCAGACTGTTATTCTAATAATAATAATAATAATAATAATAGTTTAGATTTATATAGCGCCTTTCAAGACACCCAAGGACGCTTCTTATTCTTATTCTTATTCTGGGGCCAGAGAGCTGTCCTAGCTTCGAATCATAGTTAGACTGAATGTTTCTAAGGGGGCGTGGCATGCAGCTCTAAAACACATGGTAGAAAACAGGACGAATTACAGAACAATCTGACTGACCCCAAATCACCACATCCTCAGAAGGTCAACAGGACGAGCTTAGCTTCCCCAGAGACGAAAAAACAACTTCATTACAGACGCAGAATTTGGTAAATTAAGAGCATGACTCCAATCAGCAAAAGTACAGTCATAACCAGGTCATAACCATGTTGGTCTCAGAGGACAAGAAGTGGTTTCTCTGCTCAGGACGGGAACAAGGCCTTCCCTCTGTGAGCAAAGAAACACCAGCAGTTCAGTGGGTGACTGGGAAAAGTCCTGTTTACTGATGAAGTCAATGTATATGTTTATCAGGAGACCCTGGAGGAATAATAAGGGTCATAAGGTTTTGGACAAACTCATGGAGTCTATTCCAGCTGCATTCTGTCTTTTTTTTTTTGTTCATGGTATGTTTATTTATAGGTTTTTTTTCTTTTTTTTTTACACATACATTAATAAAAGATAGAAGATCGGACAATGAGGGATCCATTATCCATTTACAAGAATGACGACAGCACATACATACAAGAAAGAGGAAAAAAAAGAAAAAGAAAAGAAATAAAATAATAAAAATAATAATAATAATAATAATAATAATAAAATAAATAGATGAATAAAAGGAGGGGGTTCAGGGGGGTCTCACATATCTACATCAAAGCACATGTACCAGGGCAGTTACATGACAAAGTTCACAGTCACAGGTAACAAAATAGATGTACAGTAAACTTATACGGTATCTGGAGGTTGTAAAACAAGGCTCTCTACATGCAAAAGAAATGGCTGCCAGATTTCATTCAATTTAGATACAGAACCTCTCTTTAAGTGTCGAATCTTTTTGAGTTTTGAAAACATTAATATATCTCTAATCCACAATGAATGTGATGGCGGGTGTTGTGATTTCCAGTGTCTCAAAATTAGACGCCTAGCAATCAAACAGAGAAAAGCAGCAAAATCAGATTGGGGTTTTGATAACTTAGTGGAATCTGATAAGACACCAAATAGGGCCATGAGTGGACATGGCTCCAAAGTTTTTTGAAATACATCAGAGAGAGTAGAGAATATAGAAACCCAGAATGTATGCAAGGATGAACATGTCCAAAACATATGAATAAGAGTACCACAATGTTGTCGACATTTATCACACAGTGGGTCAATGTTACAATAGATACGGGATAGTCTGGACTTGGTCCAATATACACGATGTAGAAGCTTGCATTGAATAACCCCATGTCTGGCACACACAGAAGATGAATGGACACGTAAGAGGATAGATTCCCATAAGTCTGACAAATCTACATTCAGATCCTGGGACCAAATAGTTACAAGTGTTTGGTCAAATGGAGAGCAAAGAGAGAGAACTGCATCATAGAGAGTAGATATTAATCCCTTCATTGCCATGGGAGCCTTAAGAATTGTATCGATAGGTGTATCTGCTGGAGTATGTGGAAAATCTTGATACCTCTTTCTGTAAAAGTCTCTTGAAGGTATCTAAACAGATGAGAATTCGGAAGATGAAATCTCTCAGCTAATTGCTGAAATGAAGCAAAGACACCTTCAACAAACAAGTTCCTCACTGTACGTATGCCATTCTGAAACCACAAATCAAAGGCTTTGTCTTGCATTGAAGGGGGAAATATAGGGTTTTTACAAATTGGCATGCATAGTGGTGGTATCTGAGCTCCAATATTTTTACAAAACTGTCTCCATATACACAGAGTAGTAGTAGTAGTAGTAGTAGTAGTAGTAGTAGTAGTAGTAGTAGTATATTGCTGCCAGATTCGAGCCTACCAGACACAGGGAAGGAAGAGAGAGAGGCTGGAGCGCAGGATGAAGACTCCCATCAGACACCAAGCAGGGGAATCATCATCTGCCCGCATCCAGTGCAGGATTGGTTGCATGTTGGCAGCCCAGTAGTAGTATAAAAAGTTGGGTAGTGGATAGGGATGCACATTTAGAATTTTTTTTCTGACCGATAACCGACGCTCGTTAACCGAAGATTAAGAATCTTGTGGTGCACGACCCAAAAAAAAAAAAGAGAGAGAAAAAATTTTTTTTTGTTTCAATTTTTTTTTTTTGCCGTTAAATACACACGTGCGCCGCGACAGCTGATCAGTGCGCTCTGTCTCAGCTGATCGCGCTCTGGAGGTTAGATCGTCCAATGTAGAACTGTTTTTATACAAAGTGCAGCCCAACACCAGGCTGAAGGAACAGCGGAGCTCCTCTGACAGCTGCTCTGTGGAGCTGCAGGAGAGCTGCAGGTGAACAGGCTGGAAAGCAGCGACGTCCTCTTTTTTTTTTTTTTCCAGCGCCGTTGTTACAGGTGATGCACATCTATGTCCGTGTAGGTTACATTTATTGTCTGATCTTCCTTCATGGGGGCTGCTGCACATACTGTCAGTCCTCCTGTGGAACTTTTTGCTGCGAAATATGACTGAAGGCACGTGAACTCTGCACGTGTCGACACGCCCCCATGAGTTGACGACATAAGGAGCTAATAAAATAAATAAATAACCGATAGTATTAATCGGTCAAAGTTCTTGTTATCGGTTAACGGTTAAACGGTTAATCATGTGCATCCCTAGTAGTGGACATTTTTACGCAGTCGGGGAACCTTTTTGTTAGCCTGATGCATCAGCCGCTTATTTCATTACATTTCATATCCTCCTGAGACCCGGCCCATTCATTTATGTCCTTTATAATGGACATTCTGTTCACCTGCATCTTCCTTAAGTAGTTGAAGTTACCCTACCAACCCCTATAGTGTTCTGTAGAGGACATCCTGGGCTTTCCAGTGATGTGTCATGTTGTGGGATTGCATGCTGGGAACTTTACTTTCTTCCTCTATCAAGATGGCCGCCATACCAACAACCACATTTTATGGAAAGAGGAGAGGTAAGTCAAATATTCTTTATTTATTGCTATTTTTACCATGATAATTATATATATTCTTGTTCATAAACATGTTAATAACAATATTTTTACATCTGAAAACAGTTTTATTATTTCTGTTTTGAAATAACAGTCATTTAATGAATGTCAACTGTAGTGGACACCAGGACAATTTTAATGTATTAATGACTGCACATTGTTGTAGGAGAAAGAAGTGAAGCAGAGAGGATTCTATACCGGATAGTAGAGGGAGATTCAGATTTGGAGCTTTCAGATGAGGAAAAGGATGAGGAGGATGAGTATCAGCCTGTGATAGGAGAAGATGATGATGGAGAAGGAGAGGAAGAAGATGCAGGAGAATCTGAGACAGAGTCAGAGGCAGAGAAGGAGCAGGAAAGCCGTCGTGCTCTGTGGACCAGGAATAACTTGTATGTTTTATTTAGTTTCAGGCTAATGTATTACATTTTATTATCATGTTAGATTATTGTATTGTGCTATGTGTAAATGCTGTTAAAATATGCAAGTTACCTAAAAATATGCTTATAAAGATGGTCAATAGGGAGTCATATCACATCCATGACACTGAAATTACTGCATTAATCCAAATGGATGTGAAACAAATTAACTGCTACTCCTTTTATTAACTTAAATGTATGTGTTTTTTTTTCCATCCATCATAACAGATTCACACCTGTGCTACCTGGGCTTCCTGCCAATCAAGATGACCCCAAAATCCGTGAATACTGGAGTCCAATCCAGTACTTTTCACAGTACATAGATGACAAAATCTTTGAGGATCTGGCAGCTTTTACAAATCAAAGACAGCTGCAAACTACAGGAGTGTCACTGAATACTACTGCCCAAGAAATCAAGATTTTCTTTGGCATATCAGTACACATGGCTTGCCTTGGCTATCCCAGAGTCAAAATGTTTTGGGCTAAAAAAACTAAAGTGCCAGTTATTAGCAGGAAAATGACGAGGGATAGGTTCTACAAGCTGAGGAGCTCACTCAAGATTGTCAATGACCTGGATGTAACTGAAGAGGCAAAGGAGTCAGACATTCTTTGGAGAGTCAGACCATTGCTTGACCGTGTGAGGCAAGGTTGTCTCAGCCTTCCGAGGTGTGACAAGGTGTGCATTGATGAGCAAATCATCCCATTCACAGGCCGCTGCCCAGTCAGGCAGTATGTGCCAGGAAAGCCAAACCCTACTGGCCTAAAGGTTTTTGTGCTTGCCTCCACAAACGGTCTGGTCCTGGATTTCGAAGTCTATCAGGGCAAGAACACTTTCAGGGGCCAAAGACTGGGAGTTGGAGCTGCAGCTGTCTTGCGAATGGTTGAGTCAGTTCCTACAGGAACTTATGTGTTCTTTGATCGATATTTCACAACTATCGATCTCATGGACGCTTTGCTCTCAAAGGGTCTTCCAGCAACTGGAACGATTATGAAGAACCGGGTTCCAAAGCAATGCCAGCTTCCAGAAGATAAGAAGCTGAGAAAAGAAGGGAGAGGGGCTTCAGTGACGGTGGTCCGGAAGAGGCCTGAGCTGGCAGTGACAAAATGGTTTGACAACAAACCCGTTCTGATGGCCTCCACTGCCTATGGAAAAGATCCAGAGGATATCTGTAGCAGATGGTCCAACAAAGACAAACGTCATGTCCAGGTGAGACGGCCAGCAGTCATCAGGGAGTATAATGACAACATGGGTGGCGTAGATCTCTGTGACCGAATGCTGAGTTTCTACCGCATGTCAACCAGGACCAAGAAGTGGACGTCACGTGTGATGACACATTTCTTTGATGTTGCCATCACAAACGCTTGGATCCAGTACAAGTCTGACAGCAAAGCGCTGAATCGACCAGCTAAGAACACACAGCAGTACCTGGACTTCAAGTTGCACCTGGCTGAAGAGCTGCTGGATAGTTCTTCATTTGATGACAGCAGTGAAGACAGTGAGGAAGAGTATCAGCCACCAACCAAAATGAGAATCCCACAACCAGAGCCATCTGTACGCAGACTAGGAGCCCAGCACATGCCAGAGATGATGGACATCAAACATGCAGAAAGATGCAGGAACAAGGGCTGCAATGGGAAGACATACATCAGGTGCACCAAATGCAAGATGTTCCTCTGCATAACCAAAAAGAAAACATGCTTCCAGGATTATCACAGTTAAAATGTCCAGAGGAAGAAGAAAAGCAGAAATGCTCACGTTCTATGTCTTATAGTTCACTGTTGAACTGAATACATGTTTTACATTACATTGTAATGAATTATTACATACATTTTGTCCTTGCAAGCAACAAGTAACAGAAGAGTGATACAGAATTTTATTGTATTTGTTCAAATGAAATGTGTTCTTGGGTGAATATCACTCTAAAGATATAATCTGCTCATTTTTTCTCATTTTCTAAATTCAGTTCTATTTTCACGCGGATATCGTCCTGTTGTCCTCTACGGTGGACATGCTGTGAAATTAAAATAAAAAATATATTTAAAAAAATTAAAATTGTAATGTGTTTTTTTAGGCCCAAATAGATAGGAAATCACACAAAAACAAAAATTGTAAGACACTTTCTTCCCTTGGTTCTCAGGAGGATATAGCGTCTGAACACGAGCCATAGGGATTCGTTTGCTTCCGGGAGGCGGTTGCTTACATTTGCTTCAACTAATCGCTGCTGCTTGGTGGTCACGTGTGCTATACACCGGTTAAGCTCATAGGTTAGCTTGAGCGCTTGAGTTCAACGTCATCGCCTTCACTTACCCGTCTGTTCGCTGATTGGTCCGTCCGCTCTGGCGGACGGAGCAAACCGAAACGCATTGCTAGTGTCCTGACTACATGTTTGAGGCAAATGAAATTAGCCGGAACCAGTAGGCGGCGCTAGCCTGGCTACCTTTTTGTCCCATATAAACTCCAAAATGGCCGTGTCTAATTTGTGGAAAAATGACTTTGGAATAAATAAAGGAATACACTGGAAAAAATAAAGAAATTTGGGAAGTACTTTCATCTTAACTGAATTGATTCTACCTGCTAAAGAAAGAGGCAATGACAACCAACGGTGAAGATCATCTTTGACACGTGTGAATAAAGTTTCAAAATTAGATTTGAAAAGTTTGTCAAATTTATCTGCAACCGCTACCCCTAGGTAGGTAAAACCTTTCTTTGACACTTTAAAGGGAAGTGTTGCAAGTAGATTTAGATTTGTGGCTGCAGCTTTATTGACAGGAAAAACCTCACTTTTGTCAAAGTTAAGTTTGTAACCAGAAATCTTTCCGAAACATTCTAAAGTTTTTAGTATATATGGAACAGACTCAGATAGCTTGGAAATGAATAAAAGAAGATCATCTGCGTAGAGAGATACCTTCTGAACATTTCCATATCTAGTAATTCCTTTAAACCCTGGAAGACTATGTAGAGCAATGGCCAACGGTTCAATAGCTGCAGCGAAGAGAAGAGGAGAAAGAGGACATCCCTGTCTGGTCCCTCTATGAAGAGGGAAGTAGGCAGAAATGTCATTGTTAGTGTGAACTGAGGATAAGGGTGATGAATAGAGAAGCCGTGTCTAAGATAAAAAGCCTTGGCCAAATCCGAATTTAGAGAGGGTGGTGAAAAGGAATTCCCATTCAACTCTATCAAAAGCTTTCTCGGCGTCCAGGGAGACTACTACCTCTGGACACCGAGATACCTTATTAGGGCCACGGGCAATCGCACCGGGCACTGGTCCCAACAGCTATGAAATAGCTGCAGGGACCAGTGCCCGGGCGAAGTTATTTTGTGGATTTTTTCTTATTATTATTAGGGCCACGGGCAATTGCACCGGGCACTGGTCCCAACAGCTATGAAATAGCTGCAAGGACCAGTGCCCGGTCAGCGACGTCAGTCGCGAAAAACTGCGCAAAATTTTGCATTGAAGTCAATGGGACGGGCAAAAAAAGAAAGACGTAAGTCGCGAAAAACTGCGCAAAGTTTTGCATTGAAGTCAATGGGACGGGCAAAAAAAAAAGAGCGAAAAAGACCAATCATTGGAGTTTAACAAACGTCTACTGCTCAGGCATACTTTAACCTAGAGACTCCATTTAAACTTTAAACAGTAGACACAAGTCTTGTATATTGTCGTATTACTCCACGTTTTGATAGGTCATATAGTTTTTGATCAATCCCTGATCAATGACCATGATCATTTTTGGAGAAATTATGAGATTATAATGGTTGTGTATTGCACAGAATGTTCGTGTCAGAGCGCGTGACATCATCGGTTAGAGTGGGAGAGATGGCAGAAAAACTCCAGATTTTTTCTCTTTCCACACTCGGCCCGGCCACAATTTACACTCTACACACATAATTTTTTCAGAATTTGTAAGACAAACTTGTTATCTCTCATATCATGCGCTCAAAATATCAGAGAGACTTACAGAATTTACAGAATAAGCCTCTGAGTGCGGCCACGTCTGTCTCTGCTCCTCATTGACTCCAATACAAATATTTTCTGAGAGAAGCAGAACGGACTGATGTTTTAAAACTGCCAGCGTCTCCAAAATATTTACTGTAGAAACACCAAATCGTACCAAATTTTTCAGGAAGTCCTTAGAGCAATGTGATCTGTGTTTTGTTCTGATAGGAGTTGCCGTTTTGTCACAGTAAGCCTAAATGTGAGACCGGTGCAGAGGCATAAAATCGCTCTTTTTCTCCACGTTTCTGTCTGCCTCAGCCTGGGGGGGCCCCTATCACCGTGGTAACCACCTCGAGTTGCCGTGGTAACCTCTGATCCTCAGGCCAGAGCTCGTTAACTTCATAAACAATCCACCTGGCGCTCGTTTAAATGTTTATAAACACAGACACAGCTAAATCAGACTGACACAGGATGCAGCTCATAGTCACACACACACACACACACACACACACACACACACACACACACACACACACACACACACACACAGACTCTAGAACCAGCTTCATGTGATTACAGTTACAGACACACACACACACACACAGACTCTAGAGCCAGCTTCATGTCATTACAGTTACAGACACACATGTTGTGCTCTAACACAACTTATAAGAAAAGTGTTAAGAATTATTATGATGCCTCACAACGGAAGCACCATTTATGTTGGGGTTATACCAACTCTAAGTAATGTTATTATTAAGAGGGTTGTTGGCTATTAAATTAGTAAAATATCAATACCAAAATATTAATAATTACTATAAAAATTATTAATGGGATTTAATTTTATTAAATCCACCTCGGGGCACCAGACAGCCAAAGTACCAAAGTCAGTCTCATAAGGGTGTGCTAACTATTAATATAGAACCTTGTTTAATGATTAAATTAATAATTATAAACAAATTAACATTATCAATAGCTGCAAAATTGAAGGATTTAGAAGTTCTACTGCGTAGAGGTTGGCATACTCACTATTGTACAACATTAACAGACGAGTAAAGTTTCAAGGAAGTTTATTGGACACATCTAGAAAATGGAATAACAAAACATGAAACTAATGCCTAGTCCACACGAGCCCGGGTATTTTTGAAACCGTGAACATATGTTCCCGGTTGTATGTCCTGTCCACATGCAACCGTGCTTTTGGAACCCCGGAACCGGTGTTTTTTTGAAACCGGAGTCCAGGGTGGGGTTTTCGGCCAGGGTTGGTTTCACCGGGTGCGTGTGGACACTGCAACCGTGATTGTTTTACTCGTTTACGTCATAGCTGCACACGTGCTGATGTAAACACTGCCAGCCCGCAGAGGTTGTTTGCAGCGGTTTGCAGGTGAGCTCGCAAAAATGGAGGTGACAAAGTGGATTTTTATCACTTTTTTTTTTTTTTTACATCATCTAAATGCTATTTGTATAGTTTTTCGCACTGCTGTCATGCTGCTGTCATGCAGTGATAAAAAGAGCCTATGCGGAGATGAACGGAACGAGCCAAAAGCCGAAAATGTATCCGTGACGTCCGCGGTCGATATAAAGTGGATATGATGTTTCATTCATCCATGTTTTGACAGACAACACAACAGGCAGTGATAAAGAGTTGCGCCGCACCGACAGACAGTCATGTGGCTCAGCAGCCAGGTGATGCACACAGCACAACACAGCGCACAACAACACACAGCACAAGAGTCAAGACACAGCGCAGCAACATGTGCAGGCTGCTGCAGCAGTGCACGTCAAAGGGACACCGCCGAAAATAAAATAAATAGGCTACACATTTTTATTAAATTAATTCATATTTAATTGTTGGACTTGGAGTCTGTGAAATAAAGCTATAATAACACGTAGTTTTGAAATGGTTTTTGCGCATGTTTACATCCATAAAATGACCAAAAATGAACACTATAAGCGGATTTCTTGATAACGAATTATTTAAACAGCATTTGTATAGAAATGATTCCGTCCTAAGCCTTTTGATCCATAAGCGGTTTCCACTGTATTTTGATTGGTTAAAACAGCCTTCCACACGTGCATTGCGTCACTTAGTAGCGGATTCCACGGTTGCGTGTGTACGGAGTGTTTTTATTACACCACTGGTGTGGACGCGAAGCAAAACTCCGGTTTCAAAAATACCCGGGCTCGTGTGGACAAGGCCTAAGACAAGCTACATACTGTGTGTGTGTGTGTGTGTGTGTGTGTACGTGTACAAAGATGTGTCCTTTGTTCAATGCTCAAGTTGCATGTTAAACATAGGTTAACTAAATATGAGACTATAGCTGACAACAACAAAGCAACAATAACAAAGCTCAAGTATTTTAACTGATATACAATACATACATTGGCATGGTTGAAGTACTCTATGCTTAGTCAAGGTGCAAGGTAATCCTAACTAGGCCCAGTTACGTTACCAAGTCACATGAAGGTGAGAAGATCCCGGTGCTGGTGGGGATTCCTGCGGTTGCAGGGTTGCCGGTCCTGTTGCGGTTTGTCAAGTCCAGTGATTGTGTCTTTGTCCAGTGAACTACAGCCGTCCTGGCTGTGTAGTTTGAGTTCCGTTGAGGAGAGTCCTTCTCCTTGCAGAGT
Source organism: Trachurus japonicus (assembly GCF_045865225.1). Classification (NCBI taxonomy): domain Eukaryota; kingdom Metazoa; phylum Chordata; class Actinopteri; order Carangiformes; family Carangidae; genus Trachurus; species Trachurus japonicus. The sequence continues at coordinate 10,248,684 of NC_140907.1, forward strand.
TGGTTGGTTGTTCTGCTTGGCGTTGTGGCTCCGTTGACTCAACTAGCAGACCTTGTGTCGTGCTAGCTGTTTCTTGTTCTTTAATCCGTTGGTAGGCACTCGCGTCGCTGCCACGGGTTGCTCCAGTGTAGGCGTCTGCCTTGTGCAGGCCTCACAGAGGTTTGAGAGCGGTAGCAGTAGCTCCAGGTGAGGAGCTGAGAGGAGCGTACCTGACCAATGGGGGGTCAGTAGTGGAGGTTTCACACCTAGGTGCGAAGAGGTGAAGGACGCTGGGAGGCTGAGTTCAATGGTTTTCCTTTGTCTGGGAGACAAAGAAGCCATGCAGTCTTGTACTCCATTTTGACTGGGCTGAGTCCCAACAGCTCTGTCTTGACCTTAAGATCGTGGGTTTGATTCCCATGTTGACAGAGATGGCAAAACCGGCAGTAGCCCCGTGGCCCATTCAAAATTTCCCCAGAGGAAATTTTCTCAGCATTCACACTATTGTTCTTCTGTTCGGCCATTTTCTTCCGCCTTTTTACGGTCTTCTTCTAGTCCTTCATACTTTGTGCTATTTCAACAATTCATATATCAAAACGTGCAGCTTTTTCTGGACTTTATCGGATGTATTCAAATTTTTCATACTTTTTATACTTTTTCAAATATTTAACTTTTTCTGATTTTTTTCAGCTTTATAATGGGTGTGTGTTGCGTCTAACGAGCAGAGCTAGAGTGGTGCCAGAGTGGAGAGAGGCAAAAAAACATTCTAGAGTTTTTCTGGCTAAACTGTCAGCACGGCCACAAATTAAACTCTAGACAAATTATTTTCTCCAGTTTTGTAGCCACACTTGTCTTCTGGCTAAAATTCTGGTCAAAAATGCAAAGAGACTTAGATAATAATTTAAAATATTTTTTAAATGCAGCCAGGGAGCTCTCTGCTCTCATTCAGCCCAATGCATTTTTTTCACAGCAGCAGGAGAAGGAGCTCAACTTTGTAACTTGCTGTTAAGTGCTTTTTAATTCATTTTAATTCACCAAAAAATAGTCACAGGTCACAAAAAAGTCCTCTACTTACTTGTTGTGGCTCATTTATACTATTTTCTTCTTTTTTTTAAGCATCATTGAAAAATCTCACATTCATCAAGGTCTCAACCTCTCTTCTCAACAACTCTGTCTGTAGTCCAGTTGGTAAGGTGGCCGCTTGCCAACCCTAAGGTCACTAGTTCGAATCCAGGCTGAGCAATCTTGTTATGTGATGTTGAATTCTGCTCCCCTCCCCCACCCTCAATTGGTTACAGGTGTTCGTTAAGAGACGCGTTAATTGCTACTGCCACCGTTTGCAGCCCATCATCACATTACAATGGCAACATGCTTACGTCTGTGCTCTCTGTGGCGAAGCGGCAGAGTAAAGGGTTAGTGATCATGAGGTTGTGGGTTCGATTCCTGGTTCAAATCTTGCCTCAACAACAATTATAGTGAATTATTTTCCCAGTCGTCCTCTGTTGACTTCTGATAACTTGCTTCATGTTGAAACTGCTGCTCTCAGCCTGAAATTCACAGACATTTTCATTGTAAGTCATTCAAGCTTGACTCTCAAGCTTTCTTGGTGTTGACACAGTGTGTTTCCAACAGGTGCAGCTTTGGGCTTGTTAACTTCAGAGTGAGACAGAGTGCAGCTCATCAACAGACAACAGTCTCTGAAACTGTGTGTGCACTGAGGTTGTGGGTTCGATTCCTACCTCGGTCAAACATTTGTATGGTGATCACTGCTTGCACTATTTGCTAATTCTGCAACAGCGTTCAGCTGCTTTCAGCATTCACACCATTTCCATTCTTGGAAATGCTTTTTCTAGTTAGTGTGAATGCTGGAAGCATTCACACTATTGTTCTTCTGTTCGGCCATTTTCTTTATACTTTTGACACTTAACTAGTCCTTCATACTTTGTGCTATTTCAACAATTCTCACATCAAAATGTTCAGCCTTTTCGGGACAGGTGTGCTATGTCTTTTCTCTTTTCAACTATTCATACTTTTTGCAATATTCAACTATTTCTGATTTTTTTTTCCCATAGAGAATGCATTGGAACAGTCTTGAAACTCTTCAAATCTTCTTACTTCTTTCAGCCTTTAAAGCGTCCACATACTTTCAGCTAGAGACTTCATTCAAATTCTGAGCTGTAGACAAACTTCTAATGTATTCATTCACACTATTGTTCTTCTGTTCGGCCATTTTCTTTATACTTTTGACACTTAACTAGTCCTTCATACTTTGTGCTATTTCAACAATTCTCACATCAAAATGTTCAGCCTTTTCGGGACAGGTGTGCTATGTCTTTTCTCTTTTCAACTATTCATACTTTTTGCAAAATTCAACTATTTCTGATTTTTTTTCCCCATAGAGAATGCATTGGAACAGTCTTGAAACTCTTCAAATCTTCTTACTTCTTTCAGCCTTTAAAGCGTCCACATACTTTCAGCTAGAGACTTCATTCAAATTCTGAGCTGTAGACAAACTTCTAATGTATTCATCCTGTATGTACAACTTTTTCATAGCTTGTACCGTTTTTGAGATAAATCCTTTAAAAGCACATGAGGATTTCTGACAAATTTCACACTTTTCAATGAGTGTGTATGGGGTTGGGTCAGAGTGAGTGACATCATCGTTAGAGTGAGAGGGATCGAAAAAACATTCAGGATTTTTTCTGGATAAATTGCCAGCACGGCCACAAATTAAACTCTAGACACATGATTTCCTCACCGGTTTGTAGCCACACTTGTCGTGTCTCATTTGATGTGCTCAAAACAGCAGACAGACTTACAGAATTGTCTCAGTGAGCCTAATTGTGCAGCTAGACCCGCTCCAGTGGCTCATCCACTTCAATATAAAAGTAGGAGCTGATTTTTTTTAGAAAAGCAGAAATGCCCCCCTTTTCTACCTTGCGACCCTGAGAAAAGTTTTTGCCCTACAAACATTTAATGCACATCAATGTGCTCAGGAAGGTCTCCTTGCCCCAGTAGTCATGGCCACATTCTGATAAGAGGTACGGTTCTCTTTTTATGGGCTGTTTTCGGAAGCTGCACAGAGCTCAAATCTCTCTGCTCTGCTCTGCTCTTGTGTGCAGTTGGTCCAGCTGTAGCGGCCAGCTCGTTATCAAAGTCTATAAATAGAACAGTGCAGGTGCAGCCTGGCCGCTCGTTAAGATGTTTTTAAACACAGCCCCACACAGACACATGATAAACCAGACTGACAGAGGATGTCCACGCACAAACACAGGCATCACACTCACACAGACAGACACACACAGACACTCACACACAGTCACACATGCACACATACACAAACAAACAAACACACAAACACAACACTGTTCCACACAGTAAAATGTAAGCAGTTAGTTGAGTCGCCATGGTAACTTCTGAGGGCAGGCTGCCACGCAGGTCTAAATCAATCAGATCATTAGGGAGAGAGGAGTTCTGTGGCGCTTAACAGTTTTACTTTCTGCACATGTACACGCAGACAGAGAGACTGTCAGACTCACTCACCCAGACACACACATAGGTTTTCAGCTCACATTCATCAGCCTCTCAATGATTTTATACTTTTGATGTAAACATCTGTTTATTTGTTAGCCATTGAAATTTGTCTTGTTGTAATTTGTTATAGCGGTGGAACCTATGTACAAGCCAACCGGCTTCGTTCCCTCCTTGCACCATTGAAATTTGTGTGCTAAATAAATAAACACTCTAAACCCTCCAACAATTTATATTTTTCTCATGAATTTAAGTTCAGACGTTTAGTCTTTCCAACTCTATTAATAGTAGTCAGGGCCGGCTCTAGGCATAGGCGATATAGGCGGTCGCCTAGAGCGCTAACTGCTGGAGGGGCGCCGCCAGTCAAGGGAAAAAAAAAAAAAAAAGATAATAATAATGATTTATGTCCGCTGGCGCCCCCTCACTTAGTGTTTTCTGTGTAGAAAAAAAACCCCAAAACAAATAAATAAACAATGACAAACATGTTCCTAAATTGTGTATAGTCACACACACACAGCAGATACCTGTCTGCAGCAGGAATGCTCTCAAGCCGATTTCTTGTTAGAAACGCCACATTTTTAATTAGATGTGTGGCACAAATGCCGGCATGTTTGCGCAACCGTCTCGATATGTTTTTTTTTCTTCATATTTCGGTCATTTACGCAGTAGAAATGCGGTTCAACTACTGTGATTGGGAGGCTCTCCTCTTTCAAATACGCACGGCCGCACGCCCTTGACGACCTGTCAATCAAAACAACAACTGTGAAGCGCTTCGAAACAGCAGAGTCGTTCAGAGAGAGAGAGAGAGAGAGAGAGAGAGAGAGAGAGAGAGAGAGAGAGAGAGAGAGAATGATGACGGTGCTTCAGATGTTTAAAGTCCTGACTAATTTGATGAGGAAGATTATGAAAAAAGAAGAGAGTAGAGATTTCAGCCTGCTCAGACAGCAGGGCCAGTGGGCCACAGCTCCAGATCAGCTCCAGCTCTGTATTCAGACCTGCTGAGCTCTCAAACTAGTTTTTTTTTTTTTTTTTTTTTTACCTCTCAAACAGTACCACAGTGACAACACATATAGGGTACATTATATAGGCTAAATATTGTACATTTTGTGTGTTTTTTGTCTATTTAGTTGATATTTGGAGAAAATTTCTCATTTAGGGCTACACACATCTCATGAAGTTTGAAATGTAACGTGAAGTCAATATTTAGCTTCTGTTATCCCACATTTGAGACATTTGGTGAGAATGACAGTTAGGCCTAACATTTATGCTCAAAAAGCAATTTCACAATTTTTTTCTACACTTATCGCCTTATATCATTCAGTATATTCCACTGCTTTTGTGAAGCCCAAACTTTCCTATTTCAAGCACCACAACAGTTTGTTCTCATGATTGTGAAGAGACTAATTTTTTCATGTCTTCACCCAGAATTTACTCAATGCAATTGTACTGATTGTTGTGCAAGTTGTGTATCTCAGGGTCAAAGGGGAGATAGAGATACACTGCTATGTTATCGTTATGATCATTATGATCATTGTTGGGGGGGCGCCTGAGAGTAATCTCGCCTAGGGCACCAAAATGGCTAGAGCCAGCCAGTAGTACAATTACAGGTGGAGCCAGGACATAGGATGCAGCTTTTAACATGTGTCCTATCTATCTATCTATCTATCTATCTATCTATCTATCTATCTATCTATCTATCTATCTATCTATCTATCTATCTATCTATCTATCTATCTATCTATCTATCTATCTATCTATCTATCTATCTATCTATCTATCTATCTATCTTCAAACCCTTTGTCTCTTTTTTCTCTCTTTTTCTTTCTTTCTTTTACTCCTTCATTTGTATTTTACATAACTTCTTTCTATCTTTCCCCCTCTATCCATCCATCCATCCATCTACCTCTTTCTATCTATCATCCCCCTCTCTCTTTTTCTTCTTTCTTTCTTTCTTTTACCCCATTTCTTTTTACTTCTTTGTTTCTTTCTTTTGTTCTGTCTTTCTTTCTACTCCTTTTCTTTTTCTTTGTTTCTACCCCCTTTCTTTCTTTCTTTCTTTCTTTCTTTCTTTCTTTCTTTCTTTCTTTCTTTCTACCGCTCTCTGTATATCTCTCTCTTTCATTTATCCACCCCAATTTCTTTCCTTCTTTCTTACTACCCCTCTGTCTCTTTCATTCATTCTCTATTCTCTTTATCTTCTATTATTCTGTTTTTCTTACCTTTTTCTTTCTCTATCTACCCTTCTCTCTGTGTCTTCTTTCTTTCTGTCCTTTTGTTCTTTCTTTCTTTCTCCTTCTCTCTTATCCTTCTCTTCTCTCTTATCTACCCTTCCCATTTTCTTTCTTTCCTTCTGTCCTTTTCTTCTTCTTTCTTTCTTTCTTTCTTTCTTTCTTTCTTTCTTTCTTTCTTTCTTCAGCTCATTCAGCATTGTTTCAACAATTTCTTCAGCTCATTCAGCATTGCTTTCAGCATTCACACCATTTCCATTCTTGGAAATGTATTTTCTAGTTATTTTTCCACTTCCGGCCGACTTTCGATTCGCTACTAGTCCTGCAACTATCGAAAGTCAAAATTATATATCAAAACGTGCGTCCTGATCGGGATTGCACTGAAGTCAATGGGACGGGCGGGAAAAAAAAGAGCGAAAAAGACCAATCATTGGAGTTTAACAAACGTCTACTGCTCAGGCATACTTTCACCTAGAGACTCCATTTAAACTTTAAACAGTAGACACAAGTCTTGTGTATTGTCGTATTACTCCACATTTTGATAGGTCATATAGTTTTTGATCAATCCCTGATCAATGACCATGATCATTTTTGGAGAAATTATGAGATTATAATGGTTGTGTATTGCACGGAATGTTCGTGTCAGAGCGCGTGACATCATTGGTTAGAGTGGGAGAGATGCCATAAAAACTCCAGATTTTTTCTCTTTCCACACTCGGCCCGGCCATAATTTACACTCTACACACATAATTTTTTCAGAATTTGTAAGACAAACTTGTTATCTCTCATATCATGTGCTTAAAATATCAGAGAGACTTACAGAATTTACAGAATAAGCCTCTGAGTGCGGCCACGTCTGTCTCTGCTCCTCATTGACTCCAATACAAATATTTTCTGAGAGAAGCAGAACGGACTGATGTTTTAAAACTGCCAGCGTCTCCAAAATATTTACTGTAGAAACACCAAATCGTACCAAATTTTTCAGGAAGTCCTTAGAGCAACGTGATCTGTGTTTTGTTCTGATAGGAGTTACCGTTTTGGCACAGTAAGCCTAAATGTGACCGGTCCAGAGGCATAAAATCGCTCTTTTTCTCCACGTTTCTGTCTGCCTCAGCCTGCGGGGCCCCTATCGCCGTGGTAACCTCTGTGATTCTCAGGCCAGAGCTCGTTAACTTCATAAACAATCCACCTGGCGCTCGTTTAAATGTTTATAAACACAGACACAGCTAAATCAGACTGACACAGGATGCAGCTCATAGTCACACACACACACACACACACACACACACACACACACACACACACACACACAGACTCTAGAACCAGCTTCATGTGATTACAGTTACAGACACACACACACACATCAAAACACACAGGTAACATACAAATCCTCTCCCACACTCTAACACACACAGGTAACTTCATGTGATCACACACACACACACACACAGTTAACCTAATGTGGTTACAGCTCCTCCATATCAGTGCTTATAGAAAGATGATCATGTGTCTGTCTGATCAGCTCTGTCTTGACCTTAAGATCGTGGGTTTGATTCCCATGTTGACAGAGATGGCAAAACCGGCAGTAGCCCTGTGGGCTAGTTATCATATATTATGTTGAAAAGACGCCTGACATTGAAAAAAGAATGCCGGTTTTTAATAAACCCAGTTTGGTCAGAATGTATGACTGATCGAAGGACAGATTCTAACCTATGTGCAAGAACTTTGGCAAGCACCTTAGCATCAGCATTTAACAGTGAAATAGGGCGGTAGGATGAGCATTGGAGTGGGTCCTTATTTTTTTTTAATATTAAAGAAATAGAGGCTTGCCGGAGAGAAGGGAGGAGAATTGCATTCTGTCTTTAAAGTAAAAGGTGGACATGTCCAATACTAGGCTTCTGACATGAATGTACATTTTTCAGAGATTCAAGTTCTCACTCAGATTGCTCAGTCGGTCTCTGACTTGTTGACCTGATTGTAATCAGAGATCACATGTACTGACTCTATATCTTTGTTTCTTAGGGACATTTTACAGAGGGTCTCTGACGTCATGTTTATATTTGGTTTTATGCATGTTGTTGATGCCATTGCGGTAAGAACAGTTTCAACAACAATTTCATTCCTTTGACATTGAATAATTGACATTTAAATATTGACGGAGCTGTGTGTTTGTGGACAGGGTGTGACCGGAGGAGTTCTCAGAGGAGTAGGGAAACAGTTGGTTGGGGCTCTGTGCAACCTGGTGGGATACTACTTCATCGGCTTCCCCATCGGAGTGTCCCTGATGTTTGCAGCAAAGATGGGGATCGTAGGTATGAAAAGAACAATCGTATGGTGAACTATAATGTATCATTTTCTCCTGATGATCAAGGAACATCCAGAAAAGCCATTAAAACTTCTTTCATCTCTGATGTAGGACTATGGACGGGACTCACAGTTTGTGTGCTAATGCAATCGATTTTCTTCATTGGATTTCTGTGGAAACTCAATTGGAAGAAAGCTGCAGCAGAGGTTCGTACCCACATCCCTGAACCAATCAAAATGCTCCAATCCTATTAGAGATCCAAACAAACTGTTAATGACAAATGTTAATGTCTGTGATCAGGCCCTGGTGAGAGCAGGAGTCCAGGTCAAAGAAGAAAAAGAGATGGACGGGATTGAAAACACAGGTAAACACCAGTGCACTGACTTGTGTGGTGGTTTTGTGTTGATGCTGAAGTTCTCCCTGTAACTTTCAGACCCGAGTCCCAAGCAAGTCCAGGTCGCTGCTACAGAATCCAGTTGTGAGAGCGCTGATGGGAGTAAATCCACTAACGCTACCACAGTAGGAGACGTTCTCTCAGTGACACAACTGGTTTTGCGACGTGGGCTGACACTGCTGGTCATGGTCGTCATCCTCGTCGCTGGAGTCTTGGCCAGCGACCTCCTTATCATGCTACTGCAGTGAGTGTTTGACGATGCGGAGCTGGCAGTCAGACCGACGGCATAACGTTCCACTAAACAATCTTTTTATGTTGACACTGAATGATCCTGTAAGTGTGATAGGGTTACTCGCACTGTTTATCCCACTGAGGGTCAACGGTTCAGTCGGCAGCTTTTAACAGCCTCTCATACAGCATGTAACGAGGCCGGCAGCCACTCCAATGCCGCCAAACTGAACTGATGAGAGTTGAACGTGTAGCGAGCTGGAGGGGTTAGCAGACCAAATCAGGGCTGAAAACCAAATGAACAAATATTAGGTTGTTCTTGTTCTACTTCTATTAAATATAAGATCAGGCAGGTGTTTGTTGTCAAGACAGCCATAATGAAAACTGATGCAATACTTTATGCCACTGTTTTTTTTTAATAGTGCCTTTTTTTGTTTGTTTCTCTCTTGCTCCCCCTGGTGGGAAAAAAAGGACCTGCCAGACAGTGTTCAACCATTGTGTCTGAAATCCCATAAGAAGCACTGAGAGTAAAGTGCTGTATTTGTTTATATTTTATAGAGAGCATGCCAAAGTGTAGTAACTCAGGTAGGGTTAAAGGGGCATTCCGAAATTGTTTAGATTTTGAGTGACTGATTTTTACGGTCTTTGAGGTCAGTTTAATACAAAACAAATGTTATTGTATTTTTCAATAGGAATACATAAATGGCGACAAAACATGTTCACAGCTGCAAGACTTTGTAAGATTACACATGTATGACACTAATGATCTGTATATTGTCAGTAAAGGGTTGTTGTTGCTAGACCAAAACGTTACAGTAATAAATGTACTGTATATATTTTTTCTTAGTCAACCCGTGTGTTATATTTAATATTGTTTATTTTTTCCAGAATCAGTCTGTGGTCTGTAGTATGCACATTAAATGCTTTGTACATTTCTGAGAGCTTATAGCCAAATACCAAAGACAGTTATCAAAGGACAATTTAGCAATACCAAAGACATTATGTAACCAGCACACTGACAGTTTTCTCATGTCAGCTCATTTCTTTTTTTCTCCCAATGTGAATAAATAATTAAAAGATGAATATGAGTGTGTTAAAAGTTGAATCATTTGTGTTGAAAGGTGAATAGCTTGTTTGTTAAAAATGAATAACAGCCTGGTAAAACCATTACATTCCAGACATGGCTGCTGGGCATTGTGTTTTCAAAAGCTTTGTAGTTCAGTTGAGTATTTGCTAAATGTGTCCTAATGTTACATAATTAAGCATTATTATTTCATAGCGTGATGAATGTGCAGGTCACAACTTGTCGACAAGAGCATTTTGGAGTTGTTGGATTGTGTATTGGATGAGTTTGATGAGGGACAGGGGACCTGTACCATTCACCTCCATTGTGTTTGCTGAGCAGCTCACGTCTCTGCCCCGCTGATCTCAAAACAACATGCACTGATAATTTAAGGTAATGAACCTACTGCTATGACTATAGGAATTATGGCAATCTGGCAAATTTGCCAAAATGTTGAACTATCCCTTTAAGTATTGTGGTTTTGATCAGGACCTGGTTTAATGTGGTCTAGGAGTAAATGAGGCATAATCTACCTTTTTCTTTCTTCTTCTTCTTTTTATTATTATTACAAAGTATCTTTACCATTGCTGGAAAAGCGTTGGTATATTTTTTTAATCTTATGTATAAAATAAAAATAAAAAAACTAACTGTATAGTCGCAGAGATTTAATAAACAGAGGAGTGGGCGCTCAGGAGTCCAAGTTAACTTTCCCGTTAACTGCCGGATCGGAAAGGACCTGAAGCGTCGTGGGGAAAACGGAGTTAGGTTTCTATCACCACGAAGGAAATACGTTAACATCGTATGCGACTTTTGTTTACCTATTTGTTGCGCTCGGTGGTGTGTTTATCCGGGATTGTGTAGCCTGTAGAAGGAAGTTTATGGAAACGATCAGGTATGTAGGCTAGTCTAACTAATAATGATCTACTCTGATTCACTAGCCTACTTGATTCCTGTCATCTCTAAAAAGACTCCCCCAGCAGCCACTGCGCATCCGAGGCATTTCCCTCCTCTCCACCTCCTCCGTGCTCCTTCTTTACGTATCACATGGTGGTGTTAATGCTGCAGCCAATACGTTGTCGTTTTTATCTTCCTCTCAGCCTTAATTGCATTCCTGTGTCAGTTCAGGCAGATATGGTACGGTGCGAGAGCAAGGCCCCTCCTCATCTTGAAAAGTTTGTGCACAAGTAGCCTACCGTATGTTTACAGAGACAGTAGTTAGAGCTATACTGAAACTGATCGATAACTGTAGTGCACTCAGGACCTGTCCTTTCCAATGGTTACCTCCCAAGAGCACAGCGTTTTCTGGTTGGTCCTTTTTTTTATGTAGAGGACCATTTTCATTGGATTTCATTAGATTTGACGCCATACTGATGAAGTCATAGTTTACTGTAGGTAAACTACCTGCTGTCACCACAGCTTCTCCCAAAATAGCTATAACAAACATTCAGAGCAGCAGATCGTGGAATAGACCGCAGATGTCAAGGTAAGTCAAACTACTCACAAAAAGTTAGGGATATTGGGCTTTCAGATGAAATTTCAGACTGCTCCTAAAATGCACAATAACCTTTACAGGTGATTGGTGAACTTAATTTCACCTTCTCTAAACCTTTGTATGCACATGTTCAGTCTAAGTGTTTCAGTTTGTAAAACACAACATGCTGTTCTCTAACAAGGTGATTAACAGCAGAAATCACAAAGTCTGATTCCATGAATCGTCCCCTAAATGTTCTGCTTCAAAGACAGTTTGTATTGAAACAGTCCTCTTCATCATGCTGTTCAAATTCTGACAGATGAGACCAAGACAACACCTAAGTCCATCAACAGTACCTGGACATGTCCAGACTTCAGATGATGGGATGTTGTCAGAGGGAAGTGTCCTGATCACTGTTAGCTGTTTACCAATTCACGCAAAAACACTTCTAGTGAAGTAAGGCAGCAGGTTTCAGGTTGTAAACACCCGTCTTGGTAATATGTGAGGTCATTCCAGGTCACAGCCTGCGTGGTGTAGCTTTAACCCCACTGTGATATGGTATTAAGTGTCATTTGGTGCTTTTGTTCAGTGGCACTGGCAGCTGTACACAATGTGCCTACATGTTCTCATGATTAGTGGAAGATACTGCCTCTTTTTCTTCTTTGTTTTTGGCTGTATTGACTCACTAATGTTATCAGACTAGATTAAAGAGTAGAGCAGGAGATTAAGTTTGATACTTTGATGCCCCGTGTTGACACTGCAGATGTGGAGCACTGATAAACATAACAACATGATGCTGAGGCCATTCTGCAATTTTTATGTTATGTTTAGGCACAGAGTGAGCTTTTAATAATAGGCAGAAATATTATTGTATTTCATCGTCTCTTGTTTTTTTTATTGTTCATTGTAGCAGTCTGGTCTAAATGTTGCACACATAGACTGTAAAAAGAATGGACGTAGCACCCATGACGTCACCCATTGGTTTGGGGGAGTCTCTTTTGTGACCCTACTAAGGGGATTTGAACTGTGCCATCTTGGATTTTAGTGGGAGTGTACTTTCCATATTTGGAGAGGTGCGTTGGTTTGCCGGCTGAGAACCCGCCCACAACTCAAAGCAACCAATTAACGGCTGGTAACTGTCTGCGAACCTGTCACTCAATGTAACCACGCCGCCATTTATGTATGAATTTGAAGCCTAAACAACACTAAAATGGTTGTGGTACAAAAAAATTCAGATGTAGCCTATCAGAATTTATAAAACAATTATTTCTATACTATAATTTTTCTCAGTAAAATTAATATTTTTCCTCTGCACCCCTCTAGACATTCTGTGCATGTATTATTTTTGAAAAAATAATCGTTTTGATGAAAAAGTTGTAGCTAACCTTTAAAGTTTTAGGCGGTGCTGTTGCCAGTGTCATTTAGCCTACTGTAAGTGATTCAATTCAATTCAATTCATTTATTAAGGACTGCACAACAAGGCACCTTTTACGTTGATATAACAAATAGGATTAATTTCTGAAGTACTGAAAGCTGAATGACTTTGGAGCGTGTCTTTTGAAACAGGACCTGTTTAATACAGAAATACATACAATACAACAACAGAGGCAACATTACAACCAGCAGTGAAATCAGCAGTGCCACCGAAACATGTTTTTCAGGCTCCTGATTGAGTTGCTGACCTTTGTGCTTGTCCACTCTTGGTAAATACAGTGTCAGTATTTGATCTATCCAGAGCTCCATAGTGGCCGATCACCATGGCTCTGGACATCCCCGGCGTGATTGCAGTGGTGTTTTTCTACATCGTTATTCTGGCAACAGGGGTTTGGGCCGCCCGGAAGTCCCGAAGGGTGGAGCGGAACAGCCATGGAAGCAGGATTGAGGTGATGTTCCTCGGAGCAAGAAATATCAACACGCTGGTCGGGACTTTTACCATGACCGGTGAGTAAAACTCATCTCAGCTGAGCTCACAACGTAAATGAAAGATTATATTTTTTTATAATAAGTTGATTCCTTAATTTTTTGATACAAAAAAAGTTATTATTTTGTTCATTATTGTTTATACAGGGTCGGCAGGGTGATGCAGTGGTTAGCACTGCAAGATGGCCCTCTTCACAAGAAGGTTCTGGGTTCGATCCCCAGGCCTGAGGCGTTTCTGTGTGGAGTTTGCATGTTCTCCCCTGTACCTGTGTGGGCTCTCTCCAGGTTCTACTGCTTCCTGCTAGAGTGTGTGTGAATGTCCGGTGTGTGAGGTTGTCTCTACAGACAGGGTGACTCTCCGCCGTCATCCTGTGTGAGCTGGGACTGGCTCCAGCTTCTGTGGGTCGTTGTGTTCTCCATATCCACACGCCTCACATTTGGGCTACAGCACACTCACACTTGCAACTCTCCACGTCCTGCTGGAAATCATGTTCTTTCTACCTTCCACTGTTTTATTTTGTGTGTGCATGTTTGTGTGATTTTGCTGCAGCTACGTGGGTCGGGGGTGGTTTTATCCTGGGTCTAGCTGAGGCAGTGTACACTCCCAAGCTGGGCTTGGTATGGGCTCTTATGCCTATACAGTACTCAGTGTCTTTCATACTAGGTAAGACACAATGTCTACGATAAGGACACATCAGACATAATTATCCACTTTGTTTTTGCATTAAAAAAATTGTTGTAATGCAAGATACCGCTAAATAAATAAAAGAACGTATTCTGATATCTGATAAAGAATAATGGCTAAAGGGATAGTTCAACATTTTTGGCAAATTGGCCCATTGCCATAGTCCCTATAGTCATAGCAGTAGGTTTGTTACCTTTATATGTCGGTGCAAGCTATTTTTAGAGTGGTGGAGCAGAGCTGTGAGCTGCTCAGAGCTACACTACAGAGGCTAATGGGATTTCTTAGTTTCCCTCATCAAGCTCATACAATCCAACAACTCCAAAACACTGTGGTGGACAAGTTGTGACCTGCACATTCACCACACTATGAGATAATAACGGAACGTTACGAGACAGAGTTGTTTTAGAGGTAAATTCATGCAAAACCGCTGATGCTGTTGCCTTCAGGGACAGTTTTTCGTCACGCAGTCTCTGCATTTACCTCTAAAACGGTCTCGTAACGTTCCGTTATTATCTCATAGCGTGGTGAATGTGCAGGTCACAACTTGTCCACAAGAGCGTTTTTGGAGTTGTTGGATTGTGTATTTGAAACCAAGAAATCCCATTAGCCTCCATAGCGTAGCTCTGAGCAGCTCGCAGCTGCGCTCTGCGGTTCTAAGAACAGCTTGCACCGACGAATAAACGTAACAAACCTACTGCTATGACTAAATAGTGATTATGGCAAAGGGCCAATTTGCCAAAATATTGAACTATCCCTTTAACATTTTTTCCATAAGGTGGTCTCTTCTTTGTCAAGCCAATGAGGGACAAGAAGTACATCACCATGATGGACCCATTCCAGATAAAGTATGGCAGTGTGCTGAGTGGTGCTCTGGTGCTGCCTGCCCTGCTGATGGAGGTGCTGTGGGTGTCCTGCACTATGCTTGGCTTAGGTAAACACACCTGAGTATCAGGTAAAAAACATTTTTACATTTTATTTAATTGGTTGCAGTCAAAGCATTTAAACGTGCGCTTCTGTGTTTGTGGTTTTGCCCGACAGGAACAACTATGAGCGTGATACTGGACTTACCCTTCGCTTATTCGGTCTGGGTCTCGTCAGCCGTGGCCATCATCTACACTTTGTTAGGAGGCCTTTATTCTGTGGCCTACACTGACGTCATCCAGCTCTGTCTAGTTTTTGTCAGTTTGGTGAGTTAAAGCATCTTGTTCAGCACTGCACATTCATTTGTAAGATACAGTAGCACCTATAACTAAGATTATACAACAGTTAGTTCCGACCGGTCCCAACCGAGCAATTTGATTGGACAAGAGACGTTCCATGAGTGCTGATATACAACAGCACTGCGACTTTTTACAGGCATTATCACTCCGCTGTTCAGCTGGACAGGAGCTAACTCGAGTCAGAGCCACGCTCCCCATACAGGAGCTGCCCCATCTCTCTGCTGCTACTACAGTTTTAAACGGACCTGAACATTAAAACTTGGACCTGACCTGGTCCGTCTAATTGGCGATAAATCTCTACTAACACGGCTGGAAAAAAATCGCCGCGGGGGCAACTACGTTTTGACGGTGATGTGTTTTGATATTAGCGTTAGCTGTTGTTAGCCACGTAGCTCAGCTACTTAGCTTCAACTGTGTATTGATTACATAGCAGATAAACAAATGTAATACGGTATCGATAACGTCTCTGTATGTCTTCACGCTGGTCCTGTTGCTCCGGTGCTAATCAGACACGGGCTCAGAACCAGAACCAGCACTGGAAGCAGCTCGGTGGAAAAGCTTGTAGCTAGTAGCAAGCTAGTATGAAATGTTTATGTGTTGCCTGGCAACAGCCTTGTCTCCCTTCCAGTTGCGGAACTATTTCTGTTGGCGGAGCTAAATAAATGATTAAATAAACAAACAGATCATAATCTCTTGTAGTTTATTACTGTTCTAAAATGCGCTCGTAGCACTGTTGTATAAAAGCAATATCACACTCGAGGTCGTGCTGTTGTACTGTATATCAGCACGGTGTGATTATCGGCCTCGTGCCGCAGATAAATAAAAAAGTTGGAGTTGTTTTGGAGCCCGTGATTATCTGCGGCACTCGGCCTGCGGCCTCGTGCCTACGACCGAATCACAGCCGTGCTGATATACAGTACAACAGCACTCCCTCTCGTGTGATATTGCTTAAATATTAGACCCACATACGTAGTTAGTTGTAGTGGCACAGAGAAGGTCAAGGTCTGACATTTTCTTTCTATGACAAGCAACAGGGTAAAACTGTTCTTGGAATAAAAGCTGTGTGCATTTTTCTCAGTTTTAGTTTAAGTCTGCACAACAAATCCTAATTTTCTTTTGAGGCTCTGATGCACTGAAGAAAAATTCCGGAGGTTTCCTAAGTGGTTCGGAGATGCTGTAGTGGGTGGCACTGAGCAAAAGGACGTTCTGGCTTTGTTTGATGACGAGCAGTTAATCAAACGATATGTTTAGACGGAGTGGGTATCATCCTTGTCACGGATTTAATAAGGGACATCATCTCACCAATAACGTCATGGCAGAATTAAAGGTCATCACAATGCTTTGATATCTCGCCACAACAATGTTGCAACAATGTAACGCTGAGTCAGTGATTTGGAAAGATTAGGAAATTTATTTTATCAAGACCCTACTATTAATAATAATAGACTCACCTCAGGAATATGTGAATCAAAATGTGATAAAAATTAGAACATAGCTACATGAAATAGCCAACGTTTTTAAAGTGTTTTACTTTTCATGCAATAACAAGAACAAACAAATAATTTTTTTACATAATTAAAATCAACTAAAGAGTACGGAGCCCGTGATATATCATGGAATAAAAAATATATAATTTGATTAGCTTGGTCTCTGTCTTAATAAAATGTAATGCAGACTTATCAGGTCATTGTAAAACATTTATTTATTGATGTATATGTGGTGTTATTTGAACATAGTCTATTGAGAGTGAGGAGTTGTCGTCACAGCTCAGAGCCCCACCCCCCTTCTCCGCCATGATGGAAGGATTCCGGTGGCAAAAGCCTTACTAGTCTATGGGCAAAACAAAATCGTCTACTCCGTAATTTACTGTTTTACAATGCCTGGAAATCACTGCTGTGTTAAAAACTGCTCCAGTGATTTACTTTCTCCTTATTCTTTCTTGTAATTTGTTGATCTGTTGGCGCAAAAAAAGAGCTAGAATTTAGTCCGTCTCTGTGCTGTTCTGATGACGTTGCCCCTGGCAACCGATAGCGTCTCCTTCCATCATGGCCGACCGGACTGTAAAAAGCTCAAACCCCGCCCAGATTAGACCAAATCGGCACGTGACTCCTCACTCTCAATACAGATCCCAGAGGCAGCGCTGCTCTTATGTGAAACATGAAGCTCCACTTTTAATTCAAACAAACTAATGAGACTGCCACCGTGGGACCAGCCGGCGCTCGGTGGCAAAACCATGGATGTATTATATTAACTGGATACCGGACCGGAAAATGGCCGCCGTTCATTTCAATGGAAGTTGCTCGCCTGGCGCATACGCCGAAAAAGTTTCTGACTTCCGGGTTTACTTCCGCGTTATGCGGCCCATAGAGCATGCGCAGTTGAGTCACCCCCCATGATGCTCTGCGGTCTCCCATCATGCCCTGGGGCAATGAGAACGAGCAACCGCCGTTCTAGTTTTGGCGCTGCGCGTTCATGTATGTGTTACTTGTGGAGTTAAGGAATGAGTATTAAGACTTTTACAGGACTCACACGGACTTTAAAACAAAGATAATGATTTAAAAAGTAAGACGGCTGATCGTAGGTTTACTACGGTCGTTTATATGATCGTTAAATCGTTTTGACAGTTAATTAATATACGATGTTACACTGAAAACGAGTTAGTCCGAACCTGTAAGCTTAAATCACGATGGAAAATAAATCATAATTAACTGTATTTTTGTTAAACATGACAGAGATGACCACAGAACACCTCAAATAATGTAATGAGGCTTTACTCTTACCTTTTTTATATTGAATAGTATATTTAACTTGCTGCACAGTTCACCAGTTGTATCTACAGGATGTTGGTGGAGGTATTATAAACGTAGTCACACGTGTTTTGTTTTTATCAACCACACTGTGATTAAAGAAAATTAGAACTCTTTGGCAAAAACATCTTCCTTTTAATAATTGTCTGTACTGGCTGTGTTCATAGTTTCATCATCATCATTAAGCCTTCAGGTGGATGAGACTCTTTGTAATTCAACAGTTTAACTTACAATTTAGCTATACAATATTTCCACAACACGCAGAATATCAGTGTCCACTAATACAGCTGTTACAGAACCAGACATTTTAATTAAACACGAATGCCCCAGACACAGTTGCAGATGTTGGATTTGGTAGAAGCAGAAAAAAGTCACAAGCATGTTTGTTTTTTTCCGAACAATTTAATAATATGATTATGAGTTTAAGTGATCATTTAGCATACTGACACTGAACAAACACACACTGACGACGGTGAGGAGGAGGAGGAGGAGGAGGAGGACGTCCATGGTTCTTCCTCCGGCCCCGGTGAAGACGGGGAGCAGCTGCACCGTCAGGACACACACCACACACACCGACCATGGAGGAGATGTCTCGGTTCCTACATTTTACCACCGTGGCATTAATTAAGCCGTAAAATAAATTGACGTGAACGGAGCAACAGGTGTAGAACATCAGCCGCGATGAGACACTGTTGACACACACAAACACATACAGCATAAATGACTTATCAAGCTAAAATTACTGAAAAATATGGGTTTTACAGGGAAAGTAATGTAAGACAGTCCGGTTTCACGTCAGTAAATGCAGTCACTACGAGGCGATCTCATCAATTAAAACGTTACGTTTAAGAATACGAGTTGACAAGAGACTAATAACAGACATTAACTATCATAAAGTTAAATTAACTCGATGTGACCAAACAAAAACTCACCTTTGAGCCGTGTTTTCCGTGATTTTAGCACCGGACAGCGTCTCGTTAGTTTCAGGCATCCTCGGTCCCGAGACACACACGACCGCGCACTGCTGGTGCACGGACACAGCCGTGACGTCACGGCCAGAAAAGAGACTTTTCTGTGGCTTTTCTGGCCGTTAGAAAACATTTTGACGGATAAAAAGTCCATGACTTAAAAATATAGAATACAAAGATTAGTAATTAACGGAGGTTACAGCTGGAGGTGTCCTGTGAACAGTTTTACAGGCTTCTCTTTTACTATTGCGGTCTATGGGAAAAATCCTTTCTGGGCCGCATGGGATTTTTTGTTGCAGTACCACGGGTGGCCACTGGGAAAAATCGGCGTGCCTGCTGAGAGGATTACAGGGGGGCTGGGCAAAACTCTAAAAGCTAAAACAGCCACAGTCCAGGTGAACCTCTGCAGCGTCCGTCCCACAGCTCACCGACACAGCAACGGCTACACCGGCAACAAAACCGTGGGCCGCCGCCGTCAGCAGACGAATCTCCGCTTGCCCTGATAGCATTAGCTCGGCGGCTAGCACTAGGCCCGTCGTCCTGTGCTGACGGTGGCGGCCCTCATTGTTGTTGTGGTGTAGCCTTCAAGGCTCCCGCTGCTGTGGTGGTGAGCCGTGGGTCCGATGCTGCAGTGGCTCGGGACCATGGAGGCTCGGGGTGAACGAACGGGGCTAGCCGCCGAGCTAACGGTTAGCGCCGGGCTAGTCGAGCTAACGCGTTAGCGCCGGGCTAGTCGAGCTAACGCGTTAGCGCCGGGCTAGTCGAGCTAACGCGTTAGCGCCGGGCTATTAGCCGCCGAGCTAACGCTATCAGGGTAGCGGAGATCCGTGTGCCCCCAGCATATTTCCCTCACTGCTCAGTGTGTATCGGAGACATTCAGATAAGAGCTGGACTCAGACTCAGGCTCAAGCCCGTAGCTGCTCGGGAACGATGTGACAGTTAGCAATAGGCCATTTGATTGACAGTTGAAACTTGACGAAGCTCAGCAAGTGGGCGGGGCTTATGTGCCTGCAGCAGACATCCAGAGCTGCGAGAACTGCCTCATTTAGTCATGATTTTAAAACCTAATTTCACCTACTAAACGAATTTTTCTAGCATCCAAAATTGGCAGGATGGTTAATAGGACATATGTCTGGGATGTGATTAACTCAGAAAACGAATCCAGTGTCACTTTCCAGGGACTTTAAATGTGAAAACAGCGGAGACCTATTCAAGATTTGCGTTTGGGTAACACTGACATATAAGGCGAAACATTAGAATAAATTTATTAATGGCCACATTAAGTGAAACTATTAACTTTACCAATTATCCATCTGATTGTCTGTCCTGCTGCGAGCGCACAACTTCTTTCAGCTGTGACTGACTGTATATAAAATGAAATATATAGGCTATAGCCTAATATATAATGAGCTCCTGACGCTCAGCTCCACTGGACTTTCAAAGTAAAGGTGACGCAGCTGTAAATAGGTTAAAATAATGAAACAGCAGCGCTTATATATATTTTATGATTAAACTCTGAACATAACCTGGTCGGGACCAGGCGCATATGTGTCCAGGAGTACATTAGTATTTCGTGCTCACGTTATATCTATTTCGTGGGAACGAAATAGTAATTCGTTCCCACGAATTAGGTATTTCGTGGGAACGACTTAATATTTCGTGGCCACAAATTACTATTTTGTGGGAACGACTTACTATTTTGTGGGAACGACTTACTATTTCGTGGGAACGACTTATTATTTTGTGGGAACGACTTACTATTTCGTGGGAACGACTTACTATTTCGTGGGAACGACTTGCTATTTCGTGGCCACAAATTATATTTTTTTTATTCCATGATATATCACGGGCTCCGTAAAAGAGCTTGCTCCTCCTGTCACAAATAATGTGGAGCATACTGTCAGTACAGTATTTCAAGTGTCCCTCTGTCAACGACCTACGCCTGGCCAACAGCCTTAACGAGTTCTACTGCCGCTTAGAAAGACAATGGGACAGACCTGATATCCCCCACACCTCCGACCACCAGCTATCAATCAGCAACAGCTCCTCCACACCTGGATCACCTACACAGCCCCACACCCCAGTGCCACCCTCCCCCACACCTCTCACGCCTCTCTCCATCATACAAATCAAATCAAATCAAAGAAGGAGAGGTGAAGAGACTGTTTAAACGGCTGAACCCCTGCAAAGCTGCAGGCCCAAACTCTAGCCATGTTCCTACTAAAATCAGCGGGTCAACGCAGGTTTTTTAAATGTGGGTCGACCCGCTAACAATCGGCATTTGGCTCCTTTCCCATTGACCAAAATGAGCCGGGTCTGTCTGTCTAACCCCCGCATAAACCAGTTGCCCCGCTTTCATTCGCAGTGTGAGAAACACCGTGTCATGCCCCAGCCACCCGCCACGGAGGACAGCGAGTCTGCCGCGGCCGCCTTACGCCGGGTTCACACCGGACGCCGAAGCGCCGCGAATAGCCGCGGAGCGGAGTCCGCTTCCATTCGGCGCCCTCGTTAACTGGTGTTGTAGTTCAGACTAGACGCGGAGCGTCGCGGTCCTCCGCGGTCGGCTCGCGCCGTGGAGCGCCGGTTTCGGCGTCTGCTCTATTTTGTGCGCGAGCCGCGGCCGACCGCGTCAATTCTGGCAGGAAGTCACACAAAGAAACACGAGAGAATCCGGTCAATTTTCAAAATAAAAGCGATTTTCAAAATAAAATACTGCGATTGACAAATGCGACCGTATTTATATTTGTCAGACTCAACAGAGAACAAGAGAGATGAAAACACACACACACAGGATAGGGAGACACGGAGTGGGCTGGCTGCAGGGAGGAGGAGGGGGGGTCAAAACACACAAACAAACAGGGAAAGAGAGAGAGAAAGAGAGAGGCAGAGACGAGTTGTTGTAAAGTGAAGGAGGACGTGAAATTAATCTTGGAAGTGAAGTACAGGGAGTTGTTTGACCCACAGCACACGGTGTTATAATTATATGAGGTTATTTACTTATCCATGATGTAAAAAACACAGCTCTGAATGTGAGTAAACAACAGCTGAGGAGCAGAGGCGCTCGCGACCGCCGCGGAGAAATCAGCGTCTGGTGTGAACTGGAGGGACGCGGCTCGCGCGCGATTTCCGCGGCCGCTCCGCGTCGCGGCGCTTCGGCGTCCAGTGTGAACCAGGCGTTATGATGCACGTCCGCGGCACAACATGTCAGTAACCCCTTGGCCCTACCACTTACCCCTACCCCTCCGTTTTGCGCGTTCACGTGTAGGGGTAGGGGTGTCCCAATTCCGTAAGGACAGAGGGGTAGGGGGAAGTGGTAGGGCTACATACCCCTCCAAACGGAGATTTTTCAGAGGCACACTCCAAACGGAGGGGTATGAAAAGTTTCCCAGAATGCATCTTGCGGCAGCCGGCAGCAGTGGCTGTAAAACGAAAAGTTGTTTTATTTCTTGCTGTAGCGCTGTTATTACGTCACTTTCTTAAGTTTTAATATTTTTTCTTGCGAGAAAGTAACTGTTTAGGTCCCAAATGTGTGGTTAGTTTATCCAAATGACGGCTGGTTAGAAGTTTGCTCCGACGATTTTTCGGAGAAGTGAAGCTCCAGGAGGAGCGGCTCCTCACAGAGGCAGCAGCCGGTCTGCAGAGCTGCTCCGCCGGCCAAATTACGTCCTCGTCCCGGTCCCGCCGGGAGAGAAGGCGGTCGTTAATTAACTTATCCGCGGGTTTTTAGAGGTTTACCACCAGCATGTTACATTCTTTTTAGCATTTAAATGTTGGTCTCATTGATGAAATCTGACAAATTGTGGCAGTAGCATTAGTTTATTTGAATGAAAAGTGAAGCTTCATGTGTGTATCAGATAGAGAAGCAGGCAGCGCTGCCTCTGGGCTCTGTGTACAGAAATCACCACATTTACATCAGTAAATAAATGTTTTACAACAGGCGCGGCGCCAGGATTTCAATTTTGGACGGGCCACAGTAATTTTGGATGGGCCACTACTTAGGAAAAAAATAACACTAACATACATAGAGTTGAAAATGATTCCTGAATGACTCGTTCGTGTCTAAATTGCCTTGAAAGCACACATCTGCTGAGACCTATAGCTGAGACGAGCTTTGACAGCGCGTCTCCCGTTAAAAGTTAATCTAGCTCACCCAGCGGACCTCCTCGTCTCTCTCTCTCGCTCTCTCTCTCTCTCTCTCTCTCTCGCTCTCACTGTTACTTATGTGTTTAACCAAATACACGAAAAGCAAAATCAAATCAGAAATGCGTAGCCCACTTCTTTTTTAACTCACAGACATTTATTTTCATAAAGTAATAAAATATCTCGACATTTTGCCGTACAAAAGGCTGCAGGAATGGAAGAAGAATTCGGCAAATCATCTTATCACGCAAACAGTCACAACAAACAGGTTTTGCACAATGGTTTGCACAGATAAGTCTTAAAATATGTGCAACACCTTCTCATCACAATCCACACCATCTACACAGTTACGTTATCAGCTGTTATTAAAACCCAACTCATCAGGACGCGATGACCACCACTCACATTAAACAAACCGTTAACAATTAATAATCCACACTCAAACCGAGGCAACAATAGTGTTAACTGTGCTCAACAAGCTGTTATTACAAGGTTTACAACAGATATGACAGACAACCTGGGCCGTGTGTGCGTGTATAAGAAAGGGTGGGAGGGAGGGAGGGAGAGGAAAAAGTAGGTAAAACCTGCTAGCTGTTAGCTGCTAGCTGTTAGCTACCGTAGCTCAGGCGTCGGTCTCCCGTCAGGTAAAAGCTGCCGTTTATTCCTCAAATGAAGCTCATGTTGAGCCTCTCCGGTACAGTTATCCATCACTGCTGTTGAATTAGCTGCTAAACTGCTGGACGCTAAAACCGAGGGGGCGTCTGTTTGTTTACAATTCACGAAAGCAACGTGAATGTACGTGCCACTCACACTCAGTAGAGTTACGCAATGAGGCAGCGTAGCCTGCCCTCTGCCTCCCTGCGGTGTCACACCCGTGCTGATATACAGTACAACAGCACTCGATCCCTCTCCTGTGATATTGCTTAAATAAAAATCACCAAATGCTGACACATTTAAACCTGTGGTTAAGTTATCTGAAATAAAAATAAATAAATAATTAAACCTTAGATTAACTAAAGTTATGTTCACCCTGTCATTTTGGATGGGCCAGTTGTACAAGTGGGTGGGCCCAGGCCCGTTAGGCCCACCCATAACGCCGCGCCTGTTTTACAATGAACCGATCAGTCTGCATTAAGTTTTATCTTATTTTATTAAGTTATATGGTACACGCTATTTGATTTCTGGCAAAAGCTCGCCGCATCAGCTTACGTAAAAGCCAGTGACACTACGTGATGACCAAGGGGGCAGTTGTCGGTCTGAGAAGTGAAGCTCACTTCCGCGTTCAAAAAACTGCAATCCCCTCTTCTTCCTCTGGGGGCTGGTGTCAGAAGGGAGCATTCCCCATAGACCCCCATGTTAAAATCGCCGACTTTACATCCTCAGTAAACATGTTAAAAGCCTGGTGTCAGAACGTTTTTTCGTCTCAATCGATAGTTTCTACCCCCGCACACACTCTGAGGGGGGTGAATTTTTTTTTAACTCTACCGTTTTACTGTTATTAGGTTAAAATTCTGGCCAATTAGGGCGAGGAAACGTTGAGTGACAGGTCCGAGCAGCTCCGTGGACAGCTGCTTCGAGGCCAGTGGGCGGGTTCTCGGCCGGCCAATCCAACATGGCGCTGTTCAGGCCGCCATATTTGAGTCACAAAAACGACTCCCCAAAACCAATGGGTGACGTCACGGACGCTACGTCCATTCTTTTTACAGTCTATGGTGATGACGTATGTGACTGTTGAAGGGGTGTCCCAATTCGGAGGGGTTGACTTTCTACCCCTACCCCTTGTAGCTCCGTTTCAAGGGGCGAGGGGCAAGGGGTAGGGGAAGGGGTAGGGGTAAAAAAGAGAAATGGGATTGGGCCTAAGTCTCCCCCTCCACCCTGAAGCACTGAGCCAATCAGCTGTCTCCGGTGTTCACACACATTTTTAACACCTCACTGGAGACCTGTCATTTGCCAGCTTGCTTCAAGGCCTCAGCCATTGCTCCAGTTCCCAAAAAGACAAGGCTCACAGGCCTTAATGACTACAGACCCGTTACTCTGACTTCTGTGGTCATGAAGACTTTTGAGTGCCTCGTCTTGACCCACCTTACATTACAGTTCACCTACAGAGCCAACAGATCTGTAGATGATGCTGTAAACATGGCCCACTTCATCCTCCAGCACCTGGACTCCCCAGGATCCTATGCCAGGATACTGTTTGTGGACTTCAGCTCTGCCTTCAATACGATCATCCCAGCTCTGCTCCGTGACAAGCTCTCCCAGCTTAATGTGCCTGATTCCATGTGCAGGTGGATTACGGACTTCCTGACAGACAGACGGCAGTTGGTGAGGCTGGGGAAGCATGTCTCTGACACCCAGACCATCAGCACTGGATCCCCTCAAGGGATTTCTCCTCTGCTGTTCTCCCTGTACACCAACAGCTGCACATCTGGACACCAGTCTGTCAAGCTCCTGAAATTTGCTGACACCACCCTCATCGGCCTCATCTCTGATGGGGACGAGTCGGCCTACAGGAGCGAGATGGACTGTCTGGTGTCCTGGTGCAGCATGAACAACCTGGAGCTGAACGCTCTGAAGACAGTGTAGATGATAGTGGACTTCAGAAAGGACCAAGCTGCCATCCCCCCTGTCATCCTCTGTGACTCTACAGCGACCCTGGTTGAGTCCTTCTGCTTCCTGGGCACCACCATCTCCCAGGAGCTCAAATGGGAGCAGAACATCAGCTCCCTCACCAAGAAGGCTCAGCAGAGGATATACTTCCTGCTGCAACTGAAGAAGTTTCACCTTCCTGTGAAGATGCTGGTGAACTTCTACACTGCCACCATTGAATCCATCTTCACATCCTCCATGACAGTCTGGTGTGCTGCAGCTCCTGCCAGAGACAAGGCCAAACTGCAGCGTGTCATTCACTCTGCCCAGAGGACGATCGACTGCAGCCTCCCATCTCTTCAAGAGCTGTACATCTCCAGGACCCGGAGACCAGAGCCAGAATTGCTGATGACCCCTCTCACTCTGGACACAAACTCTTCCAGTCCCACCCCTCTGGCAAAAGGCTCTGGTCCATCCGGACCAGGACCTCACACCACAAGAACAGTTTCTTCGTCTCTGCAGTCAGCCTAATGAACAATGCCCCAGTTCCCCCTAAATAACCCTAAACCTATGGATGTAACATGCTATAATGTTAATGTCATCTTTACTCACTACATCTTAGCCTTCTTAACCTTGGATGTATATATAAACCATTAAAAATGTTCCCTGTATAGACCTTTTCAGAGAGTATAAACAAAGACAGGTGTGGCTCATTAGAAAACGCTCTGGTACACTAAATGGAATGGAGCCTTAATTAGTATCCTTGGTAACACCTGTATTTGTTTATACTCTCTGAAAAGGTCTATAATATGATTTCACAAAAGTTCTCTGCTACTTCCTGCTAACAGCAGTATTAAAGCTGATTTTCCCCCTCGCTCCCTCATGCACCCAGTGGAATTAGCGCCAACTAGTGGTGCAAACAAATATTATCTGCAGGGCCTTTCTGCAACTGCAAAGGTGCTCTAAATCATCAGTAGTGGCACACAAATTATGAAATGTGCAACATCGGAGAATGGCCATAATTGGTGTATATGGCATTTTTATGGTCAAAATAGTGAATGCATGATAAATATTGTTAAGCTACTCTTGTGCAAAGGTTATCATACCAATTAATAATATGGACATATATAGGAATAATAAAATAGCAACAAAAATTTGCCCACCCTTTCGATTGCGATTGGTGGTCTGGCTCATGGACTATAGAGATTGCCAGCGTGTCGTCATCATGACGTATTCCCGGCGGGGAACGCAAAGCATTGTGGGAAACTTTGGCACAAACAAACGCGCCAGACTTTGAATTTGTGGAGGCAAGAACGCTAGTTTCAAATATCTACTGCTCTGGTTTGAAGATGCCATCAACCTGCTGTGTTGTGAACTGCAACAGTCGTTTGCACGATAGACAGGGCAAAAAGTTACATTTAGTACCATATAAGTAAGGGATAATGTATAGTTCGGAGGTTGTTATGGAGAAATAAACCCCGACAGGTTGTATGGAACCCGGTTTCATTCAACATGAAGGGGTTTATTTCTCCATAACAACCGACCAACTGTACATTATCCCGCTTATTACACGGTTTACGAGTGAAATAATTAATTTGAAACATAATGTTGATCAAAATACGACTTTCATCGATTTAAAATTGCATTTAGCGAATCTGCAAGACCGGGTCACTTCCGCTGTTTTGCCGAGCCTCCTCCCGTTCGTGCATTTGAAGCCTTTGATAATCAATCAGTGGATCGATAGATTACCATACACGTGTTAAAATGTGTGTATTGTGTGTAGTCGTATCTGTCATAAACAAGAGATTAACTTTACTGTTTACGGGGTGCGTTTGTGTCGCGGAGTCGCGGTCCGACCGAGACGAGAGGAGAGCTGTGACACCGGGTCAGAGGCTCTGATCAGCAGGTTTGGTTTCCAGCCACGATGTGGAAGGAGCCTCCACTCTCCTTGTAACAAGTTACAAGTCATTTATCTCTAACATCACTATTAGTCCGACGCTGTTTAATGACGGTAAAAATGAAACACAAGGTAAATATCCTGCATAGTTTCTCTTTTCTGTGCTGCGCTGATCAGAGCGGCGTCCCTAGCAACGGTCTGTTATACATGACGAAGGTCCGTTATACAGAAATAACAGACCGCAGAACGCAGCACTGGACCAATCAGAGCAGCATTTAATAGAGCCGTGTAATAATTATATATATATGGGTGCTGGAAGTTGGGCAGCAGGTTAATGTCAGCGGACCACACCATGTTCATAGGGATCCAGCCCTTTGATTGTCTTTATTTTGTCCTCGTATCGTTTATTTGCGGCTGGATTTAGTTTTAGGCGGTATGGTTCTTTGTTGTTTTCCTTTGCCCGCTGCATTGTGCCAGTTAATTCTGTTTTTTATTGTACTTTTGTTATTATTTACATTGTCCATGTCTAGCGCGCTATGTAGATCGGGGGAAATTGGCCAAAGATACCCACAATCCTTTGCGTTTCTGATTGAGCTGCGTTCAGGCTGCAGTGACGGTGGCTTTTTGACTCGTTACAAACTGGTCTGTGTTTTAGCGATGGTACAGGCTGAGGCCAGTATACAGCAGGTAACAGTGTTGCTGTCTCACCTCCTCTCTCTCCTCTCTCCCTTGTGCGCTGCTCAGTACCAAGGGGGCAGTTGTCGGTCTGAGAAGTGAAGCTCACTTCCGCGTTCAAAAAACTGCAATCCCCTCGGATTCCTCTGGGGGCTGGTGTCAGAAGGGAGCATTCCCCATAGACCCCCATGTTAAAATCGCCGACTTTACATCCTCAATAAACATGTTAAAAGCCTGGTGTCAGAACGTTTTTTCGTCTCAATCGATAGTTTCTACCCCCGCACACACTCTGAGGGGGGTGAATTTTTTTTTAACTCTATAGTTTTACTGTTATTAGGTTAAAATTCTGGCCAATCAGGGCGCGGAAACGTTGAGTGACAGGTCCGAGCAGCTCCGTGAACAGCTGCTTCGAGGCCAGTGGGCGGGTTCTCGGCCGGCCAATCCAACATGGCGCTGTCCAGGCCGCCATATTTGAGTCACAAAAACGACTCCCCAAAACCAATGGGTGACGTCACGGACGCTACGTCCATTCTTTTTACAGTCTATGCTCAGTACGCTGCGCACACATGTAAATAGAGACCCCGCTACGTTATGTCGGCGCGGTCGCTACCGGAGCTTAATTAAAAAAAAAAAAAAAAGCGCTCGTCGCGGTGCAGCTGAGAGCAGCGGAGTTTCCTCTGCTGCAGCTGATCAGCTGACATGTGGTCAAGACGAAGCTACAGAGTAGACCTGTCACTGTCACAGGTGTCTCTCATCTCATCTCATTATTATAGGACTTCAACCTCAGAGCTCTGTCTTCAGACCTGTCCCTGAACATCACACATGTACAACATGGAGCCGCCTGTGTGATTGGTTACTGATTTTATTAATGTTTACATCAGGCTGCGTTCAACCAATCAGTTTATGCTACTGTGATTTATGTATATACAGTAATCAACATAGTGTAGTGGCAGGAAAGACCATTTCATGTATCAAATCTATTGTGTTGGTCAAGTCAGAGGAAAAATGTTTGGGGTGTTTTTACTGTTCCTAAATGTAAAAATGGGTTACATTGGACCCTCAACATTATTTAAAGGTTAAATAACGTGGTACTTAAACATTTTTACCAGGTAGGCAATAAAAAAGTTCTACTGGATTATAGTATTAGAAGAAAAAAAGCTCTTATATTTTTTTTTTTTCCAAACGGTGTGGCATCGGTACGGTATCGGTATCGGCAGATACTGCACAGCCGGGTATCGGAATCGGTATCGGGGGCCAAAAAATGGTATCGGTGCAACACTAGTAATCAACATAGTGTAGTGGCAGGAAAGACCATTTCATGTATCAAATCTATTGTGTTGGTCAAGTCAGAGGAAAAATGTTTGGGGTGTTTTTACTGTTCCTAAATGTAAAAATGGGTTACATTGGACCCTCAACATTATTTAAAGGTTAAATAACGTGGTACTTAAACATTTTTACCAGGTAGGCAATAAAAAAGTTCTACTGGATTATAGTATTAGAAGAAAAAAAGCTCTTATATATATTTTTTTTCCAAACGGTGTGGCATCGGTACGGTATCGGTATCGGCAGATACTGCACAGCCGGGTATCGGAATCGGTATCGGGGGCCAAAAAATGGTATCGGTGCAACACTAATTTTAATTAATGGAAATGCTGGGCGAGCCGACTAGCGTTTCCTTACTTTCGGTTTCGCCGACGCTGCCCGGCCGGTCATGGGAATAACGCCGCCGAATCGCCGTTTATGGTCGAAACTACAACGGTATGTGATCGTCTTTGAACCTCTGACTTTCATTGTTGATGAATGAAAACATTCTTGGCAAGATGTACGTCTTGCGCCGGTCCAAGAATTTCACGGTGCACGCGGAGGCTCATGGTAAATGTAGTATGAAAACACTTTGCTTTCCAAAACTCCTCGTTGTCCCTTTAAAGTAGCACTATCGCAAATTCCAATACTTTGCTCGGCCACTAGATGGGGCCAGTGGTGCAGCGTATCAGATAGAAACATCCTCGTCCTCTTTACATAGTGTGCCGTTCAGGAGGTGGGGCTAAGCGTCGGGTCGGCTTGTCTCATAACAAAATGGAATTCTGCATTTGCTCAGGCACTACACCGCTATATTTTGTGTACAGATAATTATAGCTCCCCTGGACCTATTTATTGCATATTTCAGTTTTTGTATTGCTATTACTGCTGTATTTGCGATAGTGCTGCTTTAAGATTCAACCCTACACTTCAACACTTGATAACAAACTTTAAGCTGCAGCTTTGGGCATTTTTTTAAAGTCAACTCTTAGCAGTGTTTTTAGGAGTAATGCTGCGTTCACATGAAGTCCGGCAGATGGCCTTCGACGGAACGGTAAAAACAAACAAACGGTACAACAGCAAGATGTGTCACCATGTTGCTATAGCTACATCAATGTACTCGTACTCATACGTTACGTTTGGTTGAGGATACCGTCGCGGCAGACGGCAAAAGTTAAAATATTTGAACTTGGGACGGCATTGCCGTTTGCCGTTGCCGTCCACTGCATTTTTTGCCGGCCTCCCCCAAGTTTTACCGTCGTTCTCTCGTCCACCAGAATGACATCCGGTCTGCCGTCTGCCGGACTCCATGTGAACGCAGCATAACTCTTAAGAAACTTGATAAAAACGACCCCTGATTTCAATATCTCTTTTCAGGTGGTGTGTATCCCCTTCCTTCTGTACAAGCCCTTCTTTCCAGGCATTGCCCAGACTGCTTTCAACCACACATTTCAAGAGCCCTGGATCGGCACACTGGAGTCGGACAAAGTCTGGAAGTGGATCGATGACTTTCTAGTGCTGGTGGGCTTAATATTCATAATCTATCTTCCATGACTTGCCCTGAACATTTATAGATACCAGTATGTGATTTATTTTTTTCCTGCATCAAAGGCAGAGATGGAGAGACAGACCTGCTGGGAATGCTTTTACACACATCCAACTAGTCACTGTCAGTGATTTGCACTGACCTGATTTCCTCCATTTCATGTAAATGTGAATTATTGTGCATAATGAGGTAGAGAATTAGAGAAGTCTGCTGGACAAGATGTCTTGGCCAGTCGTACGCAAAACATCCATCCATCCTGTAGCTATATCCTTTATCTGTATGGGATTGTGAGTTAATCCCAGCTGACACTGGGTGAGTGTTGGACAGGTCACCAGTTGGTCACAGAGCTCACACAGAGACAATAAAACATATGCAGAATGTGTGGGTTTTGTTTTTGGATGTGTATACATGCATACATGCATTGTAAATACTTCACATACACAAATATATTGCCATGTAAGCAGAGCAGCATGTTTCCTCCTCCTCCTCTCCCTCCACTCTTTTTGTCCAGGGTCTTGGCAGCGTTGCATTTCAGAGCTTCCACCAGAGGACGCTCTCTGCCTCCTCATCGCAAACAGCCCAGGTTACCTGCTACACTGCAGCGCTTGTCATCAGCATACTGGGAATACCCCCCATCTTGGTCGGGGCTGTCGCCGCCTCCACAGGCGAGTATTAGTTCAGAGATGACAGACCTTTACTGCAAACACACTGTGACCTATGGCAATATGTACATTACCAAGTGACTAAGTGGGTTTTTTCTACAGCTACACAAACGTGGCTAACTCACACAGTAGTGGTCCTACACACCTGGGCTTTCATTGGAACAGATGGAGCCTAATCTTACTTTCTAAATCGTCAGAATTTGTAAATGATGTTATTTTGAACAGGCAAAACAAATGCTATTAGTTTGATGTTAACAGAGAGGATTCCTCGTTGTTTCTGTACAATATTTCGGGGTATGAATACTGAAAAAAAATACTGATGGAGTAAGAAGTTGTTAATTTTGTAAATTAGTGAGATTGAATTTGCGATCATACAAAGATAGTATGATGTCGTACACAATGTGGATTTTTTTTCCCTCCGCTTTCTCTGAAAGCTGCACGAGTCAATGTTTGTATATGAACAATAGAATAATTGTGTCGTAACTTGCACAAAGAGAGGAACCACAGAGAAACATCACTGGGCTTTGTAGTTCATTCAGTTCAGTGTTTGCTCTCATTAGCCCCATTACTGACCACAAAACACAGCTGTTTTCAGTGAAAACACTCATTGTGCACAACCTGCCCAGCAACTCAGGTCAGCAGAGTTAAGATTTACAGCTAGCCTGTGTGCACTGGGCTATTTTCAGTAATTTAAGGTTTAGGATATTTCCCAGCACCATGTCTCTGGCAGATGTGTAAATAGGCAACTATTTACTGATATGTCTCTTTTATCCACATCAAGATAATAATAATAATAAATTTATTTGTAGAGCACTTTCAATCAAAGTGCTTTACAGAGGTTAAAAACAATCAGGAGCACAATCAGTTACATTAAAAACATTAAAAACAATCGCAATAGAAATAAGAACAATTTAGACAAAACCATACATACAAATTAAGAATAGTAGCCTAAACAACAGAGAAGAGATGTGTTTTCAGTTTTGATTTGAAGACATCAACAGAGCATGCCAGTCTAATGTCTTGTGGAAGACTATTCCAAAGTACTGGCGCGCGGAAAGAAAAGGCCCGCTCCCCGAAACCTTTCTTATTAACCTTCGGGACGCTTAAGGCCAGTCCCCTGGGAACGTAGGGAGCATGCAGGCTCATAAAGAACAACCAAATCAGTCAGGTAGGCAGGTGCAAAACCGTTCACTATTTTGTATGTGAGTAACAGTACCTCAAAGTCAGCTCTGGCTTGCACCGGGAGCCAGTGGAGGGAAGCCAGCACAGGACTAATGTGCTCGTATTTAACCAGTCAGAATACGAGCTGCTGCGTTCTGCACCATCTGCAGGCTGCGGACAGATTTCTTCAGCAACCCCGACAGAAGGACATTGCAATAATCCAACCTTGATGTAACAAATGCATGTACGAGGGCCTCAGCATCTTTAAGAGACAGAATAGAGCGAATCTTCGCGATCCTTCTTAGATGGAAAAAGGCAACGCGTGCCACTTCCTTTATGTGAAGATCAAAAGAGAGGGAACGATCAAAAAGGACACCAAGATTTTTTACTCTATCCTTGCCATGAATAGCATAATCATCGAGAGACAGAGACAGAGAGAGCTGGTCAAGCTGATAATTAGATGACGCTGGTCCAATAAGAATCATTTCAGTTTTAGTTGAATTTAGTAATAGAAAGTTAGCTGACAACCAATCCCTCACGGCAGCCAAGCAGGTATTTAGTCTATTCAAACCAGCTCCATTCCTGGTTGTAACAGGTAGGAGAATTTGTAAATCATCAGCATAAAGGTGAAATGATAATCCAAAGGAGCGAATGATGTGACCCAATGGTGTCAGATACATTGAAAATAATAGTGGGCCTAAGACAGAACCCTGTGGGACGCCGTGCCTAACAGGGAATGACTCTGAGAAATTATTATTGTAAGCAACACGTTGAGATCTATCTGTCAGGTAGGAACCTAACCACTTGAGCACCTGTCCCGATAGACCGAAATGGGTTTTGAGCCTGTCCAGGAGTATGCAATGGTCCACGGTGTCAAACGCTGAACTCAAGTCCAATAGTACTAGAACAGTAGTTAGATTTGAGTCAGCAGTAAGTAAGAGGTCGTTAGCCACCTTAGTAAGTGCTGTTTCTGTGGAATGGTTTGCCCTAAAAGCAGACTGTAAAGGCTCAAATAGGTCGTTAAGTGATAGATGTCTCGTCAGTTGAAAAGAGACGATTTTCTCAAGGATTTTAGATAAAAAGGGCAGATTTGACACAGGCCTATAGTTTGCAACAGAGTTTTGATCAAGGTTTGGTTTCTTAAGTAGGGGTTTAATCAGAGCAGATTTAAAGCAAGCTGGAAAAAATCCAGTAGATAGGGAAATATTAATTATAGTTAATACGTACCAACCTAAAGTTGACCATAGCTCTTTAACCACCCACGCTGGCAGAGGGTCTGAAGAGCATGTTGTGCATCTTGCTGCCATGACCACTTTAGTCAAGTCGGGTAGAGAGGTGAGTTCAAAATCAGAGAAAGCCTGTCCTGAAAAGGTGGTGACATCACGAGAGTCATTTACAAAAGACTGGGGTATCCTATTTCTGATGTCATCTACCTTCTCTATGTAATACTCCCTGAAGTCACTTGCTGAAAGTTCAGTGCTGATGATTGGCTGTTGACACTGTGTAAGCCTGGCAATAGCATCAAAAAGTAATCTTGGATTGTGTTTATTATTAGTAATCAGATTTGAATAGTATGTTGCCTTTGCAGCAGACATGCTAGTTTGAAAAGAGGTGAGACTCTCGTGCCACATTTTATGATGTACCTCAAGCTTGGATTTACGCCACTGCCGTTCAAGTTTTCTAGTGTCCTTTCTAAGTGATATTAAGCCGTCGTTTAACCAGGGCCTACCGATTTTTTGTGAACACTTTTTTGTCCGTGCTGGGGCCAATAGATTCAGCAAGCCTTCCAGTGTATTGTTAAAAGATTCAGTGAGAGAATCTAATGTAAGTGCCTGATCAAAAACGCCATCCATCACGTTAGGTAATCTCACATTCAATTCATTTAAAACTGTAGGACCTATGTAACGGGATAACCTTGTAGAACTTAAAGTATTTCCCACACCGAGTTGATTAGGAGCCAGAATTTTAAATAAAATCACTGAGTGATCTAAAACTGGTAGGGTGCGGATTTCGCTGTTAGACAGGGATATGCCATAGCTTAATACCAGATCCAGTGTATGGCCAAGTTGATGAGTTGGCTCAGACACTGATTGTGTAAGGTTAAAAGACTCAAGGACATTTATAAAATCTTTAGTTAGTGGCTTGTCGCCACAGCAAGTGTGAATATTAAAACCACCAACAATTAATATCCTCTCATAGTGGATAGTGTATCTAGATAAAAAGTCTGCAAAATCTGAAATAAAATTCTCATTATATTTTGGTGGACGATAAATAACTGCAGAGATATAATGAAGATATAATTTCCTCCGTTATTGTTTTGTTTGAGAGATTGTTCAGCAGCAGGAAACAACACGTTGTTTGTTCACACCTTTAAAGGTAGGGGAGGAGATCTCTTTTTCTGGAGCATTTTTACCGCATTGTTTGAAATCCTCTTCACACCCGGAATGCAACCAGTTGATTAATGTTTTTTCATTAAAATGAAAAATGTCAGTCATCTGTGGAACGGACAATCCTGTAAAAACACCATCCAATCGTTTTGAATGTCACAAACAAATTCATTGGATCGAGTTGCGTTTATCAAACTGCCATCTGCTCCTCTCTCCCCCCCTCTGCACGTACCCCTTTTTGTGCACTAACCATTTACGATACGGAAAAGACAAGGCCAGAGCCAGAGCTTATGCTAACTTGCTAAATTCAACAAGACACTTGCAGCAATATTATGGCAGAAAAGAACAATCATTGTATTCCTGTGCTCTGGTGCTTGGCTTCAAAGAGAAGTCTGAAGAAAGGGGCTTGGACTTTTGAATTGTGTATTTTCACAATGTGGCCTGTCCACCTCTAAAGGCAGAATCAATGCAATCAACACAAATTTGACTCATGTTAAATAGATTTTCTTCCATGATTCTATTACTTGTTAAAGTGCAAGATGCTACTGAGCTGTTTTAGATTGCAAAACCTTTTAAAGGGGAACTATGCAGGTCCGGTCACTTTTCCACTGTTTTGCTAACCCTCCTCCCGGCCATGTGCATTTGTTTTCAATGAAGCCGGTGAGAAATCAGTCCATATTTCATATCTGATGGTACGGTACGATGCGTATATTTGTATAGTCTTATTTGTCATAAACAAGAGATTACAGCACTCTAAAAATGAAAACTTAAAGTTGTTGGCCTTACTATATTTTTTCAGCTGACTAATCAAAAAACATTGAGTTGTGTTGTAAACTAATAAACATTATTTATTTCAACTATCTTTTTCAAGTTTTTTGGCTAAAGTTGGCCTAACTTAATAACTTGAGTTAGCAAACCTCAAAACTGTGCATTTGAGGTCAGGACAAGTTCTAGAAGTTGTGACAACAAGAACTGGGGTCTCCAATGCATATCTGCAGGGGTTCCACCACAACGACACTGCTGCCATGTGCTGCCGACATCTCTTACACTTCTTACTCTCAAGGTGAGTATTTTGCTCAATATGGTACTAAAAGTCAGGGTTCACGTGTGCAGATTATACATTATTATATATTTATTGTCCCCCTCACGGCTAAAGAGAGTTGTAGATATTAATTGTTTACCAGTTAGCTCTGTTAGCTCCGTTAGCTCTGTTAGCTCCGTTAGCTCTGTTAGCTCCGTTAGTGCGGCTACAGTGGAAATGGAGCTCATTTATTAAACACAATGAGCAGTGCTACAAATAACTGGTATACTGCTTATGTGTGCCTCTGATGTTAAAGTTTAATGTTACTTTAGAGACTCATTTTTACAATTGGGTGTCATGTAAACATGAATATATGACATTAATTGTTGTTAATTGTCTTGGTGGACTGACAGGAGAAGATTGAGGTGCAGCCCATGGTCACAGAAATCCAGGAGAGATGGCCTGCCCTGTGTCTTAAGGAACAGGTAAGAAAATGTGTGTGAAAAAGTTGCTAACTATTTTATATCACAGAACTAGGCTATTGCTTGCCTTATACAACGAGTAATTCAGCACCTTGCCAATAAAGGTATTCAGAAACTGACTACTTAAGAGAAAATCCATGTGAACTGGTTCGGTTGGATTAATGTGTGCTGTTTTTTGTTTATTTCAGATTTGCAGCAAGTTCTGATGTGTAACCAAGGAACTGTTGTGGACATTTAGAGCAGCCGTGCCAGGAAAAGGGACAAGACAGGGAGAGACGCTTGGCTGTTCTTGATGAACAGGTGAATTCATGTTATAAATATCATGTATTTTTGATTATGGTTCAGGGTTACCTGAGCAAGCCCTTAAAGGGATAGTTCACCCAAAATTGAAATTTCTCTCCTTGTGTCGACTAAGGGCTGGGAGAAGTTTCAGAGTTATCTGTCGCTTCTCTGAGTTACAGGGGGTCTTGGCATAGCAGTGCATGTCCATATAACGGTTGCAAATGGATACCAACTGTCTTCGTAACAAAAAGACACACCAAAAAACATCCAAATACCTCCATAGTGCTAATGTCCCTCTTGTATTGAAGCCCCGAAATGCGATATTGTCCTGAAAAAAATTAAATCTGTCTGTCCTCTTCCCGGTTCGTCCAAATTTGATGGATGCCATCCCAATATAAGACCTAAGTTTAAACTAGTCACAAATTAATCTCAGCTGCACTGTTTTTAACCAAATGTCCTATGGCTTTCCTGTGTCCAATTTCCAGACATCACAATGCATCAAAGCAGGGCATGTCTAGACCTCAGATTTCAGAGACACTTTTCCTGAAACGCCTGGTGAGTACAGAATGTCTGTTTTTATTTTTGGTCAACCATGAGTGCACATTAATTATCATGCACATATAATTCTCTATGCCATATTGCTTTAGAATATAGAAAAGATGAAATATCCACACCTTGGATTGTAGCTCCCAAAAAAACGTATTAATCACCAACGCCCCATATATTTTTGCCTTCCACCTACAGTAGCGTAACCCAGCTTAATGGCTGAGAGCCTCCTTTCTCCCTGGAACACAAGTAATTTATTTAACCAGCCATTTAATTTAAGGTTGAATATGGAGTTTTACCAGAATACCACAATCTATTGATCATTGTAGGCAACAACAACAGAAGAATAATTCCTGCAGTCCGTTGCCAGACCGCTGCTTAGTGTAGCACACTGTTGCTTGGGACGCCGCTCTGACCTATAGCACAGAGAAAAACTATTTAGGATATTTCATTTCATTTATTAGTTTATTTCATAGGGACAGTGCACCACTAATCAACAGAGTTAAAAGAAAACTGTAAGTGGGGCAGAGTTAGCCAACAAGGCTAGTTACCTGATGTTTCATTTTTACCGCCATTGAACAGCTTCAGACTAATTGTGATGTTAGATAAATGACTTGTAGCTTGTTACAGGGATGAATAGCAATTAGAATCACAGGCAAAAAAACTGTATAGCACAGTAACTGTACACTACAGGTTTACTCAGGCTGAGACACAAATTTAAAATTACACGCTGACATAGGTGTTTAGTTATCTTAACAGTGTTTATATTGAATTTGGTTGAATTTCTGCTTTCAACAGGACACCGATCCAGAAGACAGACAAACAAAAGGGGTCCAAATGGGAGTGCTCACCGTGTTCGTGGATGGTGCACCGGCCTTGCTTCAAACTGTTAACAGCATTGCTGTGGTGTTGCTGTAGTGCTTTTTGACTGTGTTGTGGTTTGGACTCTTTTAACAAGTTTGGCCACACCAGTCTGCATCTTTTTGTTTGTGGGTGCAGTGTACAGTACTTGCACTAGATAGATTTAATCATATTTGCTGGAATATTGCATTAAATGTTTAAATAAAGATGTTTTACTTAACTAGTATTATTTGTATTTGTATTATTTGTTGTTTTAGTTGCCACAACTTGAGAGTATTTATAAGTACAACTTGAATTTTTGAGTTTTGATGCATTTGAAAGGTAACTTATCTGAAACAAAAATAATAAGTTGAGACTACTAAATTTTAAGTGTTTAAAAAAACTCAAAATTTGTAGTTATCTTTAAGTTAATTTACAAGTTATCTCAACAAAAGATAATTTGTTGGCTTAACTTTATGTGGTTTTATTCAAAACTTGAGAGTTTTAGTTGGACTCAAAACGCAAAAATCTATTGCAGCCAGTTACCTAGAATTTTTGAGTTTTCACAGCCCTTTATTTTTTACGGTGAGGTTATGCGGTGTGTTTTTGTCGTGGTGCTGCAGTGACTAGAGCTGGGACATCGGGTTGGTGGCTCTGATCTTGCAAAGTTGGTTTTCAGCCAAGAGACGCTACAGTAGGTGGAAGGCAGAGAGCCTCCATTCTCCCTGTAACAAGTTACAAGTCATTTGTTTAACCAGCAGCTGTTTAATTAAGGTAGAAATCCTCCATAGTTCCTCTGTAAAGGGACAGTTCAATATTCTGGCAAATTGGCATATTGCCATAATCCCTATAGTTTTAGGGGTAGGTTCATTACTTTTAATTGTCGGTGCAAACTGTTTTTAGATCGGAGAGGCGAGCTGCTCAGCTAACGCAACGGAGGCGCACGGTACTTTCACCTTTCCCTCACCGAACTCATCAAATGCACAATCCAACAACTCCAAAACACTCTCATGGACAAGGTGTGACCTGCACATTTGCTACGCTATGAAATAATCATGTATATTTTATGTAACATTACGACACATAAAGCAAATAGTTGGCACTACTTGCGTTTTTTAAATCACTCCACCCAGCAGCCGTGTCTAGAATGTAGTTCCGACTCTGCGTTTGCCTCGATTACAACTCGGTCTCATAATGTTACATAATTGTTTCACAGCATGGTGAATGTGCATGTCACAACTTGGAGTTGTTTAATTGTGTATTTGATGAGTTTGTTGTAGGAAAGGTGAAAGTACCGTGCGCCTCCGTTGCATTAGCTGAGCAGTTCGCGTCTCTGCCCCGCCGATCTAAAAAGGTAATGAACCTACCCCTAAGACTACTGGGATTATGGCAATAGGCCAATTTACCAAAATGTTGACCTATCCCTTTAACTACAGAATAGGGCCAAGGTTTCTGTTCTATAGATATAATATTCTGGTGAGGAAGGTGACGTGGCTGTTCTCTGTCTCTTGTCAGACTGGAACATGACGCTGTATGGCCTTCCATCTCCATATCTACGTGGTGAGCAAAGTCTGATCCTTCCGCTGACCCTGAAATACCTCACTCCATCTTACATCTCAGTCATTGGGATTGGAGGTGTGGCTGCCGCTGTCATGTCATCTACAGACTCCTCCCTCTTATCCTCAACATCTGTTTTCACGTCAAACATCTACAAGAACATCTTACGTAAACAGGTAAGGAGTATGTGTGTGTCTTTCTGGTAATTGTGTGCTAAGAAAGGACAAATTCTGGAGAAAACATGAATGAATCATGAACACATTTCCCTCGTGTTTGCCTCCATGTCTCCAGGCTTCAGAGTATGAAATACGGTGGGTGATACGGGTCACAGTGGTGGTGGTGGGTGTGGTTGGGACATCCATCACATTCTTCACAAAAAGCACGCTGGTCCTCTGGATTCTTGGAGCAGATGTTTCCTACACACTCATGTTCCCACACCTGTTCTCTCTGCTCTTTGTGAGTGTGACAAACGGTTACGGTGCCGTGATGGGTTTCGTCATCGGGGTGACTGTTAGGATTTTGTTGGGCGAGAATGCTGTAGGTCTTCCTGTTGTCCTTCAACTCCCCGGTTGCACATTTGAAAACGGCGTCTACGTCCAAAAGTCCCCGGTCAGAACGGTCTCCATGCTCTGCACCCTCGTAAGCATCATAGTTTTTTCCTCGCTGACTCTGTTCCTGTTCAACCATGGCCTGCTGCCTGAAAGGTGGGATATTTTCAAAGTAAAATGCACCAATACTGTCTCACCAGCGGATGCTCCCACACAAAACCTCAGTGAAGAAGATGAAAACAGAAATGGACTTGCCTTACAGCCAATGTTGCAGACAGGATCGTAACCTTTTTTATTATGATTTCATGACAGTAATCAGAGCAACACAAGCACAATCCTGTTTTTATCACCTAAGAGATATCTCTAAAATATGACCAGATCTTTATCCTGGATTTTTTTTTTACTTTGATTCTGTTGCATTTCTGCCATTGTAACACACTTTGTAATTAAAATTAATCAATAAAAGAAAATAAAAAAAACCCATGGTTCAGCTAGTATTTGAGGGAGATGTTCTGAGAGAAAAGACACTATTAAACATGTGTCTAATCAACTCCATGATGTCGCCTATCCGATTATGTTCACTATAGAGGAATACGTCATCGACTTCAAATGAGTGTGACATTGTGTGTGTGACAGTGTTCAGTTCAAGTCTGAACACCAACGCTCATTCTACCTGTCCTGTTCCACCAGTT
Source organism: Trachurus japonicus (assembly GCF_045865225.1). Lineage (NCBI taxonomy): Eukaryota > Metazoa > Chordata > Actinopteri > Carangiformes > Carangidae > Trachurus > Trachurus japonicus. The sequence goes on from NC_140907.1 coordinate 10,289,804, forward strand.
TGATGCATTCTTGGTTTGCATACAGTAGCACCTATAGCACTTGCCTTTCCAAGTTTGTTCCACCACATGGTGAAAATTTCTGGCCCCAACTGTAATGTATGTCATTACCTTGCTCTCCATTCATATTTATGAAAAGAGAGCAATGACTTATATTTAGTTTTATTCTAACAGTTCAAAAACCTACTGTTTGGATTATTGTTTCTAATAGAAATAAATAGATGGTTCCTCCTGTGTACTATACAGTCAGCAACACTGGAGTTATGTAATACATTTGTTTTCCCATGTGAGCAATTAGTTAACATAAGTTAACTGTAACAGAAACCTCGAGGGGCAGATTGTTTTCAGAAGGTCTTCAACAGGGCCAGACAGGAAGTAATAATCAATATTTTATCTTATAGATGGTGACTTAATGTCATGTCCAGAGTTAACCTGAGTAAGCGGTTGTCACCATCTCCTGTCACGGATGGTGTTGTGTGGTGCCTAAAAAGGCAGCTGAGCTAAAATATGGGCCAATCTATTTCAGAACGAGACTCTGTAGACCTGCATCATAAATTAAACCAAGAATCCCTGACACACACGTCTCTTTGTAATAAGACTGGTGTCATAAGGATACCAGCACCAACCATGTTACCAAGAGGCTGGGTTCACAAAGCGTTCAGCGGGTGACCCTTTGATGGGGGCAGACGGTATTTAAAGCCGGTACTTAAGGCAGCTGTTATCCATTTGAGAAATAGGTTAAAACATAGTCCTGTGCATAGATAACATTTGACCCACTTACTCTAGTGTTATGTAATAGTCAAAGTCACAAAAGCAATGTATCCTAAACATAATCCAAGAAATGTCCCTTCCGCTTCAAAAAAACGTCAACACACTAAAAGATGCTGGGTTATTTTAATAACCCATCTGTCGGGGTGAGTTCAGCTTTAACATTAGGTTTAGTTTAGTGAGCTAGCACCCTCAAACTGCAGGCTGCATGCACTTGATGCTGTTATGACTAAGTCATTTTATACATTCATTTTTTGGGGTAAAAAAAAAATAATACAGGTAACAGACTTGGATAGTGATAAAGATTAGCCTGTGTATACCCATGCTGCCTTGCACACGATTTTATTTGGTCTGCAAATCGATCTCCATTGAGATGAGGTCTGGTGTTAGCCAGGCTAGATAGTGATAGTGATAACCCAGAACTTAGGTTCCTGTTTTTTTTTTTAACAATATAGTCAACATTCAGTCAAATCAGTCAATTTTAGGTAAAGAACATAACCCAAAAGACCTTTTCTCTGCTACCCCATCATCTTTAGCTGACTCACTTCTTTGTCAGGACCTGTACCTACTTATCTTTCTATTTTTTTCCACAAACTTTCCGTCTTCTGTCCATGATTCCAAACAACAAACATAGTAAATGCTGTTTCTGTTTCAGTTTTTAAAACATGTTCTTGTTCCTCAGTCCTGGTAATGGGCCTCAGCCTGACTCAGCACTAATCAACTCCCCACCCATCTCTTTGCTCCAGTCAGCCTCTCTTTATTCTTGGCCAGGGCTGTGGCACTGTATCACACTACATGTTGCCAGCGCTGTCCGTCTTCCACTTTTACTCCCCCCATGTGTGTGTGTTTGCCTGATCTAACTTGACCGCCTGTTGACAGCTGCTAAAAGACTCAGTCCTTGTAAAAGCCTTTCTGTGTACCAGTGTCCACATTGGAGTCAAACTTCAGCGTGAGCTCTGTGGCTCCTGATGAGTTAAACGAGCTGTGGTAACCTGTATCCTGTCTTGGACCTGAGCTCGTCCTTTCATGTTGAATAATTGAATTGGAGTATCTCATTACATGTTTGGTTTACAGGAGCTAGTTCTCTTTTCTAGAAACAACCACCATTGTAAAGACGATTAAAGTTATGAATTTAAGTGTAAGCTTGACATATGAAGCACCAGGAAAGCTGCAAGTCTGTTGAGGCAGACAATCATTGAAGCTGAAAACTCAGCTGGTGCTTGTCTCAACAAGATAGGACAGAGACTGAATTCAACAAAGTAGTCCGTTAGGCAGAGTCATAACTGTAGCCCAAGGTTAAATACTCACATAGCTTGATTGCACACAGCAGATTAGACTAAATACTAGTGTCTTTTGATGATGGTATTTCATATAATTACAGTTTTTTGGGCATGTAAAAATCCTCATTAAATAGAATTTAGCTACAATATGTATAAGGTCTTGCCACAGCATGTGTTTTCTCATGCCTCGGTTTGTCTTTGCATGGCATTGAAGCAGTTCCTCTTTATCGCCGCTCTGTGCATGAGAAGATTTTATAATGATCAGTTTCCACACCACACAGTCAGACACAGACAGACCTCTTTGCATCACTGCGAGCGCATGTATAGTCTTACGGTATCTAGTTGCCCACATCGCAGTAGAGTTTAGCAACACAGGAAATATCTCTATCTGTGATTTGTGATCTAAAATATGCATGGTTTCCCATCAGTCGCAGAGGTTCCACAGTAACCATTATTGTTTCTTCCTATGTTTAACATCCTATTTATTTATGAACATCTGCTTTCTTATACATTTCGTGCATAGAAAAGTTGGTTTTAAGATCGCCTCATTAAAAAACTGCAGGTTTGATTTTGCCTTGTTCGTGTGGTGTCACTGTGAAGACAGTCCATCGTTTAAGGCCATGTCTGTAATCTACATTCTGCAAGAGAGATCTTAAAGATTTAGCAAGTTCCTATAGACTTTCATAATTCAAAAGGCCAATAATTTCTGATGTAAGAGAGGAACTACACTGCGCACACAGGACACACACACTCGTGCACCAGTGACGTCATGGAAAAACACTCCACTGTGAGTGTGCTCTCTCTTGTGGCACGACAGAGTTAGCCAGCTGGTTCTGTGTATTCACGACTGACAGAGATGCTGCTGCTGCCATTACAAAGTAATGTTAACCTTTGTGTCACATGCTTAAAATCTAAAAATGGTCAAAATATGTCATTGTTAGCGCAGGCCGAGCCGCTCACACTGCTTTCCTGCTTTACATATTTGGCTTTCAGCCACTAAAAGAGTCATCTGTCATCTGTTGAGCGTCATGTACTGAGAGGTGAAACATTTCATTCACTGTTCTTAATCTCGAAAACATGCATGAAAAACGACAGTGAAAAAAAATTACGACCCAAATACTTAATACTTAAATCAAAATCTGGATTTCGACGCCTTGTTGTCTCACCTCAAGGCCAAGCATGTGTTTCTGTTTAGCTTTTGTGCAATGTGGGCGCAAAACACTTTGTGATCCTCTCAGGAACTTATGTTTATTTGGAAGATTCCATAAATATTCAAGCTCAAGCCTGTCTCTTATATCAGAGGCTTCCTCCCTGTCGATCAAAAAGAAGGTTTTAATTAAGCAACAACAACTGCTCTGTCACAGAGCATCCAGTGGTTTCAAATATATGTCAGCCAAATATAAACAAGTAGCTTCTTTCTGGCCACAAGGAGTGTGTGTGTGGGTCTTATGTAAACGGTTACATATTCTGTCGAGGTGGGGTAAATGTCAGAGTTAGACAGGTAGCAGTTCTAGTTCAGATTAGAGTAAATGGGAATGACTGCCTGTGCATGTGAGTGTGTGTTCGTACATGTCTTTCTTTACGTGAGACGCAAATATTTACTTCACATTCTGCCTGAGCACACTGTTGTTGAGCTCCGGCTGAGTGAGGACCTGTTGCTGCTGCTGCAGCCCTGTGAAGCCCACTGGGACATTGTGTTTGATGTCTATTTATACCCAGAAACTTCATTAAATCCTGTTCCCACAATACCAGTATGTGGCTGTCCAGATCTGGGATGTTCCAGCACCAACACCTGTATATCCATATATCTGTATGTCCAGATCAGATGTTACCATTCAAATTAGTTGTGTTCAATATTTGCATAACTTTTTGTTTGTTTGTGCTGAAAGTAAATCAAGTTTTTTGCATGTGTGGTTTTGCAGGAGGTCGTCAAGGGCATGGTTAAAATCTGGGAGGGTGGGTTTGAGTAAAAGCAAACGTATAATCAATCAACGCACCAATATTTGACATTTCTTAGCTTACAAATGGTCTCATTTGGGGCAGTTACCGAGATTATACACTGGTTTGTTTCCCAGCTCAGTGTGCAGACTGACAGTCTGTGCTCATGGTCTGCGTGGACGACCCACCTCTCAGCCTGCTCTGTGGAGTTTGTTGTTTATCTCTGTGGCCTACGTGTCTTATCATGTCACCTACTGAAAGCAAGAGTTTGTGCTTACCTTACCAAAACATGCAAACATTATAAAAATTGGGTCAGAATAATTTAACTATACAACAACACCACAAGCACCATTGCTTCTCAGCCAGGGAGCAGTAGCATTGAATTTTGAAAGCAAAAAAAAACAACACTTTATTGTGGCACAGAAGTATCAAGGGGGGGAAATTCAGAAATGATTTCATTTGGTAGCACTTATTTGAAGTCATTACATTCATAATAAACCTGTCTACAGATAATCACATTGCATTGCACCAGGTTCATTTTCCCATGGAGAGAAAGAGAGAGAGAGAGGGGGACACGAGGCTCGCCCTCGCAGCAGCTAACTTGTTGCACTTTTGCACAGCTTGGATTTAACACCTGGCTGCGGCGTTCTGCATCCAAACTTGATCTTGAACTTTAACACGCTTGCTGACCTTTCCGAAGCACAACCAATCAGAGCGCGGCTGACCCTGGGGGCAGTGGCTGCAAAACAGAGAAAGCATCTCTGGTGTACGTTATTAGGATCTAATTCAGGAATAAGGGTGTGTGTGACTTTTTGTGTTTGGTGTTAAATGGTTTTGCTCATGAATTAAACAGTATGATGACATGTTGGGATTGAGTTGAGCTCTTGGCACTCACACCACAATCCAGTGGTAGGAGCAGCTCAGATCGCTTATCTGGGCAGAGCCTTCATCATTCATTCAATCTAGTGTTTTGATACTGAAGATAATGTTCCGGGACAGTGCTATCTTTTTCTGTGAAATTTCTTTTTGCGTTTAGGTTTTTCAAAATAGCATGTTAGAAATGAGTCAACTGATTTGTTTCCTGTTTTTTACCACTGTTTTGTTCGTGGTCTCGATGTTTGGCCTACATCGCCCGGGTTGTGCGGCTACCATTAGCTGCTATGCCAGCCTTGTGTAGCAAATTACGTATAATTACATTGCCTGCCAGTGATCCAGTTGGTGCTGGTTGTTCCTTTTTACTTATCTTTGAGGGGAAGTTTAAGCCTCTCTGCCAAAGCCAGAGCAGACAGCGGTCTGCAGACCACAGGCCGACAAAAACCATCTATCTCTGGTGAATTGTTGCGCAGCTTAGCACACATAGCACCAATCAGTTCTGCCTGCCTGCCAGGGCATCTTTCCACAGACAGTGTCTGTCCCTGTCATGTGTTGAAAGTGGCTGCGGAGCCCCACCGCGGCTGCAGAAGACCCGCTTTAGCTCTGAAGAGGAGCTGAACTTCATGTGCTTCCACATACTGAGTTTACACAGTCGTTAATGTAGTTAAAGCAGATAACAGCGGCACGGCCGTTTCGGCTAATGCTGTGTTCAAGGCAGGCTTTTGAAACCGTAAGTTACAGCTTCAAGTCACAACTACGACTTGGTAGCGTTCCAGGTAACCCGTAGCTCGTGTTTTTACCGTCCTGTTGTCTGTGAAAGTTCCCTATAACGGCCACTCGTAACTTCCGACCCGTGAACTCGTACCAGATCGAACTGGTATGACTTCACAGGAAGGAAAAACACAAAGTACGAGTTTCCTTGAACGCACCATGAGTTAGCAGCCCCCGCCCTTGTCAGGCATCAATTGGTCCTCGTGCTACGTCACCACATTCACGCGCATCCCTTGGCTGCACACACAGCCCTTCATGCCATTCTCTCCCCTCATTGGATAACACTTGTATCCCACAAGGAAAATTTTCTCCTCGGGTTACAGCAGAGCAGAGTGACGGAGAGACTCGTGTTTAGGCTGAAATACTTCATGTAAGTGATTGCTGACGGAAAATAGGACTATTTAGGACTTATATTAACAAAAACATTCCACTGATATCTGCTTTAAGTCAGAAAACTCTCTCATGATTTAAATGTTTGTTGCAGCTTAAGTATGAATTTACAGTTTGGCGTCTAGACTCAGGCTCATCACTCTCTAAATAGGATTTCTTCAAATATACATAGGAGTGATGAGGACATATCTTAACCCCCCCACCCCGCAATAGACAGTAGGCAATTGTACACAGGGCAGCAATGTCACTGGCAGGAGGATAGGGAAATTTTGCAGTTATATGCAGTAAAAGCATACCAAATCAAAAAAGTAAAGTGACAAGCTGCCTGAAATTAAGTGTAAATGTATTGCCAAACCTTTTTGTAGTGAGGAAGAGAGCATAAATGTCTATCATATCCACTCTGCTGGTACCTCAATGGGTGACATTTGGAAATATGGGCGACAATTGTTTAAAAAAAAAGTTCAACAGAGGGCTGAGTGACGCAGATGTTATGAAGAACTTGTTGCACTTTGTTGATAAGTTGAGTCCAGTGTAACGATTTCATATTGCGTGTTCTGGGAATCTCTCAAGGTCGGAGTAAAAATGCTGATAGTTAATGTACGTCAGACACAAATAAACAACTCACCATTGCAGAGACAAGAAGCTCAGGTTGGCTTTCATTATACACTTTATTGCTCATGTGGTTAACTATTTTCAGGCTTTGCACATCAAACATCCTTACACACTAACGTTCACACCTATGGGCGCTTTAGAGTCGCCTGTTACACTAATGAGCCTGGCGTTGGACTGTCGGAGTAAACCGGTGTGTTTAGACATCACCCTCACAGCAACAGGAACAGCATGCAAATTCTTCAGAGGAGGGCCCCAGGACCTTCTTGCTGTGAGGTAACAGTGCTTACCACTGTGCAGCCCGAGGCGTACAGCAAGGTCGTATATCCAGTTCTTTCTGCTTAGTATTGCTACACATTTTCTCATTTTCGAGAGGGGGGAGGGCTGAACTTAAAATTTGGGCTTGTTGTTGCCTTTTACGACTGGAGTCTCTCCCTGTTTTGGGCCGCTGAAAAACAGATGTGTTTATTGCAAACTGGACTCATTGATTGAGTCAATTGAATTTCAAAGATCCTGTTATAAGAATCCTTGGATGTGGTAGAGGAGGATGACACACGACTTGTCTACCCTGATTAGATCAGCTCGCTGGTTGTAGTGCGCTGTTTTGACAGAATGTCCCTTGATTGTTTTATCTTTCCTGGAAAAAGATTACGAACTTATGAACTCATTTGTGTTTTGTCTCTTTCACTTCGGAAGTCCCTGGAAGCAGCAGTCCTCTGCGCCCACCTCTTCACCACATAAAACTGTTTATACACTCCTCACTCCCTCCATGTCCCTTGTAGTATATTTCCACTGTTTTACTTGTTAGTCTGGTTCCACTCCTATCACACACAGGAGCACTTCACACCTTCACCACACCCTACTGACTTATGGGAATTTAAAATGTTTTAGATGACTAATAACATACGATTTGACGGTTAATCTTGCGGTTTTCAAACAGAATTAAATTACTATTGGATAATACAGTCATTTGTAAACACAAAAACAATATTTTATTTTTTATTTTTCTGTAGTTGTCATGAAGTCTAGCTTGTTTTTTTTTTTTTTTCTTGCTTACAGACGTGGGCAACTCCATTCAAAGCGAAGTATATGCAGGGTTAAGGAGGGTACTCTTCAAATGTTTACTTGCCGAGTTTAAACTACTCTCTAATGGTGAAACACACCCCTGTGGCATAATTTAATTATCATTGGAATAATATAATCATTTTTTGATTACTTTTAAACATCTTCAAAGACATTTTCTTTAACAGGCCGTTGAAGAAATACTGTGACGATGCCCCCAGCGTTATCCAATGCCACCTCCATTACCTAGTGCTGAATCTACAGAGGCACTTCACAGAAACCGAGCTGCAAATGGCAGTAAGAGCCAGATGTTGATCGCTAGATGTCAATTGTAAGGAGGGTGCTGCTCTGGTCTATACAGACAACGCATTGGGTTCTGTAGGCAACATCAAAGTCTGTTGTTCACTTTGTGTGAAAATGACTCCTAACCTCTTCTACTATCACAGCAGTGTATATATTCATATAATACTGAAGTATATTATCATGATGACCGACTGCCACAAGGTCTGATGCAGAGCAAGATCTGGCATCAAGCACGGACAAATATATAAAAAAAGAGGCCTAGAAATGCAATCAGGTTTCACTTCCCCATACAAGGACATCACTGGAAATGAAGTCTATCCATGTGATTACCTCCTCCCCCACCTTCTTTGGAAACAAGGTGGCATATGCTCATTCACAATTTCTCTTTGAATGCAAGTACTCCTAGGTCACACAGACCCTGCTTACCATTGACTGTGACACATCAAGACACACTGGCCCCATGGAGGAAATCCTTGCGTCACACAACAAAGAAAAAGCAAAAACTGATAATGATTTCCAGTTTAGGAATGTTAAGCTCCTGCAAAACAATGCTGTCCTCCGCTTTCGTGGAACAGAAAAGCAAAGGTATCTATTTCTATATAAGTCAGAAGTCTAAAAACTATCTGAGAAGTGGCTCTAATTGCTTCCCCGAACAGCATCAACCTGAAAGTAATGACACAGCATAATCTGACTCAGCTGCATCCTGTTGTCATGTTCATGTATGGTAACACTGATAGGTGTCAAACCAAAGAGAAAGTATGAATCTGTGTAAAATAAGCAAAGCCACTCACAGGCTAAGTAGAGCTGAAAGAAGTGAATTCTCCTGCCAACATCTGGATGAATGGCCAGGAAGTTTCATGTTCCCATCAATACATAAACTGTAACAACTGTGTCGTTCCCCGTGACCACCTTCATGGGGCCAAAATCAAGCTTTTGAAGTCCTGTGGTTTTCTTTGTACCTGTCAAACCAACATCAGCAACATCAGCCTCAGCTATGTTTTGCCCCAATGTGTTGCCTAAATGCAGCCTCATGTAAAACATGTTAGTGTGTCTGTGTATTGTCTTTTGCCTCTGTGTTCTTAAAGGGATAGTTCAACATTTTGGCAAATTGGCCCATTGCCATAATCGCTATAGTCATAGCAGTAGGTTCGTTACCTTTATTTGTCGGTGTAAGCTATTTTCAGTACGGCGGAGCGAAGCGGCAGGCTGCTCAGAGCTACGCTATGGAGGCTAAAGGAATTTCTTGGTTTCCCTCATCAAACTCATCAAATACACAACCCAACAACTCCAAAACGCTCTGGTGGACAAGTTGTGAGCTGCACATTCACCACGCTATGAGATAATAACGGAACGTTACGAAACGGAGCCGTTTTCGAGGTAAATACAGGGTAAATACAGAGTCTGCTTGCTGAAAAACTGTCCCTGAACGCAACGTGCATCAGCGGTTTTGCATGAATTTACCTCTTAAACGGCTCCGTCTCGTAATGTTCCGTTATTATCTCATAGCGTGGTGAATGTGCAGGTCACAACTTGTCCACGACAGCGTTTTGGAGTTGTTGGGTTGTGTATTTGATGAGTTTGATGAGGGAAACCAAGAAATTCCCTTAGCCTCCATAGCATAGCTCTGAGCAGCTCACGGCTCTGCTCCGCCGTTCTAAAAACAGCTTGCACCGACAATTAAAGGTAACGAACCTACTGCTATGACTATAGCGATTATGGCAATGGGCCAATTTGCCAAAATGTTGAACTATCCCTTTAAGGTCTAGTTTAATTCACTTGGAAATATAATTTTTCTATTCATAATTTTTATTAGTCTGCTCTGGTCCCAGAATTTTTCAGATAAACTCAGCATGTGTATTATGCTGAGTTTTCCCCAGCGTTTGTAGTGTAGTTTGTGTATAAAAAGATGTCCATGGTGCTGGTGTTGCCAAGCTTGTTGTACCAAACATCAGTGCAGTCATTTGTCATTGTGTTTTTGTTGTAGTTTCAAGTTCTACCACCACGGAGATGAAATGCTGAACGACATCTTAGAATGGTCAAACATTAAATGAATGTGCTGGTGCTATGTTATTACTGAGAAAGAGAGATGGCCTTGTTACATTATACCTGAAGATTATTTTTACATTGTTTGGATAGTTGAGACCAGTTGAATGTTCAAGGCTTCTATCTATCTATCTATCTATCTATCTATCTATCTATCTATCTATCTATCTATCTATCTATCTATCTATCTATCTATCTATCTATCTATCTATCTATCTATCTATCTATCTATCTATCTATCTATCTATCTATCTATCTATCATCTGGCTGAGCAAGCTGAGTCCCAGCTTGTTGTTACGTACGTGCCAAGACCTTCCACATGATGCTTCACGCGTCCTCAGATTTGTGATGGGTCCGTCACCATATTACCTGGCACTTCTTTGGAACAACGTGTTCTGGTGAATTCACCAATGGGGCATCTTCTTTCCAATGTCATAACGACTGATTCACCCAGGCTTCGGGGGATGTTCAAGTGACTTTGACATGCCGATGTACCCATGCCCTGACTTGTGCTCTTCCATCATATCGTCATTGAGCTGCTGTTTTTTCACACGGCTGACTGACAGATATAAATGTTACACAATGAACTGCTAAGACTACACATTTGTGATCTCCACTTAACAGATCATGTCTATTTTACTGTAAAGCTCATCTGCTATCCCAGTGATGTCAGTATGCCCTATTCAAGAGGAACTTGTGTCTTTCACTTTGGGTTTGTGTTAAGACTATTTTGCAATAACCCTCCAGTAAATTATATTCATTAAGAAAGCTTGTTGTTGTTGACTGTTGTTGACTGTTGGCCCACAAGTGAAGTTGGGAAACAAGTAAGTGATCTGCTGCCATCTGATCTTGAATTTCACACTTAGCCTAGGCTGTAGTGTTTTCAGGCTTATGGGAAACAGAGACACACTGTTGTAGCTAGGCCTAAAGGCGGCATTGAGCTAAAGCAGGTTCATTAAAGTTCCCCTTGATGTTGTTGCAACCACCACTTCCCCCCCTATCAGGACTGAGACATCCCTAGAAAATGTCCCTAGAAAATCCCTAAACATTTTGGGAAAAAAATATACATTTTGATTTAGTTTCTTGTTTTACACTTAAAGATGATCCCTGGCAACAGAACACTGTCCTCCTGCTGTTACTATAGTTACTATCACACACTGGACGGCAGGGCCTGTGAAATCAAAATACCAAACTACCAAACTACAGTTTTTGATATTTGTGTCTCTTCAGGCACTGGATTGAAAGTGTCCACAGCTGCTGGGTAACATTAAATAGAGACCACCTCTCTGCAGCTGGGACTGGTACACTTGTTTGGTCCGCACCAGAGTCCGAAAAGAACCCTGTTGTCAGAAAATGTGGAAATGATCAACAATGAGCCGTGGGTCAACATGGATCACAGATAGACACGCTGCCTCCTTGAGATTTGGTCAGAGGAAAACATTTATCAGATGCTGGAGAGGACGCACCCGTATAGTCGTTATGGATCTTAATATTTTTTAAACTGATAACAGAAACTCGGTATCCAATTAATAACCATTATATAAAAAACTTTTTCTTTGCTGTTATAATAGGCCCTACACGCATGCTGCTAAAACTGTGCCGTCCTTTTTTTTCTCAGTTTTTCTTTGTAGCGCACCATCCTTCAGACGCACATGCAGACGTCTGTGTGTTTGTTATCTGACCTTCCTTCATGGGGACTGCCACATAACGGGCACATAGCCTCCAAGTGACGAATAAGCACAGGGCGGGAGCATACCTATGTTCCCCAAAGGGTCCTATGTTCCCCGGTCGCAATACATAGACCGGGGAACATAGGACCCTTTCTTTAAAAAAGGGTCCTATGTTCCCCGCTGTTGCTGGTCGATGGACTCTCTCTACTTATCTGGACTCTCTCTATCTATCTGGCCTGTCTAGCCTCTACCTGGTCTTCTTACTTAACAAACTCCTTTCTTCATTGCCTAAACCCAACCAATGGGACAATTACACTTCTCACTCAAAGTCACAACTCAACTTCTCACTCAAAAATGTCCTTTTGTCCTTTTGGGAAAAAGCAGGGAACATAGGACCCTTTTTCTAAAAAAGGGTTCTATGTTCCCCGGTCACATAGCCTACACAGCGGGGAACATAGGACCTGAAGAACAGGGATGATCCCCACACAGGACAGGTGCGATTGGAAATGCTAACGTTACCAAATTAAAAGGGCAACAAGAAACGCATTCATGACCTCCTTTGTGTACTTTTAGTGGAAGATCCCTCCGATATTTTTTATCCAATGATTGAGCGACTGTGGGACACACGTGCTTTTGTTTACAAAGTTGCAATGCAATGTGAATACAAACCACACCAAGTCAAAAAAATATATATTTGGTCCACACAAAAGCAAGTGAACTATCAGGCTTTCCTGGTGTGAATACAAAGGCAGCACCGTGTGTGTAGTGCCCCATGTGTGTATAAGCTAAGCTACAGCTTAAAGCAGAAGTAAGTGATATATTTGTGTTAATATAAGTCTTAAATAGCTATATCTTCCGACAGCAATCACTTACATAGAGTGTTTGGTCTGAAACACGGGTCTGTCAGTCCCTCTGCTCTGCTCTGAGCCGAGGAGAAAACATTTATCGTATCCTACAGTTTTTATCCAATGAGGAGAGAGAACGGCATGAAGGGCTGTGTGTGCAGCCAAGGGACGCCGTGAATGTGGCGACGTAGGGACGAGGACTGTTATGGTGCGTTCAAGGAAACTCGTATTTTTCCGACCGTGAAGTCGTACCAGTTCGATCTGGTACGAGTTCACCGGTCGGAAGTTACGAGTGGCCGTTATAGTGCACTTTCACCAGTAAAACAGGTCGGAAAAACACAAGTGGGTTGCCTGGAACGCTACAAAGTCGTAAGTTGTGACTTGAAGCTGTAATTTACGATTTCAAAAGCCTGCCTGGAACGCAGCATTAGCGAAAACGACCGGACCACTTACTTCTGCTTTAACTGAAGACAAATGAACACAATCTTTATGATCTTTTTGTTAGTATTAGACAGCACTGTTTGGACAGTAGCGAGTTTTACCAGTTATCTCCACAAATAGGCTATCATCGTTTCTGTGTGTGTGGGGTTGTGAAAACAGTTGTTTTCTCACGTTGTCTTTGCTGAGGTTTAGCTGAATTAAACTGGTGTGCTGACTCTCAACTCAGTGAAGTGGTAACATTACCAGGCGTAGAGCAGCTGATAGGGAGGTGGACTCTTTGTTGGGGCACAAGGGCAAAAGAAGGGGGCAACAGGAGACGGAATGAAGGACAGGGAGGTGTATCTGTCTGGTGATCAGCGTTTAATACCAACTGTAAACACCTCTGTAAAATGAGTCGGCTTTTGGAGAAGTGCCTGGCAACAAATCTGTTGGCTTCATGGACAAACCTTTGCTACTTCTGCAAAGTTTTGCTTTCCCTCCGCAGCTCAGACCAGGATCTTGAAGTGATTGTTGGTTACTGTGGTCTAAATGGGCTGTGTTTCATCCTTGTTCTGTTGTCTGACAACATAAACTTAAAAACAGCTTTACTGGGAGCTTGCCTGTATCAAAATACTGTTTTATGTGAACACAGAGGGGAGGAAAACAAATGGGCTGACAACAGCTGACACAAGGCAGGATGCAAATACAACACAATATGTCATGAATATGATAATGAACTAATGATGTCATCTGGTGACATAAAGAGAGGTTTTGAACAGGCTTTAGCTACTTTGCATTAAATTAAGTTACAGGTATTTTCTTAGTTTCTTCACTTTACCACACCCTTTTCCACCGAGCTGGTTGCAGCGCTAGTTTGGAGCCAGAGCTCGACACCAGTTCTTTGCTTTTCAGTCGCCTAAGCACCGGCTTCTGGCTCTAAAAACTAGTTCCAGACAAGCACCAACTCCTTGCTGGCCTGGAGCAAAGAACCCATAACGTGAGGGGTCAAGGGTGGGGTTAGCTGACCAACAGGACCTGCGCAAAGATAAACATTGTCTAAACTGCTATGTGTTCGTGAAACTTAGTACTAGTAGTAGTACTTAGTAGTAACTAAGTAGCTGAGTTACAGGCTGTGGCTAATAACAGCTAACATTCATCTAAGAATCAAAACATCACCGTTACTGCGATTATGACGAAGATGGGTAGTCAGTTATAGTTTTATTTTCTGGCTCTGGACCGCAATGTAGGCCTAGAGTTCTCAACTGGCTGGGCCAGCCCTGGTTTATATTATATTAGTAAATTGGACAGAGAGAAAGTCCAGCCATAGCTGGAAACAATCAAAATAGCAAATAGTTGAGATAGAATTTTTTTTATAAGTAGTTGTACTGTACACACACTGGTACACAGGTAAGAGCCACAGGTATTTACCCTTTGGTGGGGTTGTGACCTTGGGCGTGGCCCTTAGAGTTGTTAAACTACCCATCATGTGGGTTGTTATGGTGTCTCAGGCCAAAGTGGAGACGTGACCACCGTCATACAGGAGGGGGAGGGAATATCAGCAGCACCAGTGATGTCCAGCCGGTCATAGTGCTCTGTTGTTTCGGTAGGAAGTAGCCTATTATGTTTACGTTTTTTTTGCTAATCTACTGTTTGCTCTGTGCTTGTGCCTGTGGTAATGCCTGATAAAATTCCTTTTGGAAAATGAACTTTGACCTGAGTTGAAATACACATTAGTTTCAGAAGATGAAGCTGAATAAATACAGCACAATATACTCTAACAGTTCTGCCTGTGAGCGTCTGTACAAACAGCAATACATTTCAATGACAATGAACCAATGAAAATGAACAGTGTGCCTAATTTTATATTTTGTTAAATTTTTATATTTTACATATAAGGTGTGTATTTCACCACATTCTGTCAATGTCAGTCTCTCTGTTAGCTTAGGTGTGTATTATGATGATTTAGTGACAGTACTTTAGATGAAGTAGTCACAGTACAGTTCGGTACTAGGTGTGCTGAAGTGGAAGCAGAGCTGAGCTGAGCTGTTGATATCAGGAACTATATTTCAGTTCCAGGTGAAAATGATCCTTCGGTCTCTGGTGCAGCTCAGCTCACGCATGTTTTTAAAAACTTGTCATTGTCATGTTTTAGTCTGTCTTCTTGACAAGTATCCCTGGTTGCAGCCTGCAGAATTGGATCTTGATTTTGTTGGTTTATTGGTTGGGATGAAAGTCTGTGGATACGTTTGAAGTGTCACTGTACCTTGAAAGCCATATCTCTGAAATGTTCTAATCCAAAATAGGTTATTTATTCTGTGAAGTAGACCTATAAACAAACACTTAATCCTTCAGTTCATCACATACATTAAAAATCACCAAACGTAACAGGAACACAAACACAAAACAGTGAATTTGATTTAAAAAAACAAACAAACAAACAAAAAAACTACAGGTGTAGCTTGACTTGACTTCAGTCACAGATGCATTTCTGTTGAAGAGATAGTGGCAAGATCCTGCAATCATCACACATCCTGTCTCACTGGTATGTCTCTCTGGAGTACTGTGAAGGAAAAACTCTTGTCCCATCATGTAGACATGATATCCTGGGTTCAGAATTGTGAGTGTGCTAGTTGGAGCACAGAAACTAGGAACATGTTAATACCAGCCTTATTGCCCCGGTATGCCCCATACACAGTAAAAACAATCAATGATAAATGGTGTAATTATGATCTACACACTGAAGTGAAATTGAAATCCGAGTGTGACACCAAGCAGCTTCCCAGCAGCCAGAAACCAAATGCTGCGGGCCGCAGAACATAGTGACATACTGACACAGAGTGAACTTGTTTTCCTCTCAGGCCCTCTTGCAAAATTGTTTGTGGTTCAGTGCCCAAGTGTTTGGGCAAGACACTGAATCCAAACTTGCATGTATATGCTTACACATAATGCGCAACATATGTAGTGCTGTATGAATGTTTGTGTGAATGGGTGAATGTGACTAGTAGTGTAAAGCTCTTTAAGTGGTCCCAGAGACTAGAAAAGTGTTACATAAATGCCATTCCATTCACCATAGGAGCCGTTTAGAGCCAAGACATTGATGAGTGATTTTTAGACAAGCACACATACACCCACCTGTCAGTCAAAGGAGCATACCTTCAATTACACACGCAGAACTTTAATCCATAGTAAAATCTGTGAGTGATAGGCCTATATAGTGAGTTATGTAATACGCTTGTCATGAATAGAACATTAGCTGTACAGCTGTCACCTAAACTATTTGTATACTGCGCTGTAAACCAGTTCCTTTTTGTTGGAATGTTACTGTAGGTGCTGTCACCTGAATTTACTCACATTTGAAGCCAACCTTGTGTAGTTGGGACACTTTTGTAATCCTGATTCTGTATGTCCCCTTGACAACCATTTGATACACATATTGATTTATATTGGATGTCACTAGATTTTAACTTTTCACTATTTGTTGGTTATTTTCAGTTTATTAGGGCATTGGTAACACCATCCTTAGCCAAAAAACAAAAAACAAAAAAAACATCAGGATGAATTCACCAGAATTGAGCAAGCACTCTCGCAATGATTGTACAGTGACACCAAAGCATAGAGTAGGAGATTGGTTAGTGTGTGTGTGTGTGTGTGTGTGTGTGTAGGTGTGTGTGTGTGTGTGTGTGTGTGTGTGTGTGTGTGTGTGTGTGTGTGTGTGTGTGTGTGTGGTTGGATACAATATCAGGTAGCAGCTCATTTAGGCAGCTGGGATTCAGATGGTTGAAATGGTGAGGACTGACTGTTCGGGAGCTCAGTGCATAGGGGGTGATGGTCAAACTGGAGCAGTCTTGTTATGCTCAAAACAAGTTTTTCTTCAACACAACATACAGGACACAGAGATCCAGCTCAACACAACCCCTGTGCTCTGTCACATTTAATGATTGATTAAACTACATAAATACACTAACTGCATTTGATATAGCCATAATAGAAATAACAGTTACTGTGAAAAATCACATGAATGTAGTGTAATATCAAAAAGAGAAATCTTAAAGAGTTGAACTTGATTATATGTTTGACAATTATTAAATTGAAAAACAAAACAAAAACCAATGAAATAAACAAAACGATTTAACCTGTGATTCATCAGGTCATATTGTCAGTATGCTATGTCCCTGATGCTCAATGCTCCAACGTGTAGTGAGAAACTCAATAACAACCATAACGAAATTGAAATGTAGAAACTGTTTCCTAATTAAAACATACTGCGTATGCATGCATGCATGTGTGTCTTCATAACCATGATGTCTATGATACTGACTAAAAAAAGAAACCACTCGTAAATATCACTCCATCGTCTAGTGTTTAAAACCTCCATGTGGTCAGATGAAGCCAAACACCTGACGGCTCAGAGAGCTCTGTGGTTGGTTCTCCTCTAACTGGCTACACTATTTTCTAGCTTTGCTTGTTTTAACTGTCTCTGATTTCTACCACTCACTTTGTGCACATGTTAGAGTTTTAGGGGAACAGACTTCTTACACATCCACCAGTTGCATTGTTGAAACTGGGGCATAGTTTCAGGCATAGAAAACCATATCAGGCCAACTTCTCCATATTTTACACTTGCATCAGTAGGTCTGGACATTGCAGTTCTTTATTGTTTGTTTGTTTGTTTATTTCACATATCAAAAAAGTAAAAAATAAAATAAAATAAAAAATATAGAATCCAAGACAATGTGTAAGAGAAATGCCGGAAAAAACCCTCCAGGGGCTTGTGGAGTGGCATTCTCCATACTGTGCATACATCATGAAAAGGTATTTCTCTGCCTGTACTCCTACTCCTACTGCTATGGCTACAGTGCTTCCTACAAGCCACTGCACATTTTCTACAGAGGTGAGATGTGCTCTCTGAAAAGTAGGGAAATCTCATTCCAAACTCTGAATGGTCTGAATGGTGATGCAATAAGCCACACAAATTCAATTTGTTGTTGAGAATCCCTGTCTGACCTTTAGGGGAGGAAATATGTAGAGACATGTTACAGTATCTCCCCAATATTCTGCCATTCCAGTGTTGGGATGAGGTTTTCAAAGTAAAGTAAAGTAATTATTTAATCTGACTTCATTTAAAAATAACTTTACCATTGAAAACGAGTGAGAGTTAATAGTTAACCAGTGATCAGAAATATTGTCATTTTAAAAATTCAACTCTGCTGTTAAGAGATCTGACATCAATCTTAGTTCAGGGACGGCGACAAACCACTCAGTGACCTTCTAAACATGGAAGAATAGCCCTGATGCCTGGGTTGAAGTATTCAGAGATTTGAGAACATGATACTCAATCTTGTCTGTCTAACTCAGAGGTGTGAAAAACGCCCAGTGAAACTTACCTAAGATCTTTGGGATACAGTCTTTAACTATTCCCTATAGTTCAGGGATGCTAGATATAGACTTAAACCCCTGACAACTTGGTTGAGATAGTCAGAGGTTATAGAACATAACTTGGTAAAGAACACAATACTCAGTCTTTTCAAGAGAATATTATAAAATGAGTGGTTAACATTCCAGTTTATTGTGATGCACAAAATGAACAAACTATAATCAATAGTAACAATACTTAAGAAACAGATATTGCAACACATCTCAAAGGAATTTTAAATCAAAAGCAACTGGTCTTGGTCATTTGTCGAGGAAGACGTTTCACCTCTCATCCAAGAGGCTTCATCATCTTGGATGAGAGGTGAAACGTCTTCCTAGACAAATCACGTATATGAGAATTTGCATGGAGACACCATTTACATCTGGAGACCTTTGATCATCAGGGGGACAATGAAATACTTAATCATTTGTACCTCTAGCACTGAGACCATCAGACACCAACATTTTAAGGGGACGTCAGGTAGACAGGAGGTGTTAAAGAAACACTTGTGTTGAGTGATGAGCGACTGACCTCAAATGGTGATGTTCGAACCAATGTGGTTGATTCACTTAAAAATAATCAAAGGAATAATACAAAGTGATTTCATCCAGTCTGGGGGAAACCTTCCATTGTTTCAGAGACAACATTCAGGGTGGGGGTCAGACTGTCTGTGCCAGTTTAATGGGTATAACTAACTGTCTAGTCTCTCAACTGCTCTTAGGATTGTATTTGTTGAGTAATATCAGTAATGAAATGTGAATGTGCAAACTAAACCAACCACTTATTAGAGACTGATTCAAGCAAGTTTGATTTTCCACTTTTTGTCCCGTCGAGGTACCATTAGCCATATTCACAGCATCGCCATCTTTGCTTACGTTGTCACTCGGGGTGGGAAGATTAGCGCTGTCACATAATGTTACTGTTAACGTTTAACAGTTGCAGCTAATGCCGACTAACATAATTCAAATCAGTTTGACCCAAATGTCGTTTTACTTTAAAATATGGCTCAATGTCCCTTCGGACGTTAATAACCCATGCCTTCCTTAAATCTGTATCGGGAAGCGATGAAAGGAGAGCAATTTATGACGTTCGTACAGCTTGAAGCCAGGGACTCAGTAGTTATACAGTTTGTTTACCCACGTAAAGAAAGATGGCGACGCTGTGAATATGATCAATAGCTCTAGATTCATGTGCAAGTCTTGGTCTGTGGTTTGACTTTCTTAAAAGGCTGTGCCAGTCCACCGTAGTATCCCTCCACTATTGCAACTTGCCTGCGTCAGAGACTTATATGTGTCATCATATCGTGTGTCATCCTGTTTTTCCATATGTCTCGACTACTACTAAAACTACAATGACTGCAACTACAATGTGTCATAACAATGTACTCACGGAATTGTGCCCACTGTTCCCACTGTTGGGAAATTTCCTCCCTACATTTGGGGCTATAGTTGCAGACATAGTTACAGAGTCTGGAGGGGAGAGATGGCGACAAGACTCTGCCAACATTTTTATTCTGACAATTTAAGTGGAACCCATCTGGAACTCATTGGGAACCAGTCCTGTCTGCGAGTGAGCGCGAGGAAGAGAGGAGGACCTGGAGAGAGATATGTAAATAAATACATAAAAAGTGATAAGCCAGCAGGTAGAGAGACGTGCAGAAAGCAAGCACAGCAAATTCAACCTTCAGAGCCTGCACGGCATCTTAAGAGGGGGACTGGATATATGGTATCATGGTATAGCTTGTGCATTGCTCACATACACACATACATATAGACACACACATACACACACTCACCGCGGAGAGTTCCTGAGCTTTTCTTGGTACAGGAAGAGGACTCTTAAAGGGACAGCGTTGCCTCACCTCTCTGCTCTGTGTGTTGATTCAAACTAAGGAAGACACGCTTTGGATCAAGTTGCTTAATGTTTGTAATTGAGGGAGGATGAAAGTGGTTGCCAGCCTTGAGATTTGATTTGGTTGATAGTTGGTTGTTTTTGTTTTGTTTTTTACAGTGAAGAACTGATCAGGAGTTTATTTTCCCCCTTCTCATTTCAAAGTCTGTCAAACACAAGACAGTGTTTTTTAAAACACACGTGGGTCCATAGAGATGTTTTAGTCAGCAAGAGCGGCACAGCTTTCACTTTGACAAGTACCTCCGTGTGTTATGGTGTTGTGGTACGTGCTGTGTTTTGTACATAGTGAGGGCTGGTGGCTGAATGATGAGCTGCCGTGAGAGCGTTGCCTTCGTGTTGCCCTCTTCTGTAAAACGAGGCAAGAATTCACACATCAGGTTTGTAGGATGGTTTCGTCTTTCCTCACCAGTATGAGACTCTGTGAAAACTATCTGCATATATTTGGCTTTGAGGTTTGGCTTCACCTGGACCATACAAAGCCCCTTTTGTGACCATAGGCACTTTTATCAGTGCACTTCAGTTCAAAACTATTTCCTTTTATATTGCGAGGGAGCTTCTCTGCATACATGAGCACGGCACTTTTATTTTGCTGTCTATATTTAACCAACTCTCAAGCCTGTTTTTTTTTCTGTTTGACTCTTCCCATGTGATTTACTAAACGCTTGATACACTAAACCATATGGACAGAACAAGCAACGCTTTGTGCAAGTCCTCGGCAAAGAGGCACTTGTGTGCAGCCACACTCACACATGAGCACACAGTAATAAAACTAGGGGGGAAAAAAACAAAACAGGGGCAGCCTGGAGAAGGAGATGTTTTTCTCGTATTGTGGGCGTGTGAGGATCCTAGTGCCTGGCATCTGTCACACTGGCTGTACAGCCGCTGTGAAACACTGCATGTAGGTGAGAGATAGAGAAGTGCAATGACTCATGTCTGGTAAAGTCCCTGGAGTAAGAGCTTTGAGAAAGGACATTAATAGAAAGGACATTATCTGAAGACAGTGGAAATGAAAGTTAGGTGAAATAAAAAAGAATTGGCAGAGAATGAAAAAAGTGGGGGATTAAAAAAAAAAAGCAAGAGGTGTTTGAGTAAAGAGAAGCAGAGCTGGATAAAGAAAGGCTGCTGTTGTTAGTGAGCTGATCAGGAGCAGCTGGAGGTGCCAGTTCCGCCCCTTAGTCAAAGTCATCCTCATGTGGACCAAAGCTGAACAGGGGGCTGGGTCCGCCCCAAACTCTCAACTTAGCTAATTGGCTGTAGCCAGGAGCACCAATGCAGTCACCAATCAGGTAACAGTAGTGGCAGCTTCCTTCTCTGTTGTTTCTGATCTGACCCCTCCCCACTCCGTGAGGTTTAAAACCAGGGGAAGTCTGCCTGCTGATTCTAGAGAGTTCCATCCTTCCTCATTGATCCTGCCTGTCGAGCTCTGAACATCAACTCTGACTTCACTCTCTTCCCTGCAGAGCACTCTGTAAAAAAAACTCTACAAACATTTTTTGGGTTGCTTTTTTGTTTTTCTTTTTTTTTAATTCAAGAGACTGAAGAGTACCTGTTGTTTCCCCTTGTGCTGCCCTCATCTCTTACTCCCTGGCACTGTGGATGAGTGCTGATTGAATCTTTCTCCTCCTGGACTGAATTTATCACCTGGCCCGTTCTCTGTCTCTGTGAAAATAGGGCTCTGTTCCCTCTTCACATCATCTCTAAGAACTGACACTGACCTTAACTCTTGGTATGTATTCAATCATCAAATGCTAATATAAGTTGCCTGTGCTAAGTTTCTTTATTTTATTTTTTATTTCTGTTGGTATTATGTTAACTTCATGTACTTGTTTTTGAGTTTGTGGATTTTTTTTTTTTTTTTTTTTAACTTTAAAGTAAATAGGCTAATACAGTTTGCAGGCATGTATAGTATAGTATAGTATGTGGTATGTGTGTGTTTATCTTTGACAACGGAATTTAAGCTTAGTCAAGTTGGGACACTCTAAGTGGAAGAGCATGCCTGTCCTAGAAATAGCACTCAGGGACATGGGTGCAGGGACAAACTGCTTCTTGTGGTTTGACTTCTTTGAATACAACTCCCTATCTTTATTTATTTTTTCTGTATACTTTCCATCAATTGTTTTAATGAGCTGATCTTCGTCTAAGAATAGAGAAGTCGAGGGGGCAGAGCAGACTGTGTCAGAGGTATGACAGATTTAGACTAGTGATAACACACAGAGAGGTCCAAATGTTTTGAGGCCCATCCCCCTCACCCCCCCAACCCCACCTCCCACCCCCCACTGTATTTTTATGATTTCAATCTTGTTTTGAATGCTGTTTTGAAATCTGTTCATGCTGAGACTTGTTGTCAGGGAGATTTTCATCATTTTGAATGATATACATATCTCCAGAGCAGTTTTACATTCACTACAAAGTTTAAAAAAAAAATTAAAAAAAATCCAGTTCCATTTTACACATTCATTTATTTATCTGGTGTTTCCTGTCAGTCCTCACCACGTGGACTAAACACTTTTTGTATTTCCTCATGACTGCCTCTTATCATTCACATGGTTTCCGCCTCTCTAATCAAAGTCATCATCCTTGAGGGCTAACTGGCCCAACCTCTCCTTGACAGCTATATCATAGAGCCTTGGGTGAAATAACAAAGTGCTTTCTTCTAAAACAAAGAGGTTAGCTTTAAATTATCCTCAAAGTGACTGGACTTTCATGTGTCTAATGTGTACTCCAGCTTTGCTTTCGTTGCCCACTTAACCTTTGACACAATGACCGAGTAAAATGGCAATCCGAAAATCAGTGTTTGTTTAAAGGTGCTTATAAGTGTCTTTCATGGTCTGATGATGTCCACACAACATACCCTGTGACATGTAACGTCTGGGTTTATAGCGTTCATTTTCAGAACGCCGGTTTGTTGCCAAGTAGGTTTTCAAATTAATATACAAAATATGTTTTGGTGCATAAAATGTATTATTATTATTTTTTTTTTTTACCATATTCTGTTTTTAATTTTAGTTAATTTTTAGTGTTTAGTGTTTTTTCCTCTGTGTCTTGGTTCTTGTTTTGCTTGTCAGTCAGGAGGATGGATGATTTCCAAGAGTTCAAAGTTGGAACTGGTCCAGAAGGGTGATCTCATAAGTGTTACGGGGCATATAAATGTAATGCTCCATGTCAATTTGACAAGGTGTTTAGAGAGGAAGCAGAACTGTGACTTTGTGTTTTTTTTGTTTTTTACGAACTCTCTCTCTCTCCCTGTTGGTCCTTTCACTTTTCTTCCTTGTTGTAAAAGAAAACATGTTTGTCTGGAGTGTGGGTCACATTGATCTGCATCCTTTTGAAATCTAGAGCGTGTATGTGTGAATTCGCCTGTGTGCAGTGAAAGTTACCGATTACCGGCAGTTTAGTGCTATTCACCGGCTGGCAGATATGGTAATGGGTGTGTGTGTGTGTGAATCACAAAACTGCATGGGGGGGCAGTTGATAGAGGAGGCAGGCGGCAAACATGCAGTCGGCAGAGGAGCTGGTCTGAACGGAAAAGTACTGAGAGGCAGGGAGATGAGATGTGTGGGTTGGGGAGGGGGGGGGGGGGGGTAGGGCAGGGTGGAGGAGGAGGAGGTGTTCATAGAAAGAACTTTAAAGTTGCGCCGGTGCCAAGACACACCACTGCACCTGTATGAAAGAGAATACCACATGGAATATTTACACAAAGAAAGCAGTCATGCCCAAAGACACTTTCATGACAGGGCCAATCCATCCAATGACTGTTTTCTCAAAGCTTAACAAAGCCCTCAGATGTCATTAAGTCAGAGTGGCATCAAATCTGTCAACACTATGTTTATAGAAATGTTGTTACACTGTAAGGGAACTGAATGTACTTCAGCACAGATTACTGATCCGTGACCCCAGTGACTTGAGATATTGTTGTCTTTATTTAAAAAGCAATACAATTGAAAGTCTTGCTTTCCTAACAAAAGATTTTGTTGGATTACAGTAACTGCTTCTGACATTTGATTGTGTCAACTCATGGTCACACATGACACACTTGTGATACATCAAAATCCCTCCTGAATAGGGGCAGGTTTGCTTGCTGATGCTTCTGCCAGGCCACTGTCAGATGTGTTGCATGGCCAATCACAGTAGCCTAGATCAGCTTGCCATACTGTATGTAGAAAATATATAATATTGACTGTAGACTGCACTGTATGCACCACAAATATTTTTGGAATTATAAAATTAATATGTTTCTCTTTCTAGTAAAGACGGGCACAGACTATGGGAGTTTGACACTTTAACATCAATTTACCAATCCCAGCAAGGAGAAATCTAGTCGGGACCTGTAGCCTACTAATGTTTGGGACAGATAATTGTAATGGGGGAGGGGGGAGTAAAGATGACCCTGATGACAGCCACATTTGATAATTGGGAGTTAAAATGGGAAGATCTGCGAGCATGTTGCCAAACAACCGTAAAGATTCTCACCCTAATAGCTTATGTTAAATAGCATATGCTGTTGTTACGATCCTATGCTCAGCTCTCGCTGAAGAACAGATAAGGTGGGTTGACTGCATCTCACTTGTTTAGCCTTCAGCTTTTCTTTTATCTTAGTACTGCAAACTGTTGTTGCACCAGTGTCCCTTTTGTCTGGTTCCCCTTGAGGTATGATGTAATGCTCCCTCTCGCATGATAACCTTAATAATTTCCTGTGGTGTGTGATGTGCCATTATTTGGAAATCTTGCGTACGCTAGAGCGTCTGTGTGATGCACTCCTGTAGTCTGAGCCTGTTTTCAGTCAAGCAGGATTAATAAACCCTGTTTTTCTGTAACTGCGCAATTAGTTTTCAAGGCATTTGTATTTTATTTCAACATTAGACATGATTACAGAATGATTATGAAATTATGTTGCCTGTTTTTACAAAAAGATGCAGCAAATCAAAGTACCATTTATTACAGTAGATCTTTTTCAGTTCTTTTTAAGTGCATGCAAAATTTCAAAAGCTTTTTCGCTACATTTTCTTCCTGCATTTGCATAAGTAAAAACTGAAAACTTTTTTTTCCCTCTGCACATTATTATTGGTAAACAGATTTTTACAGTCATATAACTATGAAATTGCATAGGTATAAAAAGTCCCTTCCCCTTCGTGTGTTCCTGCTCTGTGTTCATGTGTGAGTCATGTGGGCCCAGTTGTGGAAAGTTACCAGAGCTGAGTAAGCAAATTGCAGAAGTTTACATACAGAAAAAAAATTACTTGACATTAGGCTAATGCTTTAAAATGAGTGAGGACTTCTTAGAGTGACAGAAGAGGTTTCCAGTAACACACCTCTTACACTGAGTGCTGTCTATGAGATGGCTCCTCACCTCTTGCAGTAGGCTATACTTCAAGAAGGTGGGGACATGTTTAACTCAGGAGTGAAAAAAGAAACAAAAACCTTAGTTTAATCATGCTGGGTGTGTGGTTTATATCCCTTCGTATAGCCTAAATTAATGATGTTCCTAACGGCTTGTCAGACACTGACAGTGTTTCAACTCAGGAATGAAATTACATTTATGGTCACAGTGTTTGACAACCTACCAGGAATTACTGACACAAACATTGTAAATATTCTGATATCTCAATATTCAATCACTTTTGAAGCTCATCTGGTCGAACAGACTTTAGTTCTGCTCCACTGTTGTGAGAACCTACAGCATGAGTTGAATATGAACTTGGCTTAACTACAAAAAATGTAGAGCTTTAATGTATGGCAAAATGAATGTGCACGCTGAAATAGCCTATCTGAAATGTGTGTTTAATTTGGACCACAGTAACTTGAGTACATCCAGCTTCATTTTAGGAATGCCACGCCAACAGACACTGGTCAGGTCCTTATAGACATCACATTGAAAAAGTAGGGCAAATGAGAGGGTTTTTTTCAGTGAGGGAAGGATACATAGGAGGACTTTTTTCAACTCCAAAATAGGTCAAAAGGCGTGCTTGTCCATTCCCCATGGAGGGACTCCAAACATCTCACTGCTCTGTGAAATATCATGCATACTGTTATAAAGAAGAGTTAGTGCTCAATAAATTACTGGAAATCCTGCACTAAACAAATTAAGAAAGTAAGAATCCAGTTAGATAAGTAGTAAAAAATTACAGAAAAACAAGAAAAAGATGACATCACATAATAGTGAATACAGGTACAGTGGTGCTATAGCCTCTCATCTTGCTTTCTACTTTTCAACTTGTGCCTCACTTCCAGTGAAAACAGACAGTCATTCATCCAAAGAGCTGAGAAATCACTGTGTGCTACGTCTGCCAAACACTGAACAGGGGACAAACATGGCTACTAGCTAAAGTTTAGTGAGAAATATGAGTGAGTTGACAAAACATCGACCAAACGATGTTTGAGTCAGTAATATTTTGTCAGGGCTGTGTAGCTCTTAGCTGGAGTTTTTATGCTCCCGAATTTATAAAAAAAAAAAAAAAGGATAGCTCTCTGCAGCCTAAACCTTTTGTTTTGCTGTTGCTATTGTGAGCATTATCATTAGCCTTAACACTTTCGTGACTCAGTGAGTTAGCATGATAACTTTGCTAGAAGAAAGATTTCTTCTCAACTGCTAGGCCCCTTTTTAATAAAATAATGAAATACCATGTATAAGGGTGACCTCCTGTTTTGTTAATAATTTGAGAATTTGTCAGTTCCTGAGGGGCAGATATCACAGGGGAAAATTCACTGGACTGGAACACAACGTAGGCTACCCACAATTCCCTCTCACATCTCATTGTTTTTTTGTTGTTGTTTTTTTTTTTTTACATGTGGCTAAAATACTAACTGCCTCCCCTGAGATTGCATAAAAGCCCCATAAATTCTTTTTACAAGTCCTTGGAAAGCTTACAAACATTTATGCTGTTGATTTTTAGTGGTGGCTAGCGTCAAAAATAAGTGTGTTCGCTGCCAGCTGTGTATCGCACACTGCATTGCTTGCTGTCTGGCAGCGGCAATTATTTGAGTGAGTAGGACTGAAAGGGTATTAGATGAGGGCCTACATAGTTGTTTGTTTGCAGTTTGAAAGTGTTGCTTTTACTACCAGACCAACCAAGAATGACATTTTTTACAGCTCTTGTAGGAGAATGTTTTATTTTTTATTTTTCAGACACTAAAGCCATCATGTTCATATGTGACATTAACAAGGCAATATATTTGATAAACTCATAGCCTATTTGATGAGCATGCTGTCCTGCAAAGAACTCATAAATTGTTAAATTATAGCACAAAATGTAACCATCCTCAACCCATCTTCTGTTCTTCATACATCACAATAGGCTACCACAAGCTGAAATACTTTACAATGCAGCTCTCGGATTTCTTTCTAATATAAATATGCAGTCTGAACTCTGCGATGTTTGGTATGCAATGTGTGGTATGTAGGGGGCTCCAGAAGTGTGTGCAAGTGAGCAAACACACACACATACACATACATACAGAACACAGAAAGACACGTGGGCCACGTGGGTGAGCTTCTCAGGCATTTGTTGACCTTGGCGCTGAGCCCCCCCCCACACCCTCCACCCCTCACCCACTCCTTCCTCGCCCGCACATAAACACACACACACACACACACACCGGTACACATACATCCCTCTAACCTGTATTTTTCAGTCCATTCCTCCTTCACAAACATTTCCTTTTTTCCTTTATCCATTCTCCCAAGTGGATATACATGCATTCTTCCTTGTTCCAACTATTATGAATCGAGCCAAAAACTTTCTGTATAACAGATGTGTTTTTCATTACACTGGGCGGAGCTATGTCTTGTTTTTCACTATGAAAAGGATGGCTTAATACATTTCTGTCTGTAATAAATGAGGTTTTCTAAGAAACTGCCTTACTGTGATATTTTAGATTTAAAAAGAAAAACTTGTGTTGAGTTAACACACTTTTCCTGGAGTGCATAACACGGTTGATAAGTAAACATAAGAAATGTCAATGTGCTTGGGACTGCGTGTATAGGCACAAACTAGCAGTTAAAAAATCATACTTTTTTTATAGGTTTTTTTTTAGAAAATGATCGGTCCTGTAGTCATGGTAATTGCACACACATAGACACACACGTGTACACACTAATGTGGCTCTTCCCGATGTTTGGGGTCGAAACTCGGGGCCATCCAACCACTGAAGACGGGGGACAACATCTGTCCGCCATCTTTCTCAGTGCTGCCAAGTATTATGGTGAGACCACTTTCGCCTCTCTGACTCATCATCCCTCCCTTCCCCTGCCTTCGTTTTTTTTCTCCTCCTTCACCCCACCTTTCTTTCTACTCCTCACTCATTACCCCGTCTGCCACGCAAGTAGAGCCAGGTCCCAGATGCTGCTGCTCTTGTCTTTTTTTTTTTTTCCACTGCAGCCTTTTTCCTTTATCCACTTTCTGTCTTTGAGACGACATATTTTCTTTTTCACCTGGCTCACCTTACTCCCTCCAGTCATTTGAATACATGCTACTGTTTTCTATTCATTATTGTTTATCATTTGCGCTTGTGAGCTTCCTGCACATGATGAATGTACCTGTTTGTTTATGAACATCTTAGATGATCTCTGAATTTGTTCAGATTTCAACTCTTGCCCTGCAGCTCTAAAAAAGTAAATGAGAATTTGCACTGTTATGTGATTTTCTGTGCATTTTTTGTTACTGTATACTGTAGTGATAAAAAGAAAAAAAAACAACAACAACAATGTAATCAGCATTCATATATTAGCATTAACATTTAGCAACTTGGATCTTCATGGTTCTTTTCTTTCTCTCTTTCTATCCAACAGAATACGGACGCAAAAGTAGAGCAGGATGGCTCTCAATGTTCCAGGTCTGGTGGTGATAACGGGGTTCTACATGTTGATCTTGGGGACGGGCATCTGGGCATCCATGCGCTCCAAGAAGGAGGAAAAGAAATGCAAAGGAGATGGCATGGAGATCACATTATTGGCTGGACGCAACATCAACTTGCTAGTCGGCATCTTCACCCTTACTGGTAAAAGCAGAGGGAGTTCAGTTTAGGCAATAGCTTATTACTTTTCAATATCTGACATCTAAAAAGAGTGTCTGGTATGCATGAAATACTTGGAATGCACAAGCAATGTGGTGTTTCATGTTTCTCCTTTAACATGTATGTTTTTATCTTGACAGCTACGTGGGTGGGTGGAGGCTTCATCCTCGGCATAGCTGAGGCAACATACAACCCAACGCTGGGTGCAGTGTGGGCTCTCATGCCTGTGCCCTACGTTTTAACCTTCTTCTTGGGTAAGTGGCATTAGTGACCAAAGCCTAAAAGTCTGAACACCCCTCACCCCAACATGCATTGTAAAAGTAGGAGTAGCCTAAAGCTTTAAATAGACACAATACTAGATGGGAATACGTAGTATGCCTGACATGCAAGCACCAGTAAATGGCAGTAAAATTAGTTGTTGTCAGGAAGCTAAGGTTGATAATGCGTGACACTGAAAACTCTCACTTTGATACAGACTGGTATTTGATCCCCTCTTTAGATTATGAGGTCTGCATGCAGGTTTAGATGAGAGAAACTGTATTTGTAAAAATTTGGAGATGACACTTTGCTGTTAGCAAAGTAACAATGTAACTGTCAGTGTTTCACTAATAAGCAAGTTTCCGTAAGCTTCTTTTATTGTATCAGGTATAATTTTTAAAGGGATCTGACTTTGACCTGAAGCTTAAGTGTCATTTGCCACTAATACTCTTGTACACCCAACCCCCACCTGGCTCCACACACACCAATAAAAGTGTCGCTCACGTTAAAAATAGAACCATGAGAAATTGGTACAGGATTGTAAGTTGAGGCAACAGGCTCAAAGAGATTAAGATTGCCTGCTCCTGAATCCACCAAACTGACGCACTCAGTTGTAACAGGTGAAATCGTCAATGTTCAGAGCCCAATGTCACCACGGCCTACATGGTGGGAGAATAATGGGACCTGGAAACCCCAAAGTCCCTGATCAGGAAATATAACATCCCCCCTTCTGTTCTTGTCCATTGTTGGCCAAGTGGAAGCTGAAAGTGTTTGAGTTATCTGGAGGGAACACTTGTTTTTCTTATTGTTCACATGGACTTGATCTTTCACTCTCTCACTCACTCTCTTCCTCTTCCTCCTTTCTTTCACACTCGGGTTTACAAATGATAGAATTACAGCCGTGTTTTTTAAAAATTGATTGCTTCATCATTTCCAGAGAGAGACTGATTTTATGGTAATGTCTTTCCCTTTGCTCCAGGTGGCTTTTTCTTTGCCAAGCCCATGAGAGAGAACAAGTACGTTACAATGATGGACCCCTTCCAACAGAAGTATGGGAACGTCCTGAGCAGCGCTCTGATCTTTCCTGCACTGGTGGCCGATGTTCTGTGGGTGGCACGCACACTTGTCAGCCTGGGTGGGTTACCTCACACTCTAAACAGCTAGTATTGTAATGTATGCACACACATGCTTATGCAATCATGCAGGCACGCACGGATCTGGGTACACAATGTACACAAACACAAAAAGAAAAAGTTTATATAATGATAATTACTAGTAATGCCAGCATTGTAAAGAATAAAAAAAGGCTATATTTAAAAGAAGGGAAAAAAAAACCTACATCTTTATTTTTTTTTGAACACCCTTAAATGGTGAAACCACTTTTGAATTTGGAATATTGTATGGTGCTCCAACTTTATTTAAATCAAATTAAAATAAACTTTATTTGTCCCGCAAGGGAAATTTGTCTTGGGTGAGATTTAGCTTCTAAGTTTAGTGGATGAAAACTTACAAAACAAGAAGTAGCCCATGCATTAAGTTGAAAAACAAAAAAACAAAAAAAATACCATGAGAAGATTTTTATTAAGTTGAAGCTGACCGTTCATGAACTTCCTCTTCCAAACAGCGACTGTCAAATCCCAGTTCAAGAGGTGTTAAGTTTAGTTTAGTTTAGTTGGTCCTGGATTTGGTTACACTGTGAGTTGTAATGCAAGCTATAAAAAGCTTCTACAGCTAGCTGTGTGGGCTAACTTCCTACACAGCTAATTTAGCACGTCTAAATCTAAGCCAATTTACTACTTTCATTTATGGGGTTATGTTTCCTTAGAAAATAAGCAACATTTATCACATGGAAGCTGGTTCAGTCCTACATGCCATTAGAGATTAGAGTAACATTAGCAAATAGTCTTACCCTTTGATGTGAGGTCAGACCTTTCTCTTGTAACAATAAGTGAAATCATCGTCATCAAAAAATACAAGCTGTAAGGTGTCCTAAATTAGTTTGATTCTCTTAAAAGGTTCTTTATTAATAGAAGTCAGAAGCTAAAACTGGTTTGAGTTTGCTAAGCATAATAACCAAGCTGGCTACTGCTGACAAAAGTTACTGAGATATGTTGTGACTTGAAAATCGACATTTGCTGGCCATAAAAGAAAGCCTTTATTGGTCTATCCCCCAATAAACCCCCCCCCCCAATGTTAAAGTTGTGAGTTGCAGATTAGTGTAATGGAAGCTCAACAAGCATAATATAGTTGGTTGCAGTGTAGCAAACACTCAATTAGCTTCCCAAAAAACTTTACAGTAGCCTAGGACTACGTAACAAACAAAGAGATGCTAGGCTGATATTTTTACAGCAAAAAGCACGTGGGGAAAAAAAAGGATATAAAAATTTGACACACACTAACACACTTGAAATAAAAACATAGTAAAATGAAGATAAGGTGCTAAGAATATATAACTACTGGACAACTGTGTTATTACATGGATTATAAATGTGTAGTGTTGCCAGTTGTTAAGATGACACGATAAGTGGCTCCTTCTGATGTGATCCTCCTTTACTGTTGCATACTACATTTGGCACTGTTGTTTACTGTTTCTCTAATCTGTAAGTGATTCAAGTGTGTGTAGGTGTGTGTGTGTGTGTGGGTGTGGGTGTGCGTGTGTGCGTATGTTGCGCTTGATAGCAGGTGCAAGTGAGCATGTGCTCTGCAGCATGAATGCGTGGGTGTTTGTGCAGCAGAGAAAATGTGTGTACGCGTGTGTACATAATGTTTTCCTGTGTGTGTTTTTAACACTGTTTTCTTTTCCAGTGTAATTTGAAAAAGGGGTTAAACATCGAGCAGCCTGTTGATTGTGAAAGGTGATCAATTATTCAACGTAGATTGTTGTGCCATTATGAGAAACTTTCCATTTGTTCCAAGGCTCTGGCTGGTTCCTAGGGGATCAATGTTGCATGCTGAATCATAGTTTCATTTCTGTGCGTGAGATGTTTTACACACAGTGAAGGGAATCAGTGAAATCCATTGACAAGAGTCCCTGTGCTGACACTCCACAAAAGGACTGGTAGGGAGACAGGAATGTTCCTGGGACTGTTTTACCCTAACCTATTAAACCAATATAGAATCAGGGGAACCCTCGCTCCTCAGTAAAACCTCCTGTCAATTTTTCTGGGACAGTTATGCGTACATGC
The DNA here is from genome assembly GCF_045865225.1 of Trachurus japonicus. Classification (NCBI taxonomy): domain Eukaryota; kingdom Metazoa; phylum Chordata; class Actinopteri; order Carangiformes; family Carangidae; genus Trachurus; species Trachurus japonicus. Next base: position 10,322,549 of record NC_140907.1, read on the forward strand.
CTGATGTGTGCTTGGCATCACATGCCCAAATGCACACACGCACACACACACGCACACACAAACACTTGACACTCAAGAGAGAGCGCTGAGCATTTGACCCCACAGGGTCGTTGTTGCTGGGAGACTGCTTGTGTGCATGTTGCATAAACTCAGCTTCATGGTCTGCTTGAGTGAGTGTGTGTGTGTGTGTGTGTGTGTGTGTGTGTGTGTGTGTATGTGGTTCAGTGCCAGAGAGGATTTAACTTTTAAGACACCTTACGTGCACACTGTCACTCCGCCATGTAGTATCAACACAGTCATGGTCAAATTTCTGTCGGGAAGGAATTGGGAACAGGACAGAAAGGTTGCAATGTGTGTGTGTGTATGTGTGTGTATGCACACACATGCATGAGTTTTTAAAGTGGGACGAGTAGCTAAAAACAACACAGGGGGCATTCGGGCAGCTCTATGCCTCTGTCCATCCCTGGTGCTGCCCATTAAGCCCCACAGGCCCCTGAATCTCATTCCACTTTCCCTCTTCCTAAATTTAGCCCAGAGGGGAACAGCACAGCACAGCTCAGCACAGAACAGATGAGAGATCTAGTGGACCAAAAATGGACCACCAGTAATTATTTACGATACATGTTGCGTCATGCCCCACCATAAGATTAATTACAGGACCAACAACAACAACACCAAGGGCCCTGTTCAATCTAAATGTGTATCCAGTATATCCAGGTCAGGCACACAAGGGGGGAGGCGGCGGTCCAAACATCTGAGCTCACCAGGAACCGAACCCCACTGTAACGTAGATCTAGCAAAGATGGATTTCACTTCACACATGGCATCAGAAAGTGGCTGCATGCGATCAGATCTTACTTCCCTTTTTCATTACAGTGCTTCTCAGTCACCGTTGTTCAGTTCACCCACCAGAAACATCAGCAACTCTTACTGCAGATCTCAGAACAGTTCAAAACCTTGTTCACGTGTCAAAACATACAAAGTCAGTCAGTCACTTCAACAATGCGAGCAGTGAATGAAGCCTTTTCAGCAGTGCTTCAAGACTCTGACACCAAATGATTTGATAAAACCTTGACTGACTTCAGAAAAAGAAAAAAATATACAACAAAAATGTGCAGACACAAAATTCTCTTACAGTTATAACAGTAACATTTTGGAAAAAAAATAACTCCACCCTACAGCCAGTGGGGAAGACAGAAAGTTGTGATGGGGTGGTTTAGGGGGTGGTGGGCTCCGTAGTGGGGTGACTGGTCACCAGGGTGGTGAGTGGCGATCGATGGTGCCGATCTGACACTTCTCTGTTTAAGGGCATTGTTGTGGTGTGGCTGCAGGCTGCGGCTGGGGGGACCCTGGCAATATGGCAGAAGAGACGGTGAAGGTAGTGACGTTTTGCTTGCCTTGTTTGAGTAACAAGATGTCTTTTTTTTCTTACTTATACATATAGTTTTTTTTTTTTTACACATTTGTTTCTCCATTTGAAGACACTTCTCATCACCTTCATCTTGACTTTTGTTCCCTACTTTGTCACAATTTACAGGGTGATAATTCCCCCAAGAGGGTGAAAACAGAAATTTAGAGTCACAATCAATAGGCTGCTTCTGTTATATGTTTCTTTAGGGTTCCTTTTTGTTATAATTTCATCATAACTTTTATGTTGATTTGTTGCTTTATCTAAGCAATATGATGCTTTAAAACGTTTAAACTAATGCCACCCATGTTTAGACATAACTTTATTCTTGACTCAAAAGACTACAGATGCATTTTTTATTTGTTTGCTCTTTGTTGGTAAAAGTGTAATTTGTTTGTCAGTACTCGTTGGAAAATACTGCATTACGGCAAATGAACAGTATAAAAAGAAAAGTGTCATTGCCAAGCTTCTTATAAGTTCCAAAGTCTCAGTACATAAGAGTGGATGCATGTATAGTGTGTGTCTGTGTGAGAGAGAAAAGATTTTAAAGCAAAAAAGAACCTAATCACACAACAATTAAAATATTACAGTAAGCAGTTGCATGTATGTGTTGCTACCAACCTCTGTACATTAGAAGACTAGCTGTGAGATATTTAGCCATCAGTCCCCTGATTCTCATTGCTCTGCTGTGTTGTTCCAGGTGGTACTATGAGTGTGATCCTGGATCTTTCCTACTTCTACTCCATCATCATCTCCTCTGTGGTGGCCATCGTCTACACGTTGCTGGGGGGGCTCTACTCTGTGGCCTACACAGATGTGATCCAGCTCATCCTCATCTTTGTCAGCCTGGTGCGTAACATCTTTTGATCCATTCACACAGCAGCACATTGAATGATGAACACCATCAAGTACTGTATGTGCCCTATCAGATTATTCACTCCGCTACATAATGGAGATAAGTGGACGAAAGCCCAGAGGGATCAAATTATAGATCCTGAGGTACCTGGCGCCTTATTAACTATGCAAGCAAGATTGGATTACCTGCCAAATTAAAGCATCACTGATTTTATTAGTTTGTTTGAGTTTTCTCCCCACACCTCACGTTCCAAATGGCTGCTACACTGTAATTTGATTGTGCAATGTGCGGTTGAATCCGGGGTACCCACAGGGCTCGCTGGTAAAAGTCAAGTTAACCACTGACACCACAGCCAGTTGGAGACATGCCAGTGAGTCACAACAGCTCTCTGTTTCTTTCTGTTTGCCTGTGTTATGTGGGTTTACTCCCCCTGCCTCTCTCTTCTCAGGACTGTTCTGTATTTCATTCAGTAAAGAGAGTAACAGAATGCCATTTGCCAGATAACACGCTTAATAGCTTGTTTGCTAACTGGGGAGTGCACACAGTTTATTTAAAAGGCATTTTTTCTTTTCTTTTTTTTTTTTAACAAATGACTCTTTGGGGCGCCGCACCAATCAGATGTGATGTGATGTGATGTAAAAGGCCAGCTATTTGATAGAGCTGCTGATGAGATTATTACCACAGCGTGAAACAAAAAAGCACATTGTACTGGAGCTTCAACCCCAGCTCTAGTTTTAGATTCCCAATTCCCAGTGTTTAACTGAAAACTTCCCCTACTGGGCCGATAATGAGATTAGTTGTGTCCTTGTGTTTGTGTATACAGTGGGTGTGTGTTCCTTTCCTGTTGACCAACCCTCACTCTGTGGACATATCACTGACGGCCTACAACGAGACCTTCCAGGCTCCCTGGGTCGGCACGGTGGAGTTGGAAGACGCCGGCAAGTGGTTCGACGACTTCATGCTGCTGGTGAGTGAGAGTGGGAGAGGTCGTCGCAGAGTGCATGTCTCTAAACGATGTCTGAAACACAGCTTATGAAGTATTTATACAACTCCCACCATCATAGCGTTTAAATTAAATTCAACTCAGCAGTTCAATTAGATAGGCTTATTTCATTAGACACACCGACGGCCAAGCATAGCAACAACATAGGCATGAGAGAATAGTTCTTCCTATTGCTCCATCAACTGATTCCTGTCCTGTGTTTGTCCTAGGCTCTGGGGGGTTTGGCCTACCAAGCGTTCTACCAAAGAATCCTGTCCGCCTCATCTTACTCCCAGGCTCAAGTGACCTGCTTCGCCTCGTCAGCCTTCTGCCTGGTGCTGGGTATCCCGTCTGTGCTGGTGGGAGCCGTGGCTGCGTCCACAGGTACACACTCTTAACTCGCAACTAAATGTATAATCCTAGTCCGCACTGGACATGAGAAACAATTTTTTAGGCCTTTTCTCGAAAATTGCATATCCATAATAAAATGAGTATATCTCTGCAACCACAAGGTCTATTTGAATACTTTTGGTGTCATAGTAAAGGGAAAAAAATGAGGAATTGCTGAGATGTGTAAATTTCAGTGTATCTGTTACTGGTGAAGAGTAAAAGTGCCCTTTAGAATAATGCTGATGAAGCTCAAACTCTCTATAAAATCATTGTAGGCCTACAACATGTGAACATTGTCTCTGCAGTGGTTGATTCTGATTAATTGAAGCAGGACAAAATTACTACTACAAAATATCCAGGCGAACTTTCCAAAATGTCCATTTTTGGCACAGCTTGGAACCACCTGCTACTATAAACTATTGTTTAATCTTTATTTTCACACAATTTGGATAAACTAACTGAAAATAAATCTACTGGAACCGATTGTAAATAACTAACATAGTGGATTCAGTGTCTCTGCGCCCTGCTGCACTCTGCAGCTTATTTGGGGGGGTTTGGCTTTCAGCCTCTATCTCTGCAGCGCATTGGTCGATTCGAGTGATCGACGGCTCATTCTGACCATTAGAGAGAGAGGAATGGCTAGACCCAGGTCGATGTGATTGGCCGCACTGGCAGCCATGTGACAGCCATGAACCAATCAGATCAGCAGATCCACGTGCAGGCCAACGTGGGGTTGTGTGCGCTCCGTGCAGGGTCCTAGACCCGTCGGATTTCGGCCCGGCTGATTCAGATGTAAACACTAGGCAGAGTTCAACTGGAAATATTGTGGATTTACCCATAACACAACCTTTTCACGGCAAAACAGCAAAGGTAAGAGCAAATGTACGACCATGTTTTGGCCACGCAGCGTTTGTGTTTGCTCGACTTTGCTGGTTGTTGTCTTCTCCCTCTGCCGTGCTGCTGCTAGCTGCTGTGTTAGCCGCGGTTGTTGGGGGGAACGCCCCGATGTTTACGTTCAGATGAGAGGTCGCTGATGTGTTTTGCATAATGTACAGTAGTATACGAGCCAGAAATGTGGCGACTGGGTCCACACAGAGGTGCTTTATGAAGTTTGATGTCTAGTTGTTTGTTTGAGTAGTGTTTGGGCTGTGTTTGGGTCATATAAACATGGTTTTTTACACGTTGTAGCCCAGCTTCTGCTGTTTAATTTGACATACTTATGACCATATTCTTTCATAATCAGTGCACTGGGGGCTCTGTTATTGTTATGCATGTCTTCAAGTCCCCCAAATGGGGGACTCTGGATTTTAACATTTAAGATCACCCGGGGGGCGACCGCCATTCCGAAGGACCGCCATTCCGACGGTCTGCCAGTCCGAAAATTCCCGAAGGTCCGTCATTTCGAACTTCCCGAGGGGCCGCCGTTCCGAATGTGTTTTATTTTGAAAATTGACCGGATTCTCTCGTGGTTTGACTTCCTGCCCGGCTTGACACGACGCGCCGCGGGGACAGCGCCCGACCGGCCCCTCCCCCTCCCCCTCCGCCTCCAAAGTTTCACCCAGGTGCGAGTCTGATGCATTACATCCATGGTCTGATGCAGCCGCGGCACTCCTGCTGAAAATAAATGTCCTTGCTCTGTGCTTTGGTTAGGTTTAGGCAATGTAGAATAGCCAGGCTAGCGCCGCCTACTGGTTCCGGCAAATTTCATTTGCCTCAACAATGTAGTCAGGACACTAGCAATGCGTTTCGGGCGAACAGACGGGTAAGTGAAGGCGATGACGTTGAACTCAAGCCTCAAGATTAACCTATGAGCTTAACCGGTGTATAGCACACGTGACCACCAAGCAGCAGCGATTAGTTGAAGCAAATGTAAGCAACCGCCTCCCGGAAGCAAACGAATCCCTATGGCTCAGGTTCAGACGCTTTTTGAAATGTAATGAAATAAGCGGCTGATGCATCAGGCTAAATGTAGAAAGGAGTTGGTTAAAGCAGAAGTAAGTAATATATTTGTGTTAATATAAGTCTTAAATAGTTATATCTTCCGACAGCAATCACTTACATAGAGTGTTTGGACCGAAACACGGGTCTCTCAGTCCCTCTGCTCTGCTCTGAGCCGAAGAGAAAACATTTATCGTATCCTACAGTTTTTATCCAATGAGGAGAGAGAACGGCATGCGGGGCTGTGTGTGCAGCCAAGGAACGCCGTGAATGTGGCGACGTAGGGACGAGGACTGTTATGGTGCGTTCAAGGAAACTCGTATTTTTCCGACCGTGAAGTGGTACCAGTTCGATCTGGTACGAGTTCACCAGTCGGAAGTTACGAGTGGCCGTTATAGTGACTTTCACCGGTAAAACAGGTCGGAAAAACACGAGTGGGTTGCCTGAAACGCTACAAAGTCGTAAGTTGTGACTTGAAGCTGTAATTTACGATTTCAAAAGCCTGCCTGGAACGCAGCATTAGCGAAAACGACCGGACCACTTACTTCTGCTTTAAGTTTAGTAAAAAGGTTAGGTAGAGGCCAATAAAATCGCAGTTAATATGTATCTCCCCCGGGAGTCGAACCCTGATCCACCGTGTCAAAAGCAGATGCTCTGACCACTATGCTACCACCGCAATTAGGCTTGTTTACTCCGTGCCGTAAACCATTCAAGATTTTTTCAGGTTCGGAATGGCACCCTTTCTTTCAGGTTCGTAATGGCACCCTTTTCCCATAAATAATTAAGGGTCGGCATTCCGACAAATTAAAGTAAACGTTCGGAGTGGCGGCCCTTCGGAATGGCACCCTGGAACCCATTAACCCTCTCCTTTCCAATTCATTAATTTGTTCAGTCAGTCTTTGGTCTTAATCCAAATATTCACCTCTCTCCTCCCAGACTGGAACTCAACCAGCTATGGACCCAACACCCCGTATGAAAATGGCCAGGCGGGCTCCATCCTTCCCATCGCCCTGCAGTACCTCACACCCACGTACATCTCCGTCATCGGCATCGGAGCTGTAGCTGCTGCTGTAATGTCTTCCATGGACTCGGCTCTTTTGTCTTCGGCATCACTGTTTTCCTCAAATATTTACAAGAACATCATCAGAAAGCAGGTGAGATTTTTGGAGAAAGATATCATGGGTGTGTACCCAATCAACTCAACTATCTGCAAATATGTCAATTTAATAAAACTGCATGAATTCTACTAGTGTCAGGGGGTTGCACAGAAGGCAGGTACTGTTTCTCTGCCTTTCCTCTAGTGCCAGAGTTCCCTTATTTTGTTAAATAACTTAGTCTCTACTGTACATATCGGCACTAAATCTTGAATCAGCATTTATTGTTCTCACATACTGCAACATAATCCCTTTATGACTTCCCGTGTATCATCACCCCAAGGTCTTCAGAATTGCCCCATACGTTTTGGTTTGATCCATGAACAAATACTTCCAAGACATTCCCATTAGCATGCTAAAATAACTATAAACTATCATCTTAACAGGTGGATAATAACTTTGTCAATGTGTGCATGCTAGCCTGCTGATGTTAGCTTTAAGGTCAATATACAGCCTGACAGCGCTGCTGGCACTGCGATACTTTATACTCTGAAGTTAAATGCATATACAGTACTGGTGCCACAGCTTGCTGATGTGCATCAAGTGTCAACCCTATAGTATCAATAGCAAGTGTTGCACTCTAGCAACCATACTATCTTTATATGTCCTCCTCTTCTTTAGTGTTTATTTTGGTTTGTTTACAACGCTAATCACTGAAGAAGAGGTGAGCCAAGCAGGGGCTGAAAGAGGATAAGGTATTGGGGTGGGGGGGTGGAAATTGAACATCAGCGTGAAGTGACGTAGTGCTGTCAGTGTGTGGGGTTCCGCCTAGGGAGGGGCTCCTTGCTTTTTAATTTGTGCTGTTTGTGTTTCACTTAAATCTTTAAACTTCATTATGATTATGACTTCAAAATAGAGTTTTAAAGGGAACAAGTATGGGTAATAGGTGGGGAAATAAGTTATAGGTAAGGTTATTGCATTAGCCTTGGTTGTTACTCTCTGTGGTATGTTTTTTTTATATATATGCTAAAGGAGGAAGTCTGAGTGAGTTTGAATAATACATTTAAAAGTACTGGAGTACCACTTACAGTAATACATAATCCCAATGAAGACATCCATTAACAACCCAGAGACTGTATCACTGTATTAAGCCTTCACAAACAGGCTGGGGGTGGAAACAAAGTGGCATTGACTTCACAATACTGTACATACTTCTATGCCCACTGTGTCACACTGTGTTCTGTCTGCTGAGTGAAATATGGGCCATATTTACTGTGGTAAAACAATGATCCGTTTCATGATCTCAGTCTCAGGGGCCAGTTCACTGTCACAGAGCTGTAACTTATGGATACTGTGTCTTTGTAATATGATCTCTTGGTCAAGGAGGCCTCAAGTCCAGATGATGCTTATGTCACTTGACTGAACACGGTGTAATGTGAAACTCTTTGTCTCCTAATGTCATTCTTTTTGCTCCTTCAGGCATCGGACCGTGAGATGCAGTGGGTGATCCGCATCTCAGTGGTGGTGGTGGGACTGGCTGGCACCGCCCTCACCTTCCTGGACAACAGCGTCTTGGTCTTCTGGCTCGTGGGCGTTGACATGTCCTACACCATCATGTTCCCTCAGCTTGTCTGTGTCCTCTTCTTTAAGGTGTCTAATGGTTACGGAGCCACTGTGGGTTACATTATGGGCCTGGTAATGAGGATCCTGAGTGGCGAGCCCCTCATCGGCCTGCCGCCTGCCATCAAGTTCCCTGGCTGCAGGCTAGACGCAGAGGGAAAGCTAACCCAGTACTTCCCCTTCCGCACCGTCATCATGCTCATTTCACTTGTGTCCATTCTGCTTTTCTCTTGGCTGACATCCATCATTTTCAACAAGGGGCTCCTGTCTGAGAAGTGGGATGTGTTTAAGATCAAACGCAAGCAGAAATTAACACCCAAAGTCTCAGACATGAAGAGGACCAACCCTGATAGTGACGAGGCCTCTGCAGCCAAGCAGCTACTGACCACCACCACCACCACCACCACCAGCTGCTGAGGAGGCTGTCCAAGAGGGAGAGGAGATGGGCACTGGCTGGAAGTGGACATGTTTGTTTGTCTGCCAAGTAAGAGTTCATAGAGGGGGAACAACGGCAGTCTGGGCAGTACACACAGATTCTTTACAGCATCACAGTGATTTTCTTTTTTTATATAACTTTTTAGTGGTGGTGACACTTAGGTGAGCAGAGTGTGATCTGAGCTCTCCGTTATCGTTCTTCATCAGTCGTTTCATTGTCCTCTACAGAGAATACAATCCAACTAGACTACCTGGCTGGGTTACCGTGGTGAACTAGCCATCTACCGGTCTAATATACAGAATAAAATGCTGTGCTGTCACACATCACTGTAATATAAGCAATCCACACAAAGAACCCAGAGGCATTGACACACATTGTGCCTTTCATTCATTAGACATTCTCCAATTAAGATTGCACATGTACATTTGTAAAGATTTATATGAATTTATTTTTACAACCAAACTTTGACAAATTGAGACACCACCCCAACACAGAGGAGACCAGACCAGTCCTAAAGACCACTGCACTGTGGCAACACTTTATGGAAAAAGACACTTGCACAAGAAAAGTCCAACATAAATGTTGATGAAAAAAAAAAAAAGTTTACGCTCCAAATAAACAAGATATGTCTTTTTCAGATTTTTCTTCAATAAGAAAGAGCGCATCAGACTGTGTAACGCACCCTCTCAGAAAACAGCAGTGCAGCAAGCCACCTGCTTCATCCTTCAAACAACAATCATTCATGTGCTTGTCTGGTGGCAAACCTGTCTCACGGCACAGCACTGTGTCTCAAGTGGGCCTACCTTCTCTCTCAGTATGAACGTCTGCAAAAGATTTGACAAGCATGACGCGACTCTTTTACACCAGAACAAAGCCATGCTACCCAAAGAACAAAGAATGAGTGCACACTGCACTGCACTGTTCCACAGTGCTGAGCCTGAATGTGACATTTATTTTTTTCCCTTTATCCAGCTGACCAGCACTTTGAGCAGCAAGTCTTTCATCAAAAATGTGTCCAAAGCGACTGTCCACACCCTTGACAGTGGTTCTAAAATCTTTTGTAAAAAATGAATCTGGATGAAAGCGAGTGATCAGAGTTGTGAACATATCCCATATGTGAAGAGATGCAGTGGTTGTAGTTATTGGTAATTAACATTTACCTCCATATACCAAATACTACTCAGTAGACACCAGCAAGTTTAAGACATTTTTTTTTTTACTACACTGTGACTTTGTTTAAAAACCACCCTACAGGTACTGATAGCTAAAGTGTTCCACCCTGTCGGGATGCTCTGAGTCTGGTTGCAGTGCAATGCTGCCTTTGTTGCAATATTGAAAATAACAAGTGGCGACCACTCAGCAAAACACTCGGATGGAAGTGACACAAACACTATTTCAGGCTTTTTAAATGCTCAGTATTTATTATTATTACTATTTCTTATTTAATTTGACCCATTTTGTTGTGAATATAGCTGCAGGGAGAGACAATACTGGAGAACTCCAACTCCCAGCATGCCACAGTTACTGTATCCCCTCAGCTGCATTTTACTCACATTATAGGTAACTCAATGTTGTGTGTTGCTACAACTGCACATTTTCCTCCTCCTCACCCATTTCTCATTTCCCGTTTTATCTCACCAACTGTCAGTGTGAGCCTTTTATTTTGTCATTGTCAGTTGGTTTTTTTTGTACTGTAATGGTTTTTTTCTTCTTCTTACATATAGTATACAAAGCTTTAGTTTACAGTGGGATCATTTTCTCTTTGTAGTGAAAACATTTGCAGCTAAGTTTCAGTTCATTTACATTAAAATCTCACAAAAAGTACAAATTTGACTGTTTCATGGTTAGATTTTTATTGAAGAACAGGCTGTTCAATTGACCCTGGTTGTTTGAATAGGCCTGTGTTTTATTGTACTGAGCCTCCATAGTAGTTTGTTGTGCAAAGAAATTCCTGCTAACAAGTGACAATCAAAAAACCCTTTCTCTGTCACACTATTGCCTTTTTAATATCACTGGAAACTGGTTTCACTCCGCTGTCAATGGTTACTTGCTGCACATCGTTAAATGGGTGTATACTCCAGTCACTGTTCAAATACCTCATGGAGTGGTAATGTTGGCTTTAGGTATTCAAAATTTTAACCTATGATTCTGATTTCTGTCCTAAGACTATTGTATGAATGTCATTTTCCAAAGACTGGTGGCACACAGAACAAACTGTGTCTCAAAACAGGACGCATGCAGGACACAATGCATGTATCTTTTTATATGTATGATTGTGATTTCTACCTGTATTATACTCTTGTACTGTACAGTCTGATCATTATTTGTATATTTACACATCATTTTTTATCAGAGTTATTTGCTATGCATTGAGTAGAAGAAAAAAAAAACACAAATGTATTTTATCTCAAGTTAGCAATGTTTAAACTTAAATAAATTCAACTTCGGCTTTGCATAACATTGAGTGTATCTTCACCTCTACATGTTTAAATTCAGTTGTGCCTGCAGTCATCCTGGACAGGTGTGTCTTGCACACATATTGCAGGGAAAGATAAACATGCTACATGCCTCTGAGTGAAAGTAATAGCCATTTGGAATGAGCACTCCTGCCTTAAAGAAAAAACTCAGAAAATGTCATGATGGGATGTCATGGCAAAAAAACAACAACTTGCCAGCGGTTGTCAGCAAGCCGTCCACAATGTAGTGACAGTAGCTATACACATAGCAATGGCGCTTAAACACATTATCATCTGTCTTTTTCATTACTTTTTGAGCAGAAATGTTTTAATTTCCATGTGTGGTTCAGTCAAGCAACATCCATGAAAGAACTGGACAGTTGTTAGTTTTATAATATAAAGTAGATAGTGAGTTCTACATTGTATTTTCCCCTAATATGTGTTTTGGTTTTATACTATTATGCATGTTGATTGTGATTAACTGTGTTGTTTGTATACTGAACTTTCATGAAGGCTGTTCTTTCTTGCCAGTTGGTAAGGTCCTACTTTGTAATCGATTAATGTCAATCCCCATGGGGTGATGCTCTCTCAGAATAAAAGCTGAAACCAAAAGTGAGTCTTGTCAGTCAATCATGAACTTGAACCTGATTTTTTCCTTTCCAGCTTAGTGAAGATACATCAGGTTTTTGAAACATTTAGAGAATGTTTCTGTTTAATGGTGAGCAGTGCTATGATACAATGGATGCAATGGCTGAACAGTGACTCAAGAGGTAAAAAAAATAAGCTCCAGGCTGTGAATAGTGGGATGTTTTACTTTATCTTATCCTATGAGATAGACAATTTACAACACACATTCTAAGTTTAAGGGATAATCCAGATGCAGAAGTGTTAATGCCATTATCATAACGAGGGGTTAGAACCAAAAGGGCGTAAGTGACATTTTGGGCGAAAATGAGTTCTATATATCAAAAGAAAGGTCTTGATGAGCTCTATCCAATGATGCCAAAAGGACCCATCTGAGATCAAACTGTATTGAATAAAGCAACAAAACAATAAAGACCTAACTCAAAAATGTGAGTAATGTTTGGAGCCACAAGGGCGTAAGTGCACTTACGCCCTTCTGGCCCTGAAAAATACATCTAAATACATGTCGGACCCACATGTTGGTTCAGAGCCAGAAGGGCGTAAGTGTAGTTGTTGCCCTTAAACAGCAATGAAAATGGCTGAGAAAACTGCAGACATGGAACTGTCTGAGGCAGAAAAGATTTTGATGAATATTATGAAACAAACTGATGAATCCTATATTAAAGAAGTTAAAGATGAGTCAGAGTTGTTTTTGAATGTATGCCCTCACAAGTGATTACAGTAAGACAGAATCATGCCTTGAGAGCCTTACTGGGGTCATCCCTATGTTCCCCGGCTCCGTACCTGTTATGTGTGTGACTGGGCAACATAGAACCCTTTCATAGAAAAAGGGTCCTATGTTCCCCGCTTTTCCCCAAAAAGACCAGGGCAACATGCCATTTTTTGTCCCATACCTGCAGTGGAGTTGTGACTTTGCAGATTTTTGCCTATTTTTGAGTGAGAAGTTGAGTTGTGACTTTGAGTGAGAAGTGTAATTGTCCCATTGGTTGGGTTTAGGCAATAAAGACAGGAGTTGGTTAAGTTTAGTACAGTAAAAAGACCAGGTAGAGGCTAGACAGGCCAGATAGATGGATAGAGTCCAGATAAGTAGAGAGAGTCCATCGACCAGCAACAGCGGGGAACATAGGACCTTTTAAAAATAATTAATGAATGAGTTACATGACAATTAATTACTTATTCAAGTGTTAATTATTCAATCAGTTCAATGCATTGTTCTGCAGATACGCCCAATATGTCCTAGAAGACTTGGAAATGTTTGGTGCCAAAAAGGCGTATGTGACGTTTTTGACATATTTTTTTGATTTTAAAATGTTTAAGAACATGTTCATTGTTTTAATATGTCATAAGTTTATTACATAAATACTCATTCATATAAGCATGTCTGTGGTTGCAATGTTGTGGTTTAAGGTTAATGAATACAGTTGATTGAAGTCTGGTCAAAATTTTGTTTTGCCTCTCCTGTAAAGTTTGTCAAATGTCACTTACGCCCTTTGTGTGGCTTACCATTTGCTTTTAATATTCAAGCAGGGACTGAGTCAAAATGGTGTGAAACAAAACCGGATAAACTAAGATGGAGAACATGGTAAACAGTAGCCTACCTGACAACCATTGTTACTGTTAACATGTTAACATGCCGCTGTTAGCGTTCAAAGTGCCACTGTGCCAAATTAGGAATAGGAATAAAAATAACTTTGAGTGTTTTACGCGACTCACTAATGAAAAATAGCTCAACTTTGAAGTGTCTGAATTGGAAGATATACTCACAAATATACTCACAAACTCAGTTACAATCAAAGGCAGAGATTTATACGATAGCCTATCTTACGTAATTAAAGGATGCCATTCAAGCTTACCTACCTTACTAAAAAATTGGGAGACTGGCACAGCAATAACACTGAATGAATATGCTTGCCAGAGCATCTGCAAACGATAACACTTCCCATTTACAAGCAATAAAATCAAAGAAGCAAATTATAAATTCATCCATAAATTTTACCTGAGCCCTAAGAATGCACAAAATTTTGAAAGAAAGCTCACCAAATTGCTCAAGATGTAAAATCAAAGAGGGAACATTCATGCACGTTCTGGCACTGCGACAAACTAAGTAGTTTCTGGAATATGATTCACTCATTCACAAAATCTGTTCTGAAGCTTGAATTTGAGTTATCCCCTCCCACCTAAATGATAGATTCAAAGGAATGCAGATTACTGATCATTATCTTTTTTTTTGCTAAGAAATGTATACTCCATTTATGGAAAAACCAATCACCACCAACATATGCTCCTGGGTTTTATAGCTCAATTTCTTCCCCTGAAAAAATAACATTGGAAGTATATAATCAGGGTCATTTGTTCCACGACCTCTGGCACCCTTTGTATGCTCAGTTCTCTGTCAGTACTCTGTCACTGTTTATCAATATTTGGTACTCTCCTTTACTTTATTTATTTTTATTTTTTAAAATCTTTATTATTAATAATAATTTTTGGTTTGTTTGTTTGTTTGCTTGTTTGTGTATTTGTACGAGTATGTGCAGACAACGGAGTGGGGTGGGACCTGGTCACCCAATGTTGAAGGTGTTTGTGGAGTTAAATGTAATAATAATAAAAAGAACTCAAACAAAAGGGAAATTCATTTGTCTGTCAGCTCATCTACCAGCAGTATTAAAAAGCCTGATGGCTGTAGGTATAGATCTCTGTCCTGCAGCAAAGAGAGAAGACTCGTCCATCACTGCTGTTTTATTGGTCCATCAAGGTGTTATGAACGACCTCGAACATCTTCAGTGTGCATCTCTGTCTCTCCACCACCTCCTCCAGTGTGTCCAACCTGGCTCCAATCACAGAGAACAGCTTTCTTAAAGGGATAGTTCACTCAAAATTCAAATTTCACTCATTATCTACTCACCCTCATGTCGACTAAGAGCTGTGAGAATTTTCAGAGTCCTCCGTGTCTTCTCTGAGTTACGGGGGGGTCTGCCCAGCAGTATTTGTCCATATACTGCTCGTCTGTAATGTCCCTCTTGTATTGAAGCCCCGACATGAGAAATTGTTCCGCCGGTCAGTGCAAATCACGAGAAGGCACGGAGGACTCTGAAAATTCTCACAGCTCTTAGTTGATATGAGGGTGAGTAGAAATTTGAATTTTGGGTGAACTATCCCTTTAACTGATTTGTCCATTCTCCTTGTGTCCTTGTGTCTGATGCTGCCTCCTCAGCAGACCGCAATGGAACAACACACTCACCACTACAGACTGATAAAATACTGCAGATGTCAAAAGATCAGCTTCCTTAAAAAAAAAAAGAGGAGGCTCCGCCCCTTTTTGTAGAGTGTGTCTGTGTTTAGGGACTAGTCCAACTTATTATTCAGGTGTAGCCATAGACTGTAAAAAGAATGGACGTAGCGTCCGTGACGTCACCCATTGGTTTTGGGGTGTCGTTTTTGTGACTCAAATATGGCGGCCTGAACAGCGCCATGTTGGATTGGCCGGCCGAGAACCCGCCCACTGGCCTCGAAGCAGCCTGTCCACGGAGCTGCTCGGACCTGTCACTCAACATTTCCGCGCCCTGATTGGCCAGAATTTTAACCTAATAACAGTAAAACTATAGAGTTAAAAAAAAATTCACCCCCCTCAGAGTGTGTGCGGGGGTAGAAACTATCGATTGAGACGAAAAAACGTTCTGACACCAGGCTTTTAACATGTTTACTGAGGATGTAAAGTCGGCGATTTTAACATGGGGGTCTATGGGGAATGCTCCCTTCTGACACCAGCCCCCAGAGGAATCCGAGGGGATTGCAGTTTTTTGAACGCGGAAGTGAGCTTCACTTCTCAGACCGACAACTGCCCCCTTGGGTGTAGCCAACACCTAGATATTTATAGTTTGACACCAACCCACAAGTATTCACAGGCTGGAGAGGGGGCTTGGACCTGCGGAAATCTCTAACTATTCGTTAGTCTTTGAGGTGTTGGAGGCAGTTTTTGTGACTTCAGTCAGTGAAGACCTTTTTCAGATAATTATGGCCTCACAGAGCTGCTCACATGGCTGTAGACTTTAAAGCCAACACAGTAAAAATACCATCAGCTCTGCAGTGAGTGGGACAGCACGTGAGGGGTGAGCGGTTGCTTTTTTTTTTTTGACTGCAAACCTCAGTGGCGAAGCAGCTCCATTAAAACCCATGTTTTATTTTACTTCTATTTTGGGATTAGAGTTTTGCTTTAACAGTAACTGTATAAATATAAACACCTAAGCAGTTCATAGAGCACATCATAGAGACGGGTTTGAAATCCTTGGCGTGAAGGGACAGCGTTTCATCTGTGGTGACTTCTTCGACCACGAGTGAAATCACTTTGATACATGGGTTTTGCAGCTGGTGCTTTTGTTGACTCGTGCAGCTGCAGTCAGCAGCAGATCTGTGACTGCACCATCTGCAGCATGTTGAGTCAGAGATAATGAGACTGATATGACTCTGTTTTCAGTCTTTGTGCTAAGCTAAGCTAACCAGCAGCTTGCTCCAAACCATGGGCATGGGTTTGGTCCTAGATAGGCCCGGTTGGGATGGGTGCTGGATCAAAGGAGGGAATACTAGAAAAATGAAGAAAATCCGCACACCATAGAAGCTCCCTTTCAACAAGGATTTAATAGCATCATGACGTTTCAAGCAAAACGCTCTTTTTCAAACTGCTGTGTTACAATACAGACAGAAAACTGCTCTTTAAATATAGGTGACCCCGCCCAGGTGAGCAATCAACCATTTTACATTAGGTGTGTGACTTCCACACGCAATTTTTTTTTTCACAGTCATTTTCACCAATCTTATAAATATTCGGAGAAATGTTATCAATGCAAAACTTTTTTTTTTTTTTTTTTACAGCATTCTCCATAGGATGAATTACATAATAGAGACAATATTACATGACAGAAAAACATACATCAATATAGCTGTAGAATACAAAATAAGCATGGGTTTGGTCCTTGTTTGATAAAACAACTCCCCATCACCACCACCATCCAAAACAAAGGCAACTGATTACGTAATGCTGAAACCACATTAGCATCTAAGAATTAGCCTAAATAAATAGGCCTAAATAAAAAAAACACAACAGATCAACGCCATCAGTAAATTACAAACTGAAAAGAGAAGAACAAACAGGACATTTGCATTTTTTCATCCAACATTAACAACTTTTATATTCAGTAGGTCTAACAGTTGCAGCGGTAGCCTAAACTTGATTTCACATTCAAAAGCAGCTTCTGCAGTCACAGGCAGCTAATCTAGTGCAATGTCAGCATGAACAATCTAATGTTAGATTAATTTGAAATAATTGGCTGCTGGTTGGTTAGCTCACTAACTACACAGGAAAAATGAGAGAGTATGCTACTTTTTTCAGTGTTACCATTATTTTCCTCTAAAAGAGTAATTTTTTTTAAATCAGTTTTGTAATTATTTCCAGTGGCCACTAGAGTAGGAGGAAAGAAATAGAGTAAATCCTATCAGAGTAATATCAAGAACAAGCCCACTAATGTTTCTTAGGTTCCGTTTCTGCTGCCATTTTCTATCCCAGCAGTGGAAGGTCGAGGTGAACGGCAGTGGTGGACGGCGGTAAGCCAGGTAAGTCAGCAGAGTACTAAAATCGACTTTATTTAAGATATGTCGGCAGAATTTTTGTTGGCTTATTTGAAAGGTAATGCTTGTGAGTAACATTGCAGCTGGCGAGTTTGTGGGTCTCTAGGGTTGCCACCATAGACTGTAAAAAGAATGGACGTAGCACCCGTGACGTCACCCATTGGTTTGGGGGAGTCTGTTTTGTGCCGCTACTACGGGGGTTTGAGCTGCGCCATGTTGGATTCTACTTGCCATATTTGGAGCGGTGCGGCCGTTGGCCGGCCGAGGGCCCGCCCACTGGCCTCGTAGCAGCGGTCTCTAGAGCACTGGAAAAGAGTAGCGACACGCATTGGTCAAGTGGAAACGCCCCCTGGTGGCGGGATATGGGTATTGCAAATGCGCCCAAGAGCTGGCATCTCTGCAGTGTTGGTGAATGAGTAAGTGCGGTATTTTCAATAATTTAAGGACATTTATAGATCACCCACGTTAAGCATCATCGTGGACCCTTTTACAGATAAATATTAACATATAGTGGCCATTAATTGTTGTGTCACGAATGCTTGCTGTTTTAAATGATAAAGATAAGTCCACTAGTGTCATACTGTAAGTTTGTGCGCTAAATTCAACTGTGTTAGCTAACTGTTCGCCACTTAAGCCTGTGTTTTCTTTAGTTTGTTTGTTTGGTCAAGCAAGTTATTGTGCTGCTGGCTTTTATTTTATTTCCATGCGAGGCTTTTTATGTTATTTATTTTGACAGCTGGTGGTTGCTTAGCAACGGTAAAGCGTTCGCTCGTCCCCTTCTGTGTTTGTCCGCTGTGTGACCGGTACGTAGGCTACTGTAAACAGCTCCGTGTGTTTTTATTTAATTATCATTTTTTTAATCAAAATTGGAGGAAAAACTTCACATAATACGTTTTGGGTTTGATTTTGTCACATTTTGTAATGGTTTTTAAGTGTTGTCATCTTTTATTTTGTGTGTTATATCTATGTTTATAAAAAAAAACAGTTGTTCACATTAATGTTACAATTTAAATTTTGAAATAAATAAATTATAAGCATAACTTAATATGACCAAGGCACCTAAAAGCAAAAACACAGCAGTTTTCATCAATTTACAAGCAAGTTGGCAACACACATACATTGGAGTGAATGGGTTTCTTGGGCGGATTTGCAATACCCATATCCTGCCACTAGGGGGAGAATAAAGGGACCACGGGGGTCTATGGTGGTGTCGCTACTCTCTTTTCCAGTGCTCTAGCGGTCTCCAGACCTGTCACTCAACGTCACAGTCTCCTTGCTTTATGTATCCATAGATGTAAACACGTCCTCGTGTTGTCTTTTTTTGTTGTTGTTTTTTTTTAAATCACTCCGCTGCTGCTCTCTGCACCCGGACGCAGCACAGCAGCAGATCGTAAGTGAGGGTGATGTCCTGCACCCCCGGCTTAAAAAAAAAAATCCTAGAGGAAACACTGCTCTGCTCCATGACTATACTAAATAAATGTGCCTATTCAAAATCATTGTGCTAATATTTCAGTGTGCACTCATCTGTCTATTTTCCAGGTTAAAGCAAACTGATGTGGCATAGTTTTTCCCCTCCAAAAAAAAAGATTATTTAGATTGGTTCCCAACCTTGGGTCCGGGCCCCCTTCAGGGGGGTGTCAGGGATGTCAGGGGGTCCACAGAGCTTTGTCTGTTCTGAGGTTGTGAGGTTATCAAAATTAGATTTGTGCATATTGATATTTTAAAATTCCAATAACACATTTGGATAATCAAAATCATCAAAATCAATAGGAACAAAAACCTACATACAACCTACCTGCTTATAGGGACGTGATAACAATTATGACACAACAAAGGAAAATTGACATAAAGACAAAATAAGAATGGCACAAAATAGAATAAAAAGGCTTGTCTTTGACAAAAGCAGGGGGGGGGGGGCTTTGAGGAAAAAAGGTTGGGAACTACTGATTTAGAGGAATGTACACCAGAAAGAGTATCTGAAGAATTTAAATAAGAGAAGTGTTCAGAGGTGTTTTTTTGGTAACACTTTACAATAAGGTACACAAAATTAGAGTAGTTAATGGGTAACTAATGAGTAACTAATGAGGAACTAATGAGTAGTTAGTGAGGAATTGAGCTACACAAAATTACAGTAGTTACTGAGGAACTAAGCTACACAAAATTACAGTAGTTACTGAGGAACTACTGATTAACTAACTATTAGTTAATGGTCAGTTCTTCAGGAATCCCTGATCAAATTTCAGAGGAGTAGTTAATGAGGAACTAATGAGTAGTTAGTTAGGGAACTGAGATACACAAAATTAGAGTAGTTACTGAGGAACTAATGATTAATTAACTATTAGTTAATGGTCAGTTCTTCAGGAACCCCAGATCAAATTTCAGACGAGTAGTTAATGAGGAACTAATGAGGAAATATTAATGATCAGTTCTTCATTAACTCATGATCACATTTCATAGAAAGTTAATCACAACTTGATGATTAGTGAACTAGTTACTTCATCAGTACAGAATCATTACTCAATAACATGTCCAGTAGTTAACCTTTATGACCTAAAGTGACACATAATGAGTGGTTTTTCTTCATCTTCATCTTTACATTAGTAGTTCCTTAAAAAATCACAGACAGCAGGATTCTTGAGAAGATTTTATTCATTAATTTCAGACCACATACAAATCAGTATGACCATCCATGTTGCCTTTGAAATAAATATGATAGTTTGTCACATGTTTGGTAGGCTAAATGAATGTATCATGGGGCTGTGTAGTACTGTATACTGATCACACCGTGGTTCACAGTAAAGTTGTTTGAGGTGCACAAAATTTAGAGTAGTTATTTACTATGAAACAAATTTGGAATGAATGAGGAACTCACTATTAGTTAATGGTGAGTTCTTCAGTAACTCCTAATCAAATTACTGAGGAACTAACTATTACTTAATCATTAGTTACCCTTTTTGTGTACCTTAAGGTAAAGTGAGACATCAAAATGAGTAGGTAATGAGTACTGAATCATTACTTAATCAATAGTTACCCTTTTTGTGTACCTTAAGGTAAAGTGAGACATCAAAATGAGTAGGTAATGAGTACTGAATCATTACTTAATCAATAGTTACCCTTTTTGTGTACCTTATAGTAAAGTGAGACATCAAAATGACTAGGTAATGAGTACTGAATCATTAGTTACCCTTTTTGTGTACCTTATAGTAAAGTGAGACATCAATATGAGTAGGTAATAAGTACTGAATCATTACTGAATCATTAGTTACCCTTTTTGTGTACCTTATAGTAAAGTGAGACATCAATATGAGTAGGTAATAAGTACTGAATCATTACCTAGTCATTAGTTACTATTTTTGTGTAAGGTACACAAACATTACAATAGTTACTGATGAACTAATGAAGAACCAAAATAATCATTTGCCTCTATGTGCACCAAAATAACTTTTGTCTTCACGGGCACCAAAATAAGATTTTACCTGCACAGGTACACCAAAATAACTTTTTTTTTTTATGTCCACACACAAGAAAATATGATAGAATGTAAAAAATAAAATTAAAAAAAGAGAGAAAGAAAAGAAAAGAAAAACCTTTGTAGCTTTCTTGTTTTAATAATAGCCTAATAAAAAATAACAAGTGTGTAGCGTCCCCAGCTAAATGATGGTCACAAATGATGAAACTGATGGTTCACATTCCTTCATTCCATGGACCGCATTCAGTTGCAGACACACCGTAAGAGCTATGAGAAGAAGAAAATAAAATACAGTTACCTTTCCTTTTACATAAATGAAATTATTTTTAACTGCTTTTATCACATAAACAATCATGTAAGTTGACTCCCTTTTTATATTTTAATCAAAAGACAATATCCAAATGGAGTGCTGTATTAGCATGAAATAAATATTTTTAACCGTTTGTTTTTAATCCAATAAACTGTTTTTAACCTTACCAGACCTCACATCAAACAGACAAAATACGTCCTGTTGCATTAATAAAACAATCGATGCGTTAGCTTAGCTCCATTAAGCTAACTAAGCCGAGCTGCCAATGCTAATAGCTACCGCTAACCACAACATGTTCCATACATGAGACTATGGCGACCAAACTCGAGCCGGACATAAATATAGCATGAAAAGGTAACAAAAACAATTGTGCCCCTTATTAGCCAGGTGCTAGGGCGTTTCATGTAAGTTAGGCACACTTTTAGCATTGGAGACACTCTGGCCTTGCAGACACACTGCCGGTAAAATCCGTAGCACCGGAAGTTTATGAGGTCTCGGCGAGACGCTTTCAAAATAAAAGCACTGAATATAACGTCTGCTTAATATATAAGAAATAAAGCCCTGACCTTGACTAATGTTCAGAAACTAAATAAATATACATAAAAACAACAAATGAAGTAATGTTCTTATCATATTAAAGGTCATTTACAAAGTGTCATTTGTCTTTTATTTTGGAAACGAGATCATCATTTCCTGTGCACCTTTACTGTGAGGAGCAGTGAATTCACTTGGCACAAGAGAAGCAATGGACCATGCAGGGAAAAGCAAAAGAAGGAAAATCCCATTTCGACGATATCTCGAGGACGAGGGTGTGACCGTACAGTGATATTTTAATGGTATCTGTCTTTTTTTTTTTTTTTTGGGAAGATGTGTAAGATGACTCCTCAAATTTTACTATGCTAACTTTCTCCAAAGTGAATGTAGCCTTCTAAAACCTAGCATTGCATCGATGCTATGGTCGGTTAACAGAATGTAGCATCGATGCTACACTTGCACACGTTGTACAAAACATTAAATAACCTGTTAACTGCATCTGAATCGCGGGATTCTTTGCTTTCCGAGGGTCCTTGAATGGTGCCTCTATGAAAGTATGCTCAAGTGTTGCATTGATGCTAGCTCGGTTTAGCTCTGTTCCCTTACCATGTGTGGTTACATGACGCATATCGTCCCTTGTTGTCATAGAGGCACCATTCGAAAAATCCAGTGATTCAGATGCTGTTCACAACTCATCTCTGTCATATACGGTTCATAAGTTATTTAATATTTTGTCAAAAATGTGCAACCTCAGCATCAATGCTATGCTCGGTTTAGCTTCTCTTCCAGTGTCACGTGTTGTCGTAGAGGCACCATTCAAGGACCCTCGGAAAGCGGATAACCCCCCCGATCATAAACGGTTGATAATTTATTTAATGTTTTGTAAAACATGTGCAAGCGTAGCATCGATTTAACGTTCAGTTAACCAAACTACGGTCGGTTTTAGTGGGCTAAATTCACTTTGGACAAAGTTATCTTACAGTAAATTTGAGGAGCAATCTTACCGAATTTATATTTAAAAAAAAGAGAGAGATACCATTAAAATGTACTTATACTGTACGGTCACATCCTCATCCTCGAGATATAGAACGTCTCTGATATAGTCGAGATGGGAGCTTCTGCTCTTCCTTGCTCTGTCCATTACTTCTCTCATCGTCGTCAAATGAATTCACTGCTCCTCACAGTAAAGGGGTGTTCACACCAAACGCGATGCTGCGTTGTCGCGCGTCGAGATTACATGTAAAGTCAATGCACAGACGCGATTAGATGCGAAATCGCGCCGGGCGACGCGATACGCGCGTCACACGCGACGCGATGGACGCGATGCCGCGAAAATCGCACCAACGCCCGAGTTGAAAATATTGAACTTTTGACGCGACATCGCGTGACGCCGTGACGCGACAGCCTATCAGCGTTGAGATTCTGACAACAATACACTGCTACCGACTGCTACTCACCGGAGACAGATGGATAATACATCCATGGTGGACAGGCACTCTGCAGCTGAAATGAAGAGCCTGTAACTTTAGTTGGTGTCCTGCCTGGAGATCCTGGCAACAACCCTAGCTGCTAGCAAGTCCTCAAACTCAGCAACAGTCAGCTGAAGTACCGTACAACGGCCGCGATACGAGCGGGGCTGAGCGGAGTTTTTTTAACCTGCTACACCAGGACCAGGACGTCAAGGATCAGCTTCACCTCGTCCATTGTCAAGCCTACGGTAAAATGAGTGCACTTTCTGTGTCTCAACACATTTTTACATCCGTCCTGTTAGCTGGATTGACAGTAGAGGGGAGGGGAGGGGGGACGCGATGATGCGATGACGCGAACGGTCACGCGTCAAAACACGAGCGATAGCGCGACGGATTCTCATTTGTCGCGCGAAAAAATCGCGTTCATCGCGTTTGGTGTGAACACAGCTTAAAGCTGCACAGGTGAGCCACCGGAATTGAATATCTTGTTTCCAAAATAAAAGACAAATGACTTTTTTTTTTTTAAGCAAGTAAGCTACAAAGGTTTTTGTTGTTGTTGTTGTTGTTTTACATTCTATGTCATTTTGGTGCACATGGAGGCAAATGATTATTTTGGTTCCTCATTAGTTCATCAGTAACTACTGTAATGTTTGTGTACCGTACACAAAAATAGTAACTAATGATTGAGTAATGATTCAGTACTTATTACCTAGTCATTTTGATGTCTCACTTTACTATAAGGTACACAAAAAGGGTAACTAATGATTCAGTAATGATTCAGTACTCATTACCTACTCATTTTGATGTCTCACTTTACTATAAGGTACACAAAAAGGGTAACTATTGATTCAGTACTCATTACCTAGTCATTTTGATGTCTCACTTTACTATAAGGTACACAAAAAGGGTAACTAATGATTCAGTACTCATTACCTACTCATTTTGATGTCTCACTTTACCTTAAGGTACACAAAAAGGGTAACTAATGATTAAGTAATAGTTAGTTCCTCAGTAATTTGATTAGGAGTTACTGAAGAACTCACCATTAACTAATAGTGAGTTCCTCATTCATTCCAAATTTGTTTCATAGTAAATAACGACTCTAAATTTTGTGCACCTCAAACAACTTTACTGTGAACCACGGTGTGATCAGTATACAGTAGCCTACTTTACACACAGCCCCATGATACATTCATTTAGCCTACCAAACATGTGACAAACTATCATATTTATTTTGAAGGCAACATGGATGGTCATATTGATGTGTATGTGGTCTGAAATTAATGAATAAAATCTTCTAAAGAATCCTGCTGTCTGTGATTTTTTTAAGGAACTAGGCTACTAATGTAAAGATGAAGATGAAGAAATGAAAAACCACTCATTATGTGTCACTTTAGGTCATAAAGGTTAACTACTGGACATGTTATTGAGTAATGATTCTGTACTGATGAAGTAACTAGTTCACTAATCATCAAGTTGTGATTAACTTTCTATGAAATGTGATCATGAGTTAATGAAGAACTGATCATTAATAGTTCCTCATTAACTACTCCTCTGAAATTTGATCAGGGGTTCCTGAAGAACTGACCATTAACTAATAGTTAGTTAATCATTAGTTCCTCAGTAACTACTCTAATTTTGTGTATCTCAGTTCCCTAACTAACTACTCATTAGTTCCTCAGTAACTACTCCTCTGAAATTTGATCAGGGATTCCTGAAGAACTGACCATTAACTAATAGTTAATTAATCAGTAGTTCCTCAGTAACTACTGTAATTTTGTGTAGCTTAGTTCCTCAGTAACTACTGTAATATTGTGTAGCTCAATTCCTCACTAACTACTCATTAGTTCCTCATTAGTTCTTCATTAGTTACTCATTAACTACTCTAATTTTGTGTACCTTATTGTAAAGTGTTACCGTTTTTTTTGTAAATGACTAATCGTCAACCAAAAATTAATCGTTAGATTAGTCAAAAAATTAATCGCTAGACTAATCGACTAATCGAAAAAATAGTCGATAGATTCATCGGGAGAAAAATAATCATTTGGGACAGCCCTATTTTATATTATTATTATTACATAAACAAAAGCAAACTAACTCAGTGGGTGCTGTTTATTCGTCTGACCTGCTGTTGCTGGTAGCCTATGCAGCTGGTCTTGAACTGGTCTGAACATTAGCACAGTGTTATTTCTGATCATTTTGTGCAGATGCATTTTTATTTGATTTGCATACGTTTCAAACCATGGTAAATCACTGTTAATAATAGGCTTTATGCACCGCTCCACTGAACTTAAACCACCCAGTCCTCCCATTAAGCTGGCCAGCTCTCTGACTATTGAGGTCAGACACACCTGGATTAATCAGTTTGTCCAATAATACATAGGCTACAGGAAATAAAGGAACTTGTTTAAATGTTCAGGAAGTAGTGGAGCTGTGCATAAAGCCTATTAGGCTGTTGTGAGGAATCATTACATGTGTAACATGTGACAGCCTCTTCACATAGGCTATAGGCATTAATATGTATGACTATTATATTTAAGTGGGATATTGCAACTTTATGTTTTGGATCAAACAAGTAGGCTAGCCCGTCCTGGCCTTAGCTACGTCAAGTGATAACCTCAATAAGGTGCACTGTACCTGCCCCCATTCCAGTTTAAAATATGTGTTTGAACGTGTACAAAATACATAGGCCTACATGAAAAGTGTGGCGTTTTGACCCGTGTGACCCCCCCCCCGGACATTTGGTTGAGTGTCCCTTATTTTCACAACTCAAAGGTGGCAACCCTATGGGTCTCACACACTGCATAACTGCTAATGTCGATGCTAACGTTAGCTTCAGCACTATAATGTGAATTTAAACCAAGCCTCACTCTTGTTAGCTTAATTTACCACGTGTGTGTTTTTACTGAGCTTAATTTTTACTGAAGGTTTACTCTGAATTGAGTTGTGCCCTTGGTTAGCAAGTGTGTTTTAGTTAAAAAAAAATGTATGGACCAGTCTATGTGTGGTCTGTTTTCTCTGCTGTTCGGTTAGCAAGCACGTGTGTTTTACTCTGAGTTGAGTCATGACGTTTTACCAGACTTGTTGTTGTTGTTGTCGGTTAGTAAGTGGGTTTTTTTGTGTAGGCCTACTACACTCTGGATGATTAAAAAAAAGCTCAGATTGTAATTATGACATGTTGGTGTTTTTCTCACCGTCCTTACGTAAAACCTACGCCCATGCAATAAATAATTTCAGGCTCAAAATGTTTTCTTCAAAATACAGACAGATTGTTGTGGACCATTAAACTCCGGATCAGTGCAATTTAAGGAAAACTGGTTTCAAATGTCTTGCTCTTTGATTTAGATGTTGTAACTAGTTTCAGTGAACATGTCACATGCTTTGAACATGAGATAGATTACACCTGTTTGCTGATCGGCAGATACGTTATTCTTTTGTCAGGGCAAGTAAAAGCATGTAGTTAAACCTGCAGGGTTTAAAAGGAACCTCTGCAATGAGAGTGGAGGAGGCTGGGGGAGAGCGTTATGTAATCTTCACTTGGTTTGTTGTTTTGAAGCAAAAGAGAAATGGAGAATTGGAGGTTGACAGGAAAATTATGAAATGTTAAAAACACACGCACACAAAGAGTTGAACAACGTTTTTTTTGTTGGGGAACAGAAGCCGCATACACCTGGATAGGATTAAATTGCAACACAAACCAAGTCTGACAAATCCACTGTCTCTCACTGGAATCATGACGGCCTGGTGCTTTTACACCACACATTCATGTTCATTTGTGCTTTTTTCAGATAAAACACAGGTTAATGGTCAGTTCCCAAACTGGACACGCTGATCCATTCATAGCTAGTGACCTCTGGTGGTGGTTGTGATCTCTGTTAAATTCAGTAAATAAAGTCTGTATAGTTGAATATGAAGTACAGCTGGATATTACAGTAAACTGCAGGTACTGAGAAAACAAGACAACTCAGTCTGGCCCACCGTGATACAAAGAGCTCCGCAAACAGAACTATTAATACAGACTACTTAACTGCAGATGCTCTCATGTGACCAAGTTTCATTTTTTCATCTCTGGTCCAACAGTACCACTTAGCTGACATCTGAGCTTGGGGCAAAACAACCAACTATGCTGAGTAGCTTGGACATGGCAACGCCTGCTGGACTTTGTTAAGGACTGGAAAGTTGAAGGTAACTGTTTGATAAGCTGTAACTGGTGCTTGCTTTGTTTGTGTTACTGTTGACTCCATACTCTGTGCACCAGCCCCCCTCCGCTTGGTCAGGACCTGACACTCATCCAACAAACAGTTGTTCACTGTAGAACCACAGGATCATGATTTTTGTTGAGACAAATGAAATAAACGCTGTGGGTTCTTTCAGCAGAGGAAAGAAAGAGAGGAATAAAACAGGCAGCTCTTTTTATTGTAAGTTCAGAGCAATAAATCATCTCACTATATTTGAAAAAGAGACAAAACCACTGCATTAATTATTTAAACAAAATAATAAGATGTGACCCACTGGCTAAAACAAAACACACAGCTGCCAGGTCAGTTGAGAAAAGGGTTCACGCTCTTACTCCCCCCAACACACACTATTTATAACAGGTGGATGCAGTCAACAAAGTCCTCTAACTACGAGGAGGAACTCATCTTTCAAACCCAAGGATACTGTTGC
This sequence comes from Trachurus japonicus, assembly GCF_045865225.1. Classification (NCBI taxonomy): domain Eukaryota; kingdom Metazoa; phylum Chordata; class Actinopteri; order Carangiformes; family Carangidae; genus Trachurus; species Trachurus japonicus. Next base: position 10,350,443 of record NC_140907.1, read on the forward strand.
TTTTAATTATAGCTGTTCCCCAGCTAATTGGTATATTCTGCAGATGGTTTCCTCGAAAAACAAATGTCACAGTGCATTTAAAAATTCTTTTTCATATGGTCAAGGTTAGAGTTTGAATGACAGAATAAATAAAACAACGACAAAAAACAAAGAGTAAAACAAGGATGGGACTGGACTGTTTGGTATTAAAGCAGAAGTAAGTGGTCCGGTCGTTTTCGCTAATGCTGCGTTCCAGGCAGGCTTTTGAAATTGTAAATTACAGCTTCAAGTCACACTTTGTAGCGTTCCAGGCAACCCACTCGTGTTTTTCCGACCTGTTTTACCGGTGAAAGTCACTATAACGGCCACTCGTAACTTCCGACCGGTGAACTCGTACCAGATCGAACTGGTACGACTTCACGGTCGGAAAAATACGAGTTTCCTTGAACGCACCATAACAGTCCTCGTCGCTACGTCACCACATTCACGGTGTCCCTTGGCTGCACACACAGCCCTGCATGCCGTTCTCTCTCCTCATTGGATAAAAACTGTAGGATACGATAAATGTTTTCTCCTCGGCTCAGAGCAGAGCAGAGTGACTGACAGACCCGTGTTTCAGACCAAACACTCTATGTAAGTGATTGCTGTTGGAAGATATAACTGTTTAAGACTTATATTAACACAAATATATCACTTACTTCTGCTTTAATTTGACAGATATAAAGCATTAGTGCTGTGAAGCTGTGTTAATGCTCAGTGTCAGGTTATCTGAAAGGCATTTAGCTAACTTGATGTGTATAAATATTGCAAGTTTGAATAACATCCGTCAGCACTTAATTACACAGCTATTTTTATTTCTCTGTTAGTAGAACATCCTCCTTACTGAGCCGACTAACTATGAGAAGAACTACTGGTCACTCCACTCTTCTCTTCACTCATTTTTCTGGTATGACGCCTCTCTCTCTCATTTCTAGTCCTCTTATCTGAAACCTGTTTCTCTCATTTCTAAAGAATCTGGTCCTGGTGATGTCTCTAGGTGCTTGTTAACCGGTCCTCAGCAGCTGGTCTGACATGTCAGCCACGCTGGTCATTTGAGAACTGACATCCCAGCCTTCAGGCCATAGTCAGGACTTCTTCCCAGAAAGGAGAGATACACATCAATGCCAAAATCCTCTTTGAAACCTCGCCAAACCGGACCCGCTTATTACTCACAATTATCTGGACTGCTTCTTTCTTGAAGTGTTGTGATAGTCATTCACAGACAATCTGTGTATTCATTCGATGAGCTGTATCAGTGCCATGAGTCACTTAACAGTCAACATGAATCACTTAGGTCCTGGGAATAAAATTCAAGTGGTTGGTTATGCAAGTTTAAGTTAATTTCCTGCAAATTTCTCATAAGTATAATTGTCTTTTTTATATTTGTCTTGCTTATACAAAACAAGTATACATGTTGAATGATACCTATAATTTATTGTTTTGAATGACAGCTTTGACAGAATAAAAGTAGGCTAACTGTTGTGTTGCAATGTTAAAACAGATTTGTTTTGTAATGTCTTTTCTCATTCATCCCAGTCTCAATTTGTGTCAATAATATCATCATATTTGCATATTATCGTACCAGAGCGACCTAATTCTGCAGGTTGAGGCGTGCAGTATGTTACTTAACTGTCTGTATGGAAGGGAGGGAGAAAAATCTGACTTCACCAACCAGTCCTGTAGCAGCACCTTCTCATTTTGACTTGATCAAAATCTAAATCAGTGCCTTAAAAGGTAAAAAGAAACAATTAGCCCACACAGATGTAAATATTGAATATCATGTCCCCTTTTCACTGATAATCCGTGTTTTTTCCCATGGCAACAGGTTGGCCTGCACACCTTGTCTGACTGCTCTGCAAAGAACACACATTAAATTAAAAGTAAGCCAACAGGAGGAACAGGCTAAACAGCAGCTTTATGTAACTTTATTTTGCTCTGCGGTTAGAGGCACAAGATTTACAGCATGACAGTGGGTGGTTGGGCATAAAAATAACATCTAATGATACCTAATACCTAGTAATAATAACTATTTTCATAGTGTCAGAGTGTCTGAATGCAGACGATGCAGATATTACAAAATAAAGTATTCCTTCTTCCTTATTTATTCACTGACTTCAGTAAAAAATAGGCTACACATTATTAACATTGGAGACTCATGTATTGTGCACTGTAGTGGTTATTATGGCCGTAACAGCAGCACTTATTATTCAGTGAGTGGTCAAATAATGAGTTTGATCCCACACAGTATCCCTGTGTGTCATTTAATACACTGAGTATGCAACTGTGGCTTTGTGTGTGGGACTGTTTATGCCAGTGAAGGTGGGTTGGTGTGCAGTCACAGCCTGTACTTTGTCCAGTACTTTTCCACTGTCTGAGCTACTGTGTGAGTGCGCACGTTTGTGAGCGCCTTGTGTGTCCCTGTGAAGAAAATACAGCTGTACTTGCTGCTCCTTATCAGCCAACCAGGGGAAAAAGAAAAAGAAAAAGAAAAAAGAGAACCCAGCAGCTCTTTGATGTGGATCTGAACTCTTGAAAAGGAGAGGGGATTTAGAAGCAGGATTACACAGTCACACAGCAATTTATGAGCACGAATTAGGCAGCATTACATAACATTTAATCATGTGTATCTGTTAAGAGGGGACAGCTTTGCCAAAGCTGGCACCCTCAAAGTGTGTTTGATAGGGCACCCAGAAGCTAAAGCAGAGTGGCTGAGCATGCGGACGCCTCAATGGTGTGCACTCGGGCATCACAGCACGTTCTGAACCATTAAAGCAACTCTGAACATGTCCACAAGCCATTGCGCTGACTCATTACAAATAAGAACACACACAGATGATGACACATGACACACTGGCCGGTCACGCAGCCCCTGCATGGCAGGCTTAATTTGGGTGGTTTGTGGATGTGCATCGGTATGAGGGTCTGTGTCAGACCTCGTAAAACTTCACTTCTGTGACAACCACAGTTTATACACCTCCTGACAGGTGACGTCTAGATCGGAGTTGCTCAAGAGGTTTTTCTGTTTGCATTCTTGCTCCACCTGTGAGCAAATAGGAGTCCTATAGGTTATTATTAAGACAATGGACCACTCAACACTGTAAAAAAACAACAACACAATGGCACTCCTCTTCCGTCCACACACACATGCAATATATACGGTACTAATTTAAATAAACCACTGGTTTAAACATGTTGTAATGATGCAACATCTGTGACGAGCCTTGGTTCCATCACCAATAGCTGTGCTGTGAGTTGTTTTGAAAGTTTGAAAAGCCATCTGTCACTCTGTTTGCCTCACACATCACTGTATTTATTACATCATAAATCTGTCATTACCTATACCCTTAAAAGGAGCGCACCTGAACCACTTCAACTTGTAAAATGTGCAAATAAAATCTACCCTTGCCAAACATGTCAAGAGCTGCATACGACAGTGAGCTGGAAACGTTCCCAGTGTTCTCGGCTAAAGCGAAATGTGGCATAGCTCGACATCTGACCTGCTCCATAGAAACCTGTCCATTTTGTTTTCTGTATTTCAAAATCACATTTCTGCATATGTAAAATTTCGCTGTACTTTACTTTACTTTACTTTACTTTACTTTTCTTTACTTCACTTCACTTCACTTCACTTCACTTCACTTCACTTCACTTCACTTCACTTCACTTGGCACTCTCCAGTTGTCATTTTAACTGACTAACCCCGGCTTGTTTGATCCTTGAAAATGAAGGAAGAATCACCAGAGGCAATGATGTTATTAGGGTCCGGGCAGCTAAGCTGCCGGGACACTATTGTATTCCTAGGAATTCTTCTTCTTCTTCTTCTTCTTCTTTCTTTCTTTCTTCTTCTTCCAAGGAAGTCATACTTCCCATGGGCGAAAACTCACCAAACTTTGCACAAAGGTTCAGTCCCATGCCAGATGCACTCAACTCCAAGGACATGTGCCCCCCCCTCCTAGGGGGGGCACAATAAGCGTTTAAATTTAAAAACTTAAAAAATTCCTACCAAACCAACGGTAGATGCTACAGTGTTGAAACTTCACCACAATGTAGCCTCAATACTGCTGAAACTTTTGTCCACTTAAACTTATTACAAATTATGAAGTCCATCACTGTTTTTTTCAATAACTGTAAAACTTTTAAAATGTATCTCCTCCCACAATTTTTGCTCAATTGTCACCAAACTTGCTACAGAGCATCTCCAGACGGTCCTCCACAAAACTTGTTTCTCGGATTTTTGATTAAGCAAAAATTGAGCCTACAGTGCATGAAAACGTTTGACTGTAAACGGTACTGTAAACATATACCATCAAATTCTTGCTAAATACATTTTCAAACTTCCTGAAAAAAAATGAGAATATTCTGGAGTCATGGTTGATGAAGTTTAGCAAATATCAGAATTTTAATTCAAAAACTGAATTTTCTAGAACATTTTGAATTCTGCTCTCATGGAAACAACTGCAGTCAATGTGAGAGTGGAATTTATAAACATCATATTTTCTCTTATGAAGCAAAACACGTATCATTAAAAACAAATCACCAACATTTCCATGCTGTCAAGATGCAATTTATGTATTATCAGATTTTTGTTTAGATGACTGAATTATTGACATTTTGACCATTTCATCACAACAGCTGCCCGGGCACTGGCTCACCTGAGTGGATAAATGAAGCTACACAGCAGGTTTCACTACAAGCTAATTAGCTCAGCGAGTTAGGAGCTGGTTCTTGGTGTCAGAGATTGTGAGTTCGAGACCCAACAAGGATGATGATGACAGATCAAGATGTCACATGTCCTCAAGCTGTTTTGCTGTCTAAATGCATTTTATGTATTAACAGATTTTTGTTTAGATACTTTTTGAAATCTGCCTTGACAACAGCTGCCCGGGCACTGACTCACCTGAGTGGATAAATGAAGCTACACAGCAGGTCTCACTAACAGCCAATTAGCTCAGCGAGTTAAGAGCTGGTTCTTGGTGTCAGAGATTGTGAGTTCGAGACCCTGCAAGGGAGATGATGACGATGATGATCCAAATAGCTTGGACTGGACCATGTGCGAAAGCTCTTAACATCTTAGACTCATAGTAGATGTTTGACAAATACATATCATTATTTTACCTCAAAAACTGATTTTTCTTTTTACTGTGGTTTCAAATCTGCCTACACGACAGTGAATGGCTTACTCAATTTGTGAAGCCACTGTTGAATGCCACTTGGCAAGTAGCTCAGTGCGATAGACAACAGTCTTTGGTTCCAGAGGTTGTGGGTTCAATCCTCAACTAATGCAAATTGAACATTATAAGGTCAACTGTCCTGTCTTCCTATTCTCCTGTTTGTTGCTCAGAATTGCCTAAATTTGCCCAAAAGTAGCCCGGACCCGACCCATCGCTGCGCAGCAGCTATAATTTCTATTACTGTAATGGCACCTCAACAAAAACAGGTCTAGGCAACAGACTATATTCATTTTATGGCTTTCAAGACAGAAGTTATTACTTGTAGAAAAGGCTACACAATATTCCCCCTGTTGAATATTCTGATGAGCACAAGTTACACAGCTACATCTCAGATACTCAAAACATTTATTCCTGGGTTTGGCCTTTGCAGGGTTACCATGAAAAATGTGCTGACACTGACAGTGCCACATATACTACACTACTCTCTTCTTGATTGACTCTTATCTTACTGTTTTGAGTTTTCTGTGACATTGTTTTGTCAGTTACGCTGTAAACAGGCCATTACTGTACAATAATATAGCTGTGTGACCTTGCTTATTCACAGTTAAGGGATGATATTCACTGTCTGGCAACAGAGAGCCAAAAGTTGGATAAGATGCTTGATGGCTTTGTCTCTGTAGCTGTGACCCTGTAGCTGCTGGTGAGCTTCAACAGCCACAGTAGGAGGCTACAATCTGAAGAGGAGGCTCTCAGGATTTTTTCTGATAGGCTGAACAACCTGTTCTCAAAAGAGCTACAGAGAAAAGCCTGACAGAGGAGATGTTTCAATGTCACAGTGACAGTGACCATTTGGATATAAAGTCACATCATCATTTTATTCAGATATTTGCAGTTAGGTAAGTATGTAATATTATGAATTTGTCAAACCAGTGTTTAGTTAGGTCATCTTGGCCTCGACCTTTGAGTCCAAGTGAACGTTTGTACTACTGACATTAACGAGAATGGGATGGATCGTCCGATGGAGCTATGAAAGGAACAACCTGAAATCATAATGGCTGTGTACCTGGCAGCAGCTGCTGTCTGTAAATGCATCATGCCATTGTATTTTATGATGCTGTTCCTGTCTTTTACAAAGTGGATACAGGAGAATGTAACATGCAGAACAGCTGATGCATGCATGTCACTGCCATCTAGTTATGTGGGGATGCTGGTTATTTATTAGATTCAATCAAAATACAGCTATAGATCCCTTTGAATATAAGATAAGATTTCAAGCATACATGCATACATGTAGGATGTCAGTTGCCATACAGACTTGATGGATGAAACAAAAAACAGCAGAACATCTTGCAGTGAGATCACTGCTGTCTCAGCAGCCATCAACTTGTTGACGTTTTGGCTCACATCAGTCATGGATCAGACCACACCCATCTTCAAACTCTGTGTTCAACACCACACAATGAAATAATAATGTAGACTTATGTAACATTACGACACATGAAGCAAATAGTTGGCACTACTTGCATTTTTGTAAAATCTCCACCCAGCAGCCATATCTGGAGGTAGTTCTGGCTATGCATTTGCCTCGAAAACAATTCTGTCTCGACTCGAAATGTTACATTATCTCATAGCGTGGTGAATGTGCAGGTCACAGCTTGTCCACAAGAGTGTTTTGGAGTTGTTGGATTGTGTATTTGATGAGTTTGATGGCTAAAGGCGAAAGTAGCCTACTGTGCGCCTCCGTTGCGTTAGCTGAGCAGCTCGCGTCTCTGCCCCACCGATCTAAAAACAGCTTGCACTGACAATTAAAGATAATGAATTTTCCCCCGAGACTAGCTATAGGGATTAGGGCAATAGGCCAATTTGCCAAAATATTGAATTATCCCTTTAATGAACATGAAAAAAAAAAAAATATATATATATATATATATACAGTATATATATATATATTTGGTTCGCCCTAACAAATCAATCATTGTTTGGTCAGGCCTGTGTTTGATCTAAGTGTTTACATTTGCGAAAGCTTTTGGCAGAGACTGACTGGTACCTTGAGTAAACAGGCATGATTAATTTTCATGTCAGTCACTTACAGTAAGACTGAATGTCCAGACTGACATGTTTGGGCACACTAAAGCAAAAATGCTGTCCACCCCTTCTCCCCTTCATGGTAGGTAGGTCTGATTTATTTCCTACACTGTAATGTTCACAGTCCTACATTATGATGGGTAAGCACAGGCAGTACACAGTCCCGTTACAGTTCAATTTCAGGTTTTGAGATTGGGAGGCGCATGGCCGGTTAGCTCAGTTGGTTAGAGCGTGGTGCTAATAACGCCAAGGTCGCGGGTTCGATCCCCGTACGGGCCACAGAGTTTTTATATTTTCGGCGTAAACCACAAATTTTAATCGTCCCAAGGGACGCGGTTATACACGGTTACAGTATTCAACCTTGTCACCTTTACAAAGGATAGACAACAGTAGAGGAGACACAACAAGAATATACTGTATAATGATACTCTAAACAAGAAACACTATACCTTCTATCATAAATAAAACACGTGGAAAGACCATAAATAATAATATAAAAATAAATCGGGAAGCTATTTTTTTCATTGAATATATATGATGATATTGTATGCACGGACGATCAGTACGGTTCCATGGTGTAATGGTTAGCACTCTGGACTCTGAATCCAGCGATCCGAGTTCAAATCTCGGTGGAACCTATGTTTTTCATCTATGAGATGGTTTTACTAATACTTCATCTGTAACTCGTGCGTTTTACAGAATAACAGCGAAACACTGCATTACACTCCGTGTGAATAGACAAATATGGTACAATAATCATAAATTCGCATACCACATGTTATAGGAGATAAGAACAAATTATAGATATTCTATCAGCAGGTAATGCTTTCCCTCATTGTAAACACATTGAGGAAAAATATTTTATTATCTTTATCCTTTTTTTTAATTTACAATCAGCACCAAAAATCACATTCACAATGTCGAAACAGTAGTTGAGCATATTTTATTTAATCATACCTTTCTAAAATGTAACATTGTACATTCTTTGACTGGTAAAAAAGAAAACAAAAACATTTTGTTGCAAAACATTTTCTATACATTTGTAAGCAAATTGTGAGACAGTCCTTCTGACTCCCTCTTTCATTTTTTCTGTCTTTTCTTTGTTGATGCTGCCCCCTTCTGGTGTGAACTGGACCCTGTATTTCTAGAGGAAATGAAAAGAGATGTTAATTTTAAAAATAACAACAAATAATACATAAGGAACAATGACAGGTTCACTTACATAGGAGCTTTATCTGGTGTCTCTGGATTAAGTATGACCACTTCCTCTTCTTCACTGTCGGATATTTCAACCACCTCTCCTATAAGGCAAAAAAGATTATTGTCAGAGTACTTACCGTATATTTTACCAAACAAAATTTTACTTTCTCACTTTTTGGCTGTGTTGATGTTCTAGTACCGATGAAGTTTTAATATGAAATTAAGATTTTAAAATATTTACCTCCTCTGCTCTCTTCTTTTCTCTCTGTCACCATTTCCTCCTGTTCTTCACCACTGCTGTCGATTTCCTCTTCCTCTTCGTCATCCTCCTCCATGCCCCATGTGTTCTGCAGCCCCTGCCCCACCTGACCCACACCTGGGACGGGCACCAATGGGGATGGTACCCTGATATGTTGAGTTAAGCAGCCACAGTGGATACAGTAGAACGGAGCATCAAGAAAAAAAAAAGGACAAGCACACATTTTTGATGCTGTTGTTAGTTGTGCACAGTTTAGGATACGTCTTAGGCGGGGCTTCAGCTTTCTGGACGATGTCATTGGCTCTCTCTGTAACATCCATCATCTCCACTGGAGTTTCATCCATTTTCAGAGCTGTGATTCGCTCCTGAGGAATAGACTCCGCAAAACCACACCTTTCACCTGCCTTCCTGGAGTATTTAGAAATACAGAGTTCTTATATAATATATATTTTCTTATATATTTACATCTAAAGTTACATATCTCAAGTTTAGTATTTTAAGTATGACAAGGTGATACTACTGCTCACCTGGCCTTCTTGTCATTGTCCAGGGCTTTGCTGATCAGTTCTGTGATTTCAGACACTTTAACACTGGCAATTTTACTGCATCTCATAACCTTTAATACCAAAAACAAGCATTAAATATGTGATAGATCACAGTTATATTGGACAGGAAGTGTATTGTAGAGCGTGTCTTTCACCTGGTCCTTAAGCAGCATGATGCCCCCGCTGGATTGGATAGAGCAGATTTCTCTGTGTTTGTTCATGGCGATCATCAGCAGGCCGTCCATCACCCGCTCCTCCCGCTCACAGGGGTCCACCAGCAGGTAAGTCCTGCAGGATCAAACAGAGTGGAGAAAAAAAGTGCACGATACTGAGATAGGATCTGGTAATAAACAGGACAAACTTTGCACATGTAACCTACAATGAAGATAACCAAATAAAACAAGAGGGGTAGAGGGTATTAGTAGTGACCCAGAAAAAAAGGGCATACTATACTATAATAAAGGTGGATAGTGGATTGTATATTTTAAGGGATAGTTCAACATTCTGGCAAATTGTCCCATTGCTATTAATCTCTATAGTTTTAGGAGTAGGTTCATAGGTACCTTTAATTGTCAGTGCAAGATATTTTTAGAACGGCCGCAGAGCAGAGCCGCAAGCTGCTCAGAGCTACGCTATGGAGGCTAATGGGATTTCTTGGTTTCCCTCATCACACTCATCAAATACACAATCCAACAACTCCACAACGCTCTCGTGGACAAGTTGTGACCTTGAGGTAACGAACCTACTCCTAAAACTATAGGGATTATGGCAATGGGCCAATTTTCCAAAATGTTGAACTATCCCGATTCCCTTTAAATCTTATATAGAACAGTAAGTTGTGTTTGCATTTTCTTAGTTTCTGTATGCATGCTTTCTACTTTCAGACCATGACTGTATGAACTTTTACATACATATAGCTATATCAAACACATGATGCTACATTTGTTTACTGTTTGGAAGTATCACAGGAAATCTAAGTGTCATGTAAGGTTCTGTCTTGTCTCTGAGACACTAACTCTACTCAACTTCATTTTTAGTCTCCTAATTAATACTTTCTCATATTTGTTGTGGATCCATCTACTGCCTTTGTCCTTAACTGATGTTAAACTAAGGCATATTTTACAATACTATTAAATTATTGTCAATGACATAGTTAAACTGATTTTCTTTTTCAAAAATGCAGTTGGGAGTGAGCTATTTTTCTGCTCTGACTGTTGCCTGCAGGTATATATGCTCCAACAACCCACACTAATAAGTCTGTAAGTAGTCCGAGAGGTCAAATCTAAAACCAGAAACATTCACAATGCACTCTGCACTGATGGTTTTGAGAACATGATGACAACAGAGGGTGACTCTTATTTACAGCCAGATCTTCTCATCTCACATACAGTAGCTGGACAGTCAGAGATTGAATATTTATTTTCAATGATCAGCTGGTTGCCCATTGTAGTGCCATTGGAATTAAAATGATCCGAAGAACAGAAATCTTAACATTTATGCATCTTCACAGACAGTGACTGTTTTCTGTTCTCTTACCCTTGCTGGAAGAAGGAGAAGCTGACACTGATAGGCATGTGGTAGATACTCAGAGGAATAGGGTCTCTCTCCTCTGGACTGTACTGATGAAGGATGGAAATAAATACAATATTACAACCAGTACAAGGTAGAAAAAACACTTTTGGCAATACCCCTGCCAAGGAAAACTTGTCTGCTTCATTTTTGTATAAAAACACAAGGAAACAAGTTGCATTCATGTAAACAGCTGTTAGGAAAGTTACTCTCAGTAGATAAAATGAAGCGCAGACACCACCTGCTGCGGCGGATGCCGACTCACCACTGTGACTTCGTCTCCCTGGATGCCGACATCAGGGCGTCTGAAGTGGCTCAGAGCAGTGATGGCTGCGATGCTGGCAGCGTCCATCAGGTTCCCGTCATGATTCAACATGTGAACGTCCACTCTGATCTGCCACACCTGATCTCAGACACACAGAGGAGCACATTCTTCATCACAATGGATACAGTTTCTAATCTCTTATCTCTTCCAGTGTATCATGTGTGTGTGTTTTACCTTCTCTCCCGACACCACACACAGAGACTCTGTATCGATGCACTTGGAGTTCCTCAAGCACCTCTCCAGCTGTCTGTTTAGCTTCACTGACAACTCAGACTGTCTGGAGAGAAAGACAAGGCCACAGATGATTTAAACTTCCTGCACTGGCAGCTCCATTACATTTAACAGTCTCAGCACAAGCTCCATCAACGCAGTAAATTAAAATACAAACATGACCCATTTAATTTCTCCTCACCTGCCCTGTTCGAATGCGGGTGAAGCCATGGGTGACAGCTCGATGTTGAAGAACATGATTCCCTCATTTGGCCGATTGTCTTTAGGAGCCACCAGCTCGCAGGACACCTGAGCCATCACCCTGCACACAGCAGCCTGTTTATTATCCACTGTCACAAAATGTTAAATTCACTAGAGACAGACTGTTTCTTTATTAAATGGAAATGCTCATCTTGAACCACACAGAATATCCCCTTTGAAGAGAAAGCTGAATGTAAATGCAAAGACTTCACCTGGTTTTCCCCAGATCCACAAAGCAGCATCCATAGTCAGCACCAAACGTGATCTTTATCTTCCTATAGTCATATGTCTGCCGTCCATCCAGGCGCTGCAGGGGAGCACAGGGCAGGTAAGTGGAACAGAGGAAAGGAAAACATCATCAGACTGCACTTTTTGTGGTGCTACACTGGGACACTTGGCTGGGCATGGACAGCTCTTCACCAACAGCAGGAACCAATCATCCCAAGTCTCTAAACACTGTTTAGTAACTTTGATAAACTGCGTGTTTCAGATTCAAGCATCAGTGGTGTCATCAGACCAAAGCAGGACCGTAGGAAACGCTAGGAAAGCAGCTCACCTTTTTCTCCTCGATGGCTTTAAGTAAAAAATCCCGCTCACAGTTTGACAAAGGTGTGTCCTTCATTCTGTGTTTTTTGTGTGGCTGTTTGTAAATTATAACTACCTGACTTACTAATGTAAGTTAATGCCACAGCTCCTAGAAACACGCGGCCGCCATCTATATTTTCTGAACTCTACCCCGGAAGTGCTTTAGTTATGCCATAATAAAAGTGAAAGGGGGTCATTTTTGTCTCACGGGGCTCGCCTATATTTATTATGTGGTCACTGCTACGATACCCTGTTTGCTATCATCAACTCTGAACCATATCTACGTTGGTATTACGTTTTCGGGCCATTTTCATACAACTCACTGTTGACAAGCTTTTACTTTGAAATCCCGGTGCGGGGTGAGTTTCTGATGCATTTAAATGCTCACTGTAAACTCGTAATTTAGACTATTTGTAGAGGCTAACGGTTATTTCCATTTATAAATCAGCCTGTTAGCCTTTGGACTGGTATCTATCGAAGAAAACGTGTAAAAAATAAATAAATAAAAATAAATACAGTACAGCAATAGATGTAACATGCCACTGACAGCCTTCATTTTCTCTACCATTTCTTTACCATTTATCATCATCAACGATACAGCAGTTTTCTGTTTCTGTTTTCTTTTTTTTTCTTACCGTTTCGTCGGCACATGAACGCATCATTCACGCTCTGTCTCTGTGAGCGCTGAGCAGTGCGCATGCCCGCTCAGGGACTCGGTCGCGCTCATCAGCAACGCACCGTTATCCGGGCCGGGCTGTCATCTACTGACCGTCTCCTCCAGACAACCGTTACCCCTCCCTCAGCCACAGACGAGGGGCCTCGTCTGTCCTCCCAGTGAGACAAACGCACAACAGACCTGGTGTTTAATTCAAACCGGAGAAACAGCGTCCACGGAGGGGTTTCTGCAGTTTGAAGACGGTACAAGGTTTGTTTGTTTGTTTGTGTGCGCTCATTCATTCTGTCACCGTGCGACATCACTGCTAATATAGCAAGCTAACCGTTGCTATGCACTCATTACAGGCTAATAAAACATTTTCAGCCACACACTAATTAGAACTTATCTTTTTCCCAGCTTGTGCTTTTAACGCCAGAGCTGGTTTAATTAATAGGCTCACTGTATAAGCTCATAGTTGACTAGCTAAGCTCTTGTTATGCTAACGTGTGCTGTTTGGGATTGGCGCACCGTCCACTGAGCTACAGTAGCATCAGCTAGCGGAGCAGTTGCTGCGGTCAGAGCCGTGCATCTAAATAATAAAAAAAGAGTTTGGACATCGCACTGCTCCGTGGCAGCCATGTTGGCTCTACGGTCCTGTCCTCTGACCCATGTAGTAGTTATTACATCTTTTCAGTGTTAATAAGCCTTTCTTCCACAGTGATAACAATCAGATAAAGGCGTCCTGTTGATGTTAAATGTCAAGGAGGGGCTGTGGGTGATGCTGCCGCAGTATACTTAGGCTAACTGTGTTAAATAGGAGCACTGAAACTCAATTTGAGATAGAGACAGACATTGTAGCTGGTTTTATTAGATCCATTTGTAATGGGGCCTGCACTCCCCTGCTTTCCTTCAGCTGTTGATGATGTTGTAGATGTACCATGTGATAACTAGTTTCATTCAGTAAAATGAGCGCCTACTTTTATTACAAATGGACTTGTGATTTGTAAAAAAAAAAAAAAAAAAAAAGTCTCACCAATTTATCTGAGTTTATTATCAGGTTATGTCTGAATGTTGTAGGAGTATTATCCAAACATTCCTGATGTCTGTAATCAGCATCAGCATACAAGGCTATAAGGTACTATATCTGTCTCATGAGCAAATAGCCAGAAGCTGATTCCCAGAAATCATAAAATTGGAATAATTATGTCAGAGAACAATATTGATTTCCCCCCTCCCCCCTAGTGAATTGTCTGAATTTGAAGTATTAACCTTTCCACCTCCATTGAGTTGTAAGTTATAGACTTGTCATGTAGGTTGATTGATATGTTGCATTCAGTCAGGGAAGGTTTTGCCTTGAAAAGGCTCATTTAGTGTGGAAGTTGTCGTAATGTGGACAATATAAAAACATCTGTTAAAGACTGTCTTCATATCTAAGCAGCTGAGACTTCACTCAGGTGTTATTCTGGGGAGCAGTTTGCTCTTCATGGACCCCAAATAAAGTTCTGAGTTAGAAGGAAATACACGGACTTGATCTTTCAGCTGCGACTCCTCAATGCCGGTCAAAGTCAAGAAGTCTCTCAACGCCCCACTGATTTGAACGTGACCTCTTTATATACTACATTCTGCGTAGTGAAAGTATAGTGCTCAAGATATTTCTTCTTCTCGGTTGATTTTTAACAGCAAACTTGCAAAACTGTTTTACATTTAAATGTTTTCTATCAGAATCCATTTTTTTTCCGCTGCGTCCTCCCGTGAGTGATGTGGCCAAGATTTCTCGAATGAGTCCTTTTGATCCTCCTGCGCTCTGATGTTAGCAAATAGGACAACGCCAGTGTGGGAATTAAAGTTAATTAGGAATTAAGGAAAGCGTGCTGCTGTGCTGTCTGCAGAGATGCTCTTCATTTCCTGCTGCTCCCAACAACAGCGAGCAGGTGTGGCCCGATCAATAGGAGGTCATTGAAGCTGTTGTTCGCTTGTAACAGATCTCTGAGTCGTGCCATTATTCAGCAGGTTGTCTTTACATTTTCACATGCACATAATTAGGAGCAGACACACAAGGATTGCAATCCTTTGCATGTACAAATGCAACAAATTAGCATTAGTAAAGAGTGAAGAGGGGGTAATGTAATTTCAAAGGGGCTGTATGGTGCACAGATGGGTTTTTTTTGTGTATTCCCAAGAGGGAGCCTTGCTTTGTTTTAATTAGAGAAGAGGCAGACTTACTAGTGTCTTTTTAGGTTTTAGGGTGGCACGTATTTGAGATAAGATTGTATCCGAGGACATGCCACACCAAAAGTAGCCACTGCACTCATGTGACCTCCATGTCTTCTGTTTTTCTCCTACCTACACCCTCTTATCTCTCCATCCTTTTACGCACTTGCATATTTTTACCATTGACCCCTCCCCCCCGTCATCGCTTGCTTCTATAAATAACATCTATCTCACACACACCTGCCTCTCCCTCCTCCCTCCCTCCCACACCACACCCTCCTCGCTGACACCACACTCACACCCTGAATCTCCCCGCAGATGAAGCTGGACAGGGGATGGATGTGGCGCATGCTGCTGCTGTCCTCCCTGGCCGTGGCTGCAGTCACAGCCCAGGAGAGGCTGGAGGAGGCCGATGCCGCAGATGCTGATGAAGATATGGGCCTGGACGAGGAGTTAAACGTCCTTATGGCAGAAGAGGAGGAGGAGGAGGCGACAGTGATGGATGAAGAGCAGTCTGAGGAGAAAGAGGAGCAGAGCAAAGAAAGTGGCGAAGGCGGCAAGGCTGAAATGGATGGAAATGTCTCCTTCCAGGTTAGTCCACACAAAGGTTATATGTGAAATAAAAAAAATAATAATCAAGATTTAGAGTTAAAGGGACACTTCACCCAAAATTGATAATTCACCAATCATCTACTCAACATCATGCCAAGAAAGGGTTTGGAGAACTTTTGGATTCATCAAAACCTTTTTGAGTTCCAGGGGGGGTCTGGCTGGCAACGGATTTTCATATAATGGCGGCGGATAGAGTTCACATTTGAATCATCCAAAACACACACTATAGCCGTGTTTCCACTGCAGGAACTTCGGGGTAATTTTACGGGGCCAGCCCCGTTGGTGCGTGTTTCCACTGCAGGAACCTCCCCCACAGGGCCATTTACAGGAACTTTTACCGGGGCCAACGGAGTACCTACTCCAGGGTAGGTACTCCGTTCGGCCCTGAAAAGCTCCTGGGTGGGGCTCGAGGTTAACCCGGCACTGATTGGCTAAAGCTAGAGCAGGCTCTGACGCTACCAGAAAGCACCAAAACAACCGGCATTTTTAAAAGGGGGAGCAGAAGGGGAGCATTAGCCTAGCAGACACCGCTGTAAACAACAAGAAAACAGCAGGAAGATGTACACAAATGGACCGACGGTGAGGTGCAGACATTGATTGCAGTCTATACCGAGGAGATTCAGAGGGGGTTTGAGTCATTGCGGCGAAATTCAAATATCAGCGCACCTCGACACACTGGGGATCCATCACGCCACAAAACAATGCTGTGAAAAGAAAAAAGAAAAAAACTCAAGCAGGATTACAATCAACCGCCATGCGCACAAACACACAAACCAGAAACGCGGCTACCGCCTCAGCTCCTTCCATCCTTCTTCGTTGTTGTTATGATTTTTGTGCATGTGCTTGTGACCTGCCTGGGTGACGTCACGGTCGAAACTGTCGCACAGCGATTAAGCGGCGATCGAAACTCATGACGTCGCCGCGGGGTCCTACTCTGCAGTGGAAACACGACCACTGAGAGGGCCGAGTGAGAGGACGGTTCCTGTAGAAGTTCCTACCCCCTCCCTTTACCAGGAACTCCTGCAGTGGAAACACGGCTTATGAAACATCCAGATACCTCCATACTGCTCTTCTGTACTGACCCAAGAGTCCTGAAGCCGCAACATGAAAAAGTTGATATTTGATTTCTGTTTTTAGCCTTGATGTAGCAGTAGCTCCCAGCAGCTCTGTTGATGTTTGTGCGGATGCGTGAGATTTGCTGCGAGATGTTCTTTTATGTTTACATCATATGGTTTACAACAACGAACGAATATCTTTTGGATGTTTCATAGTGTGTGTTTTCAACGATTCAAAAGTGAACTCTATCCAGCCGGACCCCCCCCCCCCCAGAACTCCAAAAGTGTTTTGATAACTCTAAAAATTCTCAGAACCCTTCCTTGGCGTGACGGTGAGTAGAAAATTGGTGAATTATGAATTTGGGGGAAGTATCCCTTTAAGTCACTCAAACTAGTGACTTACTAATGAATTACTTGTCAATTACATCATGTACTTATTTTCTTATTCTCAGGTAACGTACACAACTCCTGTTCCCACTGGAGATGTGTACTTTGCAGAGACGTTTGATGACGGGACACTGGGAAGGTACTGACACTGACGGTCACAAGCTGTTACAAATACCTCATACATTTTAGATGAATAGTGGAGCACAGGCACCTCCAGTGCTATCGAGTGACCAGGATAAACTTACACAATCAGCGTGTTTGTGTGTCTTTGTCATTTCTTCTGAGAAAGTTAAATGTTGTATGTTGTTGATCCTCACAGGTGGCAGCAGTCAAAGACGGTCAAGGGGGACGCAGATGATGATATTGCCAAATACGATGGTTTGTTACTGTTTCTCCCTTTTCTAATGTAGACCTCATTATTTTCTGTGATGTAGATAAAGAGAGATATTTACAACCATGTTTTTTTATTGGTCATAATAACATTATTTGGCAGCAGAATGCTGAGAGAGGAGGTCGCAGTACCTCGTCAAGAAACATGAGATGTGTCTGTTGACTACTTTAAAGCTGTTTCTAGGAGAGTGTCTGCAACCTTTTACAGCGTGATAACCCGTTGTCTGACTCTCCTCTGTGCAGGGAAGTGGGCTGTGGAGCAGCTGAAGGAGAACAAAGTTCCAGGAGACCAGGGTCTCGTGCTCAAGTCCCGGGCCAAACACCACGCCATTTCCGCAATGCTGGAGAAAGCCTTTGTCTTCCAGGATGAGCCACTGGTCGTACAGTGAGTTCAAACATGTATAGACACACTTTGTGAAGTCATATGTCTACTATCTACTGCTAGTAAATATATGAGTGCCCATTTCAAATCTGATGACAACCAGGACTTGTTGAATTGTTTTGTTGGGTTTTTGTTGCAGGTATGAGGTGAATTTCCAGGATGGTATTGACTGTGGTGGAGCATACATCAAGCTGCTTTCAGACAGTGGTGATCTTAGCCTGGTTAGTTTTATTCCACCCTACTGTCTGAACAGGGTAAAAACGATCCATATTTCAACTAAACAGACTCAGCATTTCTTTTTTTAAAATTCAACACTTGCACCTTCTGCGCTGTAGGAGCAGTTCCACGACCGTACACCATACACCATCATGTTTGGACCGGATAAATGCGGCGAGGACTACAAGCTGCACTTCATCTTCCGACACCAGAATCCTCTGAATAAAGATCTGGAGGAGAAGCACGCTAAGAGGGCCGACGTCGACCTCAAGAAGTTCTACACTGACAAAAAGACCCACCTCTACACACTAGGTAACTGCTAAAACTTATTGGGAAAGAATACATTCATGTTGTGTGTTGTTGCCGTGCAGTATGCATTGATTTCATAATTCAGACAAAAATTCACAAATTCATAAATTCTGCGTTCTTCTCTGTCGTCAGTCCTGAACCCAGACAACAGCTACGAGATGTTTATCGATCAGTCCAGTGTGAGCCGTGGGAACCTGCTGCACAATGTGGTGCCACCAGTCAACCCCCCCAAAGACATGGACGACCCCAACGACTCCAAGCCTGAGGACTGGGACGAGAGGGCCAAGATCCCTGACCCCGAAGCCGTCAAGCCCGATGACTGGTGACTGCAACCTCCAAAGACTTTGTTTCAGATTCAACGTGCCTAAATTAGGGCCGGGACTTTAACGCGTTAATTACGATTAATTAATTACACTTTTTTTTTTTTTTTCTCACCTGTGTCTACGTGCGGTGCGCCCGCACGCGAGAGAGGCGGCAGTTTGAGAGGCTGACTGGCAGAGATGAGAGCTGGTGAAACGCTAGCATGGTTATTTAAAACACCATCTCTGATCTCTGCCTGCACATAGATACACAGACACGGGCGCACGCTAAATGCGCTATATCGCGCTAATTGCTCAGCTGCAGCGCTATATCTATGACCTGTCACTGTCACAGGTGCAGCTCATCTCATTATGATAGGACTTCACCCTCAGAGCTGTCTGTCTTCAGACTGTCCTGACCTGTCCCTGAACATCACACAGGGACAACATGGAGCTGCCTGTGTGATTGGTTACTGAGTTTTATTAATGTTTACATCAGGCTGAGTTCAACAAATCAGTTTATGCTACTGTGATTTAAGTAGCCTAGTTAAATACTACAGTAATCATCATAGTGTATTGGAAGGAAAGACCATTTAAAATATCGATTAATGAATTAATCGATAATTTGCATCACTAGTTTGTTGGTCTTGGTTAAGTACCACCTTGAATGCTTAAGCTTATGTATTCAGTCATTCAATGGTATACTAAAATCCATGTGAAAAAAAAATGCTTCTCACTGTTCTCAGGTCAAATATTTATATGCGATTAAAATGATGATGATTAATTGCGATTAATTAATTACAAAGCCTCTAATTAATTCGATTATTTTTTTTAATCGAGTCCCAGCCCTAGTCTAAATGTAAAGGTTTTGTTGACCTTGGTAAGTAACAAACATCGATGTGTGTGCCATGCGTCAGGGATGAGGATGCACCTGCCAAGGTCGAGGATCCCGATGCTCTGAAGCCTGAGGGCTGGCTGGATGACGAGCCAGAGTTTGTCTCTGACCCCAGTGCTGAGAAACCAGAAGATTGGTAAATACACTCACTGTCAACAACAAACCCACAACCAGCTTTTTTCAGCTATGATGAGGACATGAAGAAAAGGTTCAGTCTGACAGCTGTCCTCTCTCTCTCTCTGTGCAGGGATGAGGACATGGATGGAGAGTGGGAGCCACCACAGGTTCCTAACCCAGCCTGTGAGACGGCCCCTGGCTGCGGGGAGTGGAAGCGCCCCATGATCAACAACCCTCTCTACAAGGGCAAGTGGAAAGCCCCACTGGTGGACAACCCCAACTATCAGGTAACAACTGCTTTTGGCTTCTTAAAGCATCAGGTTATTTTATGTTATGTTACTGTATGTTATATCATATTGCTTTATATTATGTTATGTTATATTGCGTTATGTTATGTTATATTATATTGCGTTCTATTATATTATATCATATTGCTTTATATTATGTTATGTTATGTTATGTTATATTGCTTTATGTTATGGTATTATTAATAATACCAATATATAATATGTATTATTCATAATATATATGTTTATATTTTGGGTCCAGAAACAAAGACCGTGGTAACTGATCTGTTTATAAAACTGTTATCATGAATAATACTCTGTGTTACATACACACACACACATCCTGTGTGATCTGGCTGCAGATGAAAACATCTTGCGGTCTTTTTAATTTCCCGTGTCTTCTCCCAAGGGGGTCTGGAAGCCTCGTAAAATCGATAACCCGGATTACTTCGAGGACCTGCAGCCGTTCAGGATGACACCTGTTAGAGCTCTGGGCCTGGAGCTGTGGTCCATGACCTCAGATATCTACTTTGATAACTTCATCATCACCTCTCACAAGGAGGTGGCCGACCGTTGGGCCTCCGACAGCTGGGGACTGAAGAAACTGGTGGCCAGTGCTAACGAGGTCAGTGTGATTGAAGGGTAGCGCATTTACACACACACACACACACACACACTGCAGTATACTGTACCACAAGGCTGTCAGTCTCTGTGGGGGAAAGGTTTACAATCGCTCACTGCCTTTGCTCTCCGGTCTCTCTTGTCTTTGCTCACCTCTCAGCCGGGGATTTTTGCTCAGCTGATGTTGGCTGCGGAGGAGCGACCATGGCTCTGGGTGGTCTACATACTGACAGTGGGGCTGCCCATAGGACTGGCTGTGCTCTTCTGTTGGCCAAAGGTACTATGAAGCTGTGTTATTGATTCATCTTTTTATTAGTGAAGGTCTCTAGAAATGCCTCTAAATCCTCTCTCTCTGTCCCAGAAATCAGAAGATGAGTACGTGTACAAGAAGGTGGATGCGCCCCAGGCTGGTATAGAGGAGGAGGAGGAGGAAGAGGAAGAGGAGGCAGTGGCAGAGGAGGAAAACAAAGCTGCTGGGGAAACAGAGGGAGCAGCAGCCGCAGGTAAGACTCTTCTTTGCCTGGTGTTGTCTTGGCCACGGCGCTGTGCATCGTGACCTTCACTGTCATCACCTTTACTGCCCTATAAATACCACAGAAAAAGCTGAGGAGGAGGAGGAGGAAGAGGAGGACGGCGCAGACGGAGCAGGGGACAATCTAGAGGGGGATGATGATGAAGAAGAAGAAGAAGAGGAAGAAGAAGAAGAGGAGGAGGAGGACGAGGAGGAGGAAGAGGAGGAAGAAGAAGAGGAAAGCAAAGCCCCAGAGAGAACATTAGAGGATGAGGTTGGTGTTATTTGAGTTGTTGTTACCTACATGATCTGATGGTGCTCCTAGATATCTGAGGTTGCACTGCACTCTGGGAATTAATAGCTGGAGCCACATCGTCAGATTTCATGACCTATGTTCACTTCATATCACATATACAGTAGGTACGTACAGGCTACACATCATCCACAGAGCGTTGTCCAATCAGCAGTTAGCTGTCTCCACGTCCATATGATGTTTTAGCGCAACAGTTTAAAAGTTTTTCTATCTTTCCTTCTCTTTTTAGGTCCATTTGTTTCATTATAAGGTTCAAAATTTTACCAATATATGGAAAAGAAATAATTTTACCTGTGTGAAATATTTCTATAACAATATACTCACTTTCACAGTAATATCATGAGAGAATCTCTTGCAAGTCACTCGGATTTGTTTGTCCTGAAAGTTTGATTGGGAGCCTCTTGTTTTAAAACACGTTTAATACAGTTTAAAGGTCCAGTGTGTAATAATTGGCATGGTTTATTGGCAAAATCTGAATATACTAGCCATGAATATATTTGTATAAGTGTATAATCGCTATAAAATAAAATTAATTTGGTTTTCGTAGCCGTATATTTATACAAACATATAACAAGGGTCTTGCTTTTTGAGAGTGCCGCCATCTTGCACCGCCATGTTTATACGGCAGCCCGAACGGAAAATCCAGCCAGCCAGAGAGCACAGTCCGTGAGTTTCGCGTTCATAAATAAACCAATTACGAAGAAGGCGGAAGGAAAGAAGAAGGAGTAGGAAACAGCAGACATATCGTAAAATTGTTTAGATCTTCACCTCATCGCTCCATGCTCCTGAAATAGTCACAGTCGTCCCAGTGCAAACGAGAATCTGAACGCTAGATATCACGGTTCTACCCCCATTTTACACACTGTACCTTTAACACAGATCTACTTATATATTATTATTATACTTATATTAAACTGATGTCTGAGGTTCTGAGATCAGGGAAAGAACATCATGTTTGTATTAGTCTCCCAAGGTCTCAGAGGCAGCAGGTCATCATGGTTTTTCTACTTTCATGTGATTGTAGTGCAAGGCTCTTGTGTTTTACACTTTTCTGGTGTTTCTTGTTTTTAGTTTTTATATCTATAAATACATACTTCTAAGAACCAAAAACCACCTCACTGCAGTTTTATATCTCCTCTTTCAGGCTCCTCTCTGGAGCTCTAGCAACAACTGGTTCAGGAGCCAATGAGAAGAGAAGAAGCTCTGAACCTGAGAGTTCAACTTGCAGAGTTTCTGCAAATGTCATATTAATTAAACTCAATTCACTGACTGTGTTTATATCAACAAAGGGCCACATGACAAGTTGTATGTGGTAATTGCAATTCCCCCAACCCTTACAGAACTTCTTTTTTTTTTTATCATGCTCATTGTTTTGGTTTTGTGGCTGCAGCTTTAATGTTATTATTCCTGCTGACAAGCATTGATTCCTGCTGCAGCTATTTTCAGCCCAAAACCTCTAAACCTCTCAGTACAGTCTGTGCTCAGCACCAAAGAGCAGACACACAAAACTGAAGTTGGTGGACTGTCAGGCCAGAAACACAATTCAGCTTCAGTTTCGCAGTGTTTGTCTGTTATTTAAAGTGTGTTAATATATTTGATTTGTGTCCACAACTTGTTTCCACTGCCCCCAAGTGGCTGAAAGATCTTTCTATATCCGATCAATGTTGTATGTATTTTAATTTCAGGCAGGACTGTATCGCATCACTCACGTGAGACAAACAAACAAAGCACACTCAATGAAATATGGAGATACATTTGTGTCTTTATTGTATTCATATTCAATCAAAAAAAGTTGATTCAAACAAAAAAGATATTTTCCATCAAAACAAACTTCACTTCATTAAAAAAAAACCTTTTCAATCACAAAAAAAAGTGTTTGAATGCAAAAAAAAAAAAAAAATTTCACACCCCAAAAATGCGTTTGAAGTGAACCCTTTTTTTTCTCCTTTGACTGAAAAGGGTTTTTTTGATTTTAGTGAGTTATTATTTGATTTTTGTTTAAATCAACTTTTTTTTTTTCAATTTCGAATAATAGACACAAATGTATCTCCATAGTGAAATCGAGCTACTTTACTATAGTTGAATAGTTTCTGCAGGTTTAGAGGACATCCTCTGCTCCAGATGTATTAAAATGTCCTCAGTAACCCCTCATGGACCCACAAGTTTTACATTAATAAACTCACTGATATTGTCGGAGCCAGTGCAGACAACACACAGAACAGGATCATTCACCCCCCTCCCTTTGTTTAGACGACTTTCCTGCTCTGACGCTGTGTGTGTCCTTGCGCGTGGTGAGAAATGTGCACAGCCAGGGAGTTTGACGGCTCTTGTTTTCATTTTCAGTGATCGCACTATAAAGAACGATCATGAATTTCTCTCTATTTGACATTTATAACATTTCTTGGACTTCATGAAACGTCCATTAATACAATTGTGACTGACTGTGGACTTTTGTGAACCACCTGGTACAGTCGGTGGCAAATACAATATTAATGTGTTTTACATCTCACCCATTGAATGTGTCCTTTTCCTTCGTCTTTGTCCCACAGCCAAAGGAGGGAGTGGACGTCGGTGAAGAGAGCCACAAACAAGCTGTGAGGAAGAGGAGGGTACGGAAAGACTGAAGAGGTGAAGCCCACGCCTACTGTCTCCCTCCCAATGGAAAGGAGGTGGAAGGGCTGTACCTGCTGCTGCCCCCCCCTCACACACACACACACACTCTTTGAGCGGAGCAGCATGTGATTCCTCCAAACCGACCGGCAGCCTGCATTCACCCTGGCTGCCCCATCCATGTGTCCTCCATCCCTCGGCTATACCCGCCACCCCAATCCCCCCCCCACACATCCCATCTGCTCGTTCAACCATCAGATGAATTCCATGGACATTTTGTGCATTTAGCTGTTTTCCCTCCTCTCTCCTGAGCTTCCACTCTTTCATTCCTCTCTCTCTTCTATAAGCCATTGCTGTCAAAATGCCTGTCAGCCTGAAACCCCCTCCCCCGACCCCCAAACGCCTCTTCCACCTCTGTTCCTGTTCAGCCCGTCTACACTGTCAGTCTTCTCTCTGAGTAATGCACCATCATAGATCTAGCACCCCCCCCCCCCCGACAGCGAAGGCAGCGCCGGGCGTCCGCTGTCCATAGCTGGTTGTTTGTACCATTTTACAGCATATCATAGGGGCCACATCTCAGAAGTTAGACCTTGTTGTTGTGTCCTTTGTTTGTTTTTTTAAAAAGAACTTGTGCGAGGACACCATTTGACAAAGTTCCCTCTTTGTTTGCAAATAGTTTGGGTTTGAGGAACAGGCCGGGAGGAGAGGGCGCCGGGCTGTGAGGAGAGGCTGTTTCAGATGTTACTGCCGTGTCAGGGCATTTCAGTGAGAAGTCGCCTCAGCTTAGGTTTAAAGATTACCTCTTTAAAAAATGGATGTTCTGTTTAGATTTTAGCTAGGTGTCAGGAGCATCAGTTACTTTTATGTGTTTTTTACTAAGTTATCGTCATTTAAGACTTGAGGATTAGCACTGATAACCCTATTTATTGGTTTTTAAATTTGTTTGAAGCCAGTATGAATAAACATTAAATGATGCAGTGTTTTGAGTGACTTGAGGCAGTTTTCTTACATATGATATACCACTGGTGAGCTTAGTCTGAGCCCAGGCTTGTTAGGAAATATTTTTTAATAAAAACTGACACTGTCAGCGTCTGCAGCAAACACATTATCTTCAACACCTTGGCCATCAGTCGTCTAAAAGACAAAACAATGATGTGGATTTCTGCAGCTGGATATTAAATCTGTGAAGACATGTCTCATTCAGTCAGTCCACAGCAGCGCTTTCCTGTAACGTCTAGACGAGCTGGAGTTCAGATCTAGATCGTTGCCTCGGGAAAACGTTAACGCTAATTTATTTGTTTTATATTATTGTCTCAAGCTTTTGTAGTTCACATTCTGGCCATACGCTGGCAGATATCCCTGTTTACATTTGTTTGCAAATTGTACATTGCTCTTGAAAATAAAACTATTTAATACAAAGGAAATTTGGTCTGATCAAATGAAAGAAATCTTATTTTGGGGGGTGATGTTGTTTTTTCTTGATCTGCTGTCAGGTTGACAAAAGAGCCAGAGAATGAAGTGACCTTAGGTTTTTATTCAAACAAAACATTTAAAGGCAAAGGTGCAGGGTATCTACATACAAGACAAGATGGTACCAAGGTGTGGGTGGGTAGCATGTCACAAATTAATGAAATACTACTGTACAACTGTTGAATGAAAATATCAAATAAATTCAATAGATTACAGCATATACAGACTTTTAAAGTCTCCTGTAACCAGTAGTCTCTCCCTTTTCAAACTGAAGTCCCTTCCTTTTTTTTAATGATTATATTTAATTGGTTTTCAACATCCAACCAAAGTACCTTCCTGATATTTACATATTACAGTTTAAAGGGAATCAAAATGTTGGGATCACATGACTTTTCATCTCCATCTGCTGATGCAGGCAGCAGAGGCCTTGGAGGACACACCCTCCTCCACTGTAGAAAAAAAAGACAGCTCGTTTTACGGTCAGACCCGTCCTCCAGCAGACAATGCATTCCAGGCCTGACTGATTGGATCAATAGCACTCAAGGCCTCTTTACTGCTTTTGTTTGTTGCAGTTACAGAGGAAAGCATCTCTCTTTTTCAGCCTTTACCTTTATCTACCCTCCTACTTGTGTCATCCAGCTTCCTCCTCCCTCATCACTATCGCGGGACACGAAAGGACATGAAATGTAACATGCAGGATTTTGTCTCTGCCTTCATGACCTCTCCACTTCCTCGGCCTGTCTGTCTTTACAGTCATGTATGACTTTCATTTAAAGGGCAGATGTAAGTACAGAAAGTAAATGTTGTACCTTTGTGATTTAAAACTCAACCAACGGCAATAAAAACATCACTGATGTTTGATGAGACCTACATTATTACGTGCTAGTTAACACAACATTTAGTTTTTCATTCTCTGTGCTTTTACTTGAGTTGTTGCAGAGCTCTCCTTGGGGTCTGCATGTATCCAGTATCCATCTGCTAATGTCAAGAGATTCTCAGTAGCTCCATCCATCCAGTCTGCACACTTAAATAATGCCATTTCATTTGTTAGCCTAAACTATTCAACAAAAAGAAATTCATCTAAAAGGTATAGAAATGAAAATATCCCATCTAAATTTATTTCTTATTTTCAGTAATACTGTCCAGTTTTTCCAGCTTTGAAGTGGAGGAAATACATGCTTTGTATAGAGAGCTACCAAAAACTCAGATCCAGCTGACGTAGAAAATTGATTTACAAAATAAAAAATAAATAAAAGTAAATTAGTGTTGAGAATCAGGAGCACGACCACACAGCATTTGTAATATCTATGTTTGTTGAGGCCCACTTACGGATCGGTTGAGACAGGAGCACTGTTGAGAAAGCTACACAAGTCAGAACTGTCCTCCAACAGAGAGTCAAGCAAGAGAAACATAACTAGGAATTATTTTACACATACTTCTTGGACAGAAAGAGTTAAGAAGAAACGTAAGGTACAAGTGACTCTTAACCACCTCGTATACACACTCTGGTTATGTCGGTGTGTTAGTGATTACAGAGTGAAGTCTACCTCAGCTGTAGCGTGGAGAGGAGGCTGCTGCTAAACAGACCTGGGCCACACTGACATAAAATCTTTGTCTAATTTTGAACCAACTGGACGGGTAAAGTCAGTTTATGGTTTGATTATTGAAATGTTAGTTTTAACTTGGGTGACAGAGCTCAAATGTTAAACAGAAAACACCCAGGTCTGCAGAGGAAACAAACCCCTCTCCATTTCTTCACAGTGGGTTTCCTCTCCCAGCTGCCGACCTGGGACTTCCCTTTTTTTTTTCTTCCCAGAGGGGGCGCTCACTTCCGTTTGCTCTTTGTGTCAGTGGTCTGGAAGACGCTGGAGGCCGACATGAGGTTCTCGATGTATTGACCGAGGACCTGGTTCTCTGACTTTAACTTCAGGTTCTCCTCCTTCACGGCGTCGACTCGCGCCGACAGGTCTGGGACGGGGGAAAAAAACAATGAAATAAAACGCAGAATTCATCAATGTCAAGTAATTCAGCGCCATCAGCTTTGTCTTCGGGGTCAGTTTATGCTGGAAAAGAATTGGACGACCTCTCTCTATGGCGGGGTAAAGGTTTGTAGATGGACTGGAGCAGAGTTCAAGAAAAGAGCTGCAATGGTTGATCAACTGTTTTATTCACAACTGACGATTGATTCATTATAATTCATGCACGTATCCCAAATCACTTCTTTGACTGCAGCCTCTCATATGAAGACATAAAGATTTAATGCTTCAACACAGAAGTGCGCAGAGAGGAAGTTTCTAAAGCTACTCAACCATGTAGCTCTGACCAAGCAGTTCTGATGATGAGGCCTCATTAACTTACATCTACGTTGGGTTTGTTTGACCTCACTGGCTCTATCAACAATAACATGGCTGAAGAAGGTGAGTGAGTGTGTATAGTCATGATGAAATGAAATAGAAAACCGTTTCTTTGATGTTTTTTCCTCACACCCCTACATCTTAAAAATATATGTGTGTGTAGTTATCAGGGGGAAGATGAGATCTGCTACAGACATCTCCACGTCTGAAAGAGTTTTCTGTGAAATGTTGTCTGCACCGGTTTTGTGTGTGAAAGAGATGAGGACGTAGCACTTTAAAGGGAAAGTTCAACATTTTGGCAAATTGGCTCATTGCCATAATCCCTATAGTTTTAGCAGTAGGTTCGTTACCTTTAATTGTCGGTGCAAGCTATTTTTAGAACGGCGGAGCAGAGCCGCGAGCTGCTCAGAGCTACGCTTTTTTTGGTTTCCCTCATCAAACACACAATCCAACAACTCCACAACGCTCTGGTGGACAAGTTGTGACCTGCACATTCACCACGCTATGAGATAATAACAGAACGTTATGAGATGGAGTTGTTTTAGAGGTAAATTCATGGAAAACCGCTGATGCGCGTTCCCGTCGGAGGCAGTTTTTCATCAAGCAGTCTCTGCATTTACCTCTAAAACAACTCTGTCTGGTAACGTAACGTGCTGTTATTATCTCATAGCGTGGTGAATGTGCAGGTCACAGCTTGTCCACCAGAGTGTTTTGGAATTGTTGGATTGTGTATTTGATGAGTGTGATGAGGGAAACCAAGAAATCCCATTAGCCTCCGTAGTGTAGCTCTGAGCAGCTCGCGG
Source organism: Trachurus japonicus (assembly GCF_045865225.1). NCBI lineage: Eukaryota > Metazoa > Chordata > Actinopteri > Carangiformes > Carangidae > Trachurus > Trachurus japonicus. The sequence goes on from NC_140907.1 coordinate 10,379,168, forward strand.
CTCTGCTCTGCCGTTCTAAAAATAGCTTGCATTGACAATTAAAGGTAACGAACCTACTCCTAAAACTATGGGGAATGGGCCAATATGCCAAAATGTTGAACTATCCCTTTAAGGGACCTCTAATTTTAAAGAGCCTTCAGCTAATCAGAACATGCTGGACCCTGATCAGTGAAATACAGGTGGATATGCGTGTTTTACCTTCCAGCGTGTGCTGAAGCTCCAGAACTTGATTGATTAACCTCGTCTTCTCCTCCATCTCCACCTGGTTCTCCATGTCTCCTAAAATAAACACAATCAAGGATGTTGTTCAAATGCATTTACAACTCACTGTCTCATGACTATTCCTGAAAGTCGTGAAAGCACATGTAGCCTACCGTCTATGTCGCAGTTCATGATGTTAAGCTCGTTCTCCTGTTTAGTATACAGGACTGCAGATTGACCGTCCACTGTGAAAAAAAACAAAAGAGACAAGACACTGTGAGTGCAATGTAGCAATCATAGTACTAGTGATTAGATGTGAGGTGTCTAGTGCTGTGACTGTTGGGTTTAGTTAGTACTGTAGGTGATGGCCACAAGACACATCTGATTGATGACTTTTTTTCTGGTGAGAGCCAGAATGAGCCCAGATCATGGCCCAAGTCTGGCCTAAAATGCATCCACATCCCGGGCTGATGCACGCTGTACCTGGGCCAGCTAGATGTTGTATGTGCAAGCCATAATTAATCCAGATGTTGTAGGGGAATTTGACAGTTATGCTATGTGTGGCTGTCAGATGTATTCAGCCAAAGAAACAACAATATGTACAAACATTTGACTTTGCTTGCTGACACCAGGCTCAATGTGCCTCCATCCCATGTGTTGACTGGCAGATGTTCGATCTAGAATGTGAGTAAACAGAGGTGTGTGTGTGTGTGTGTGTGTGTGTGTGTGTGTGTGTGTGTGTGTGTGTGTGTGTGTGTGTGTGTGTCTGTGTGATGGTAGCAGGGTGAAGCAGACACCGCACCCAGGCTGAGCTGATGCTGACCCAACAACAACCACTGAAGTGACCGAGCCAACACTTCTTCAGATACAGGACCACGTCACTGTCTGACTGTCTACTTCACAACAACCCCGTGTATTTCAACACCACACATCACAGCTGACATGGAGACTACAACAACAGTAGACCTACAACGTTGTGTGCATTGTAGCCTACTGAGTTGACAAAATACAATAACACACACAGCTCATGGAGCCTGCAGCCTGTTAGCTTCTGCTGGGTCTCCCCCCGGCTCAGACACACAGACCGAGCAGACTCCCTATCAGCCCCCACAGCCGCCTAGGTATTACTATAGGACTGTTAGGTGTGATTTAACACCGTGGGTCCTCAGTGAGCAGGCTGACAGTCAAACACTTTGACCAAAACTGGGCTAAACCGGAGCTGCCCGATAATGGATGTGTACTGTGTAAACTAGCTCTGCCACTCGCAAAAACCTAACAACTTCATCACTATACACGAGGTCACGGTGTCAACAACAACTAGTTGTTCCGCTAACTGTACATTGCACACTGTACACACTAAACTGTCTGATAAACACCATTATTACCGTCAGACATCTGGACATCGGCCAGGGAGCTGCTGCTAGCGGCTACAAGCTAACCGCTGCTACCAGCTAGCTCCGGCTTCAAATGGAAGAGCAAAGAAAATAACTGTCTGGGCTTTATTTACCTGACATGTTCTGGTACACACTCACAACAAGAAGGTAACTGAGCCCGTCTACACTCACCGACAGCGAGAAATCACCGTGTAAACAACAACACACAACACACAGCAGCAGCGGCTCCGAGGCGGTGATGGGACGATGTTAGCTCAGCTCCACCATGGACGGCGTCATCAGCACCTTAGTGTGTGTGTGTGTGTGTGTGTGTGTGTGTGTGTGTGTGTGTGTGTGTGTGTGTGTGTGTGTGTGTGTGTGTGTTTTCCCAGGTAAAAGTCATGCTGCTACCAGAGGGACATCCCCTTGGCCAAGTAGCCAGGGGGCATGATCAACTGGAGGGTGTCAGGACCTGTCAACTGTCACATATCTATCGGTCTGTCTGTCTGTCTGACTGACTGTCTGTCTATTTTACAGTAATTGTGGTAATCTGTCTACAGGGCCGTTGCTAGGAATTCTGGGCCCCCTGAAAGTAGCCTATACTAAAGTGGGCCCCTGCCCCCTGACTTTTCCACTTTTTTTCATAGTATGTATTATAATTTCTTATTTAGCCTACTTTGTTTTGATGCTAATGCAGCATTACTATGAGTATCAGTCAGGGTCTACAAGAGAAGGTGGGATCTTAGACTGATGGGGCTTCCTGAACAAGACTGAAAAAGACAAAGAGGATACAAGAGATACTGTGATCGGCATCCTGACCAGAGTAATCCCGCTGTCAGTGGAGAAACTGAGACACAGTGCACCGCTTGGGAAAGAATAACGATGCAGCTACCAACAAAATGCCCAGACCTGTAATCATCCAGTTTGCCTTGCGAACTGTTCGCGATGAAGTATGGAGGAGATCAAGAGAGGCAAGAGTGTGCAGAGAGATGAACATTCAGTTCAAGGAGGACTTCTCAAAGGAAGATCGTGAGGCTCGAGCTAAGCTGTGGCCCAAGGTGCAAGAAGCCAGAAGAAACGGAAAAAAGGCCTCCCTAAGAGAAGGATATGCACTCATCGACGGACGCAGAGTTGACCCCTAATAGCTGCTTAGTAAGCAAACACTCAGGCACCTTCTGCTACAGAGCAAAATACAGTAACATGGTAAGATGTATTTATGTTTACAGAAGCAAACTCTCAGGTATTTTGTTTAAACATACTGAAAGTATGAATCTTACCAGGTGAAAGTTAAACTGATTTAACTGCCAAAAGGAGTTTAAGGACTTAAATTCCAAGTTGTTGTTTTTTCTATATTTTCTATATGATGTTATTAAGGACAACATGTTCATTCCTGCATAGAAAAAAACAAAGTTAAGCACATTTAGAACAACCATAATTTCTTTTATGTCATTGAATGTTAGGGGTTTGAAAAACATTTCAAAGCGTAAAGCCATTTTTTTGTTTTGTAAGGACCAAAAATCGCAATGTGTTTTTTTACAGGAGACTCATTCTATTATGACTGATGAAAAATTTTGGAAAATTCAATGGGGGGATTACGCCTTCTTTGCACATGGAACATCACACTCAGCAGGAGTCATGATATTATTTAATAGATTTCCAGGTAACATAATTGATAATAAAAAAGATACTGAAGGTCATTGGTTAATGGTGGTAGTGGAGACAAACGACAAACGTTATATTTTAATATGTGTTTATGGCTTTAACAACCAAGCAATGAATGTGAACTTTTATGCAAAATTAAGCCAATTTATAAATGAATGGAAAACAACTTATAATACAGATAAAGTGATATTGGGAGGAGACCATAATATAGCCCCAGATTCATAGCTAGACCGACTACCTCATAGGAATTCTCAACCTGTATACAGCGACACTATACTGTCTTTATGTACAACAACACACATAATTGATTATTGGAGAACATCAAATCCAACATCAGTTCAGTATACATGGTATAACTCTGCAGGAAATGGTCAATGTTCAAGACTAGATTACTGGCTGATTTCATGTGAGTTATGTAACGATATTTCAGATTGTAAAATATCAGCTTCTCCGCTCACTGACCACTGCATGATTAGTCTAAACTTATTAACATCTAAACAACAACTGAATTCTCCAAATATTTGGAAGTTTAACAATGATTTCTTACAAAATGTTGAATTTTGTGATCAGTGAAGTCTCTTATCTTGGAGGTTGAAAGGTTAGACATGAGTGATATCAGTAAATGGGAATGGTTTAAGTTTAAGACCAAACAAATAGCAGTTGACACAGGTAAAAAACTGTCACGTATAAGGAAACAAAAGCAAAAGGATCTAATTGACAAAATCAATTTATTAACAAATAATACACAATTATCCTTAGACAACATTACTGAATTAAAGTCATTGCAATCCCAATTAGATGACATGTACACAACAAAGGCAAATGGAGCTTATATTCGATCAAGAGCTAGATGGATCGAAAAGGGTGAAAAAAGTTCAACTTATTTCTTTGGACTTGAAAAACAAAGACAGACTAAGAAGAAAATAAGTAAACTTATGACAAATGATATTATAATTGAAGATCAGAAATTAGTCCAAGATGAAATTTGTCTCTTTTATTGTAACTTGTATAAATCAAAATTTAATAATTTAGACTGTGACTTTTTATTTGAAAAAATCAATGAAGACATAAAAAAACTAACAAACATATACTTGACGAAGAATTAACTGTAATAGAAATTGAAAATGCATTAAAACAAATGAAAAATGGTAAATCACCAGGGATAGATGGATTAACATCCGAATTCCTAAAACATTTTGGTAACACTTTACTTGAATAGGTATTCATAAGCTTGACATAACACTGTCATAACAGTGTCATAACTCAGTCATGAATGTGTCATAAACATTATGTCAAATGTCATAATCGTTTATGACTGTTGTCATTAAGTGTCATTCGGTTTTTGTAATAACAACTTGACATTGTTTGGGTTGTCTTGATTATGACAACTTGACATTAATCAAAGTGACATTACCAGAAGTCGTCTTTGTCATGACAACTTGACATTAAATTTGTTTGGGATGTTCTTCTGATGACAACCTGACATTAATCAAAGTGACAGTACCAGAAAATGTCTTTGTCATGACAACTTGACATTAACAGAATATGCACCTATTTTTGTTTTTTAATGGCAAGTTGACATAATGATTATTATAATAGGACAGGACAGAATAAATGAAAATAAACTCTATATTTTTGCCGACTTATACCTCCAGGTATATATATATATATATATATATATATATATATATTAAACTTATTTTTATTTTTTTTAAGTAGGCTATATATTTTTTGGCTTTTCATGCCTTTATTTGATAGGACAGTTGAGAGACATGGGAGGCAGAGAGCGGGGGAATGACACGCAGGGATTCGAACTGGGGCCGCCTGCAGTGAGGACTGCGGGTGCTCTACCAGCTGAGCTTAACACCGCCCCTGACTTCGATATATTGCCATGTGCATGCGCACATGTTTGTTTTCCTCATCGCTGGCCTCCAAACAGGCAGGATGACTGGAGGCTTCACTCTGTGCATCCGAGTTAAAAAAAAAATTCACCCCCCTCAGAGTGTGTGCGGGGGTAGAAACTATCGATTGAGACGAAAAAACGTTCTGACACCAGGCTTTTAACATGTTTATTGAGGATGTAAAGTCAGCGATTTTAACATAGGGGTCTATGGGGAACTCTCCCTTCTGACACCAGCCCCCAGAGGAATCCGAGGGGATTGCAGTTTTTTGAACGCGGAAGTGAGCTTCACTTCTCAGACCGACAACTGCCCCCTTGGTCTCAGCACCTGGGCCGTTTGTGCCATAGCGGAATGAACGAAGTGAATCCTCTCGTCAGTCATCCAGGATCTTTGTTTCCCAGAATGCATTTCGCGGCAACCGGCAGCGGTAGCAGAGCCAGTCTATTCTCTGGCGGTAGTGGTAAAGCTAAGCAGCTAAATGCTGTTTGAATTCTCGCTGCAGTGCTGTTATTACGTTACTTTTCAAAGTTTTAATATTTTTTCATGTGAGAAAGTCACAGTGAAGATCCACAGTCTGTGGTCAGTTTACCCAGATACCGCCTGTTACGAGATTTCCTCCGACGTTTTTGGAGAAGTGCAGAGCTAATGTGCTAACGTTAGCAGCTGCCGGTCTGCTGAGCTCCGGTCAACCTCTTCATCATCCCGGGAGAGAAAACGAGCGGAGTAATTTATCGGCAGGTTTTGAGAGGTTTACCGCCTTCTAGTGGGGCAGATAAGCAATACAATTGTGCGTTTTAATGACTAAAGCATGAAACTTTCAGCATTTCATCTACATACCCCAAGGTTTAATTTCAGACGTGGAACCACTTTGGTGGCTGACCTTTAGGGGTCTTTAGGGGTCTCTTTCCACATTATTCCATTATTCTCCATTGGAAACCTATGGAAATCTGGGAAGTAAATCATTACCAATAAATTTCTTCACCATTGTGTTTAGGAAGGTGTGTAATATCATGTAATAAAATGTTGACATTCAACTCCAGTGGGAAACCCCCTAAAAAACTACTCAAAATTGGGGTACCGTCACCAGATTTTGCGAAAATTCCGAAATGTTAAATTTGGCCAAAAGTATCTTGTGAGGGGTCAAACTAGGGGTTTTTCATGATTCTAAGTTGATCGCAAACATTAGTTTTACACCCAAAACATTCCTTGGTGGAAAAAAACAGCCACACCCACTTTTCCTGTTCATCGGAACCCCCACCACCACCAATAGAACGTATTGCAGAGAAGCCATTCCTTAGCATGGCAGAGGCTGTGTCACATATTACTACTAAATACTCAATAATATAACTTATATTCTAGCCTTTTTTCTTGTACGACATTATACAGACCCTCCAGGATTTTGTGATGTCATGATTGCAACTATTAATGCAAATTCATTTATGAATTCTTTGGCCTTGCCACTGCAACTTTTCTGCAAATTTACTGTCATAGACCGCTGTGGTCACAATGTTTCCATTACATGTTTTTTTGCGTGTCTATGTTTTTATTACTAGTTATTGTTTTCATATAATATAAGTTTTATGCGGATTGGGAGTGAGAGAGAAGGAAAGACATAAGGTGCACACCAGATTTCACATACTAGTAAAAACTGAAACATATATACACACCCTTCTCACTATTGGGTAGCCTACATGTAAATTAAAAGGTTGCTTTCTTATTTATTTATTTTTTTTAAATAAATTTAGCGACATCACAAAATCCTGGAGGGTCTGTATAATGTCCTACAAGAAAAAAGGCTAGAATATAAGTTATATTATTGAGTATTTAGTAGTAATATGTGACACAGCCTCTGCCATGCTAAGGAATGGCTTCTCTGCAATACGTTCTATTGGTGGTGGTGGGGGTTCCGATGAGCAGGAAAAGTGGGTGTGGCTGTTTTTTTCCACCATGGAGTGTTTTGGGTGTAAAACTAATGTTTGTGATCAACTCAGAATCATGAAAAACCCCTAGTTTGACCCCTCACAAGTTACTTTAGGCCAAATTTAACATTTCGGAATTTTCGCAAAATCTGGTTACGGGTACCCCAACTTTGAGTAGTTTTTTAGGGGGTTTCCCACTGGAGTTGAATTTCAACATTTTATTACATGATATTACACACCTTCCTAAACACAATGGTGAAGAAATTTATTGGTAATGATTTACTTCCCAGATTTCCATAGGTTTCCAATGGAGAATAATGGAATAATGTGGAAAGAGACCCCTAAAGACCCCTAAAGGTCAGCCACCAAAGTGGTTCCACGTCTGAAATTAAACCTTGGGGTATGTAGATGAAATGCTGAAAGTTTCATGCTTTAGTCATTAAAACGCACAATTCCTTCCATATATGAGCTTATCTGCCCCACTATTCTGGTTAAATACTTTTTAGGAGATAAACTTGATTAAATCTAACAACTGGCAGTCACATTAGTTTGTTTGAATGTAAAGTGGAGTTTCAGGTGTGTATTGGACAGGAGAGCTTCACATTGTGTTTTGTTTGTTAGAATATTTAAAAGTGGTAAAATATACTCATGAGAAATAAAAGTTTATTGCATTTGAAAGGGTGTACTTGCATTGTTATGGAATATTATTATTACATTAGTGGTTAATTTGGTCTCAAAATAATGTTGACAATAATATTGTTTATCTGCAATAATTTGTGGGACAATATCGTCCAGCAAAATGTGTTCTAGTCACAGGCCTACAGTCAGTTCAGGATATGTTAATGACAATTCAAAATGCTACCACTTTACTTGAGTTTGCAGAATATCTTCATTACACTGTCATAATGGTGTCGTGACAGTCAATTTATCCTTCATGATATGTTAATGACAACTCAAAATGCTACCACTTTACTTGAGTTTGCAGAATATCTTCATTATATTGTCATAATTGTGTCGTGACAGTCAGTGTATCCTTCATGATATGTTAATAACAAATAAAAATGCTACCACTTTACTTGAGTTTGCAGAATATCTTCATTATATTGTCATAATTGTGTCGTGACAGTCAGTTTATCCTTCCTGATATGTTAATGACAACTCAAAATGCTACCACTTTACTTGAGTTTGCAGAATATCTTCATTACACTGTCATAATGGTGTCATGACAGTCAGTTTTGGGTATCCTGTCAAACATCATGGTCTGTAACCTAGCACATCTACTATGTCAACTTGCCATGAACACAAAAATAGGTGCATATTCCGTTAATGTCAAGTTGTCATGACAAAGACATTTTCTGGTAATGTCACTTTAATTAATGTCAGGTTGTCATAAGAAGGACATCCCAAACAAATTTAATGTCAAGTTGTCATGACAAAGACGACTTCTGGTAATGTCACTTTGATTAATGTCAAGTTGTCATAATCAAGACAACCCAAACAATGTCAAGTTGTCATTACAATAACCGAATGACACTTAATGACAACAGTCATAAACGATTATGACATTTGACATAATGTTTATGACACATTCATGACTGAGTTATGACACTGTTATGACAGTGTTATGTCACGCTTATGAATACCTATTCAAGTAAAGTGTTACCAACATTTTTGGGTGGATATCAAAAAGCTACTATATAACGCTTTTCTGGAATGTATTAAGAAAGGAAGTTTGTCCCCTACTATGAAAACTGGTTTGATAACCTTATTACCAAAACCCCAAAAAGATTTGTTGATGCTAGACAACTGGAGACCAATAACCTTATGCAATGATTATAAACTTCTTGCTTTAGTTTATGTAAATCGCTTAAAGCATGTAATTGGAAAACTTATAGAAGAGTATCAATCAGCTTTTATAAAGGGAAGATATATTCACAACCATATTCGACTGATTCTAGATATGATTGACTATCAATCATTCATTCAGTCAGATAGTCTTGTGTTATTCATAGATTTTTTCAAAGCATTCGACACTGTGGAACATGATTTTATGTTTACGGTGCTCAAAAAACTTGGATTTGGAGAAGGGTTCTGCAAGATCATAAAAATGTTTTATAATGATATTTACAGTTACATCTCCCTCAACCCTGGAATGACACCAAGAATTAAGATCTCACGTGGTATTAGACAAGGTTGTCCTATTTTGCCCAAATTATTTATTTTATGTACACAAATGCTAGCATATCTAATTATAAATCACCCTCAAATTAAAGGAATCACCATTTTCGATTATGAATATCGAATAAGTCAATTTGCAGATGACACAGTAGTCTTTCTAAAAGATAAATCTTTAATTAAAAAAGCATTAGATATAATATCAGTCTTTTCCAAAGCTTCAGGATTATGTGTAAACCTGAAAAAATGTGAAATACTATCTCTTCATCCATGTGCTGAGACAAATATAGGCTCCATCCCTGTCAAAACTGAATTAAAATACTTAGGTTTAATAATGACTACAGATAGAAAAAAGAGAGAACAACTAAACATTGAAGGGAAAATAGTGTGAAAAAATCTCTCAACCATTGGCTCATGAGAGATCTCTCTATTCTTGGCAGAATCTTATTAACAAAAGCAGAAGGTTTATCAAAATTAGTATATCCTTGTCAATCTCTTTATGTTCCCCCCCAAATGATTAAAAAGGTAAATTCAATCATTTTTAATTTCATATGGAAAAACAAGACACATTACCTTAAAAAATCTGTGATGGTTAAAGACTACAAACATGGTGGGTTGAAAGCTGCTGATTTTGAATCCATGATAGGTGTATTAAAGTTGAACTGGATAAAAGCTTATTTGACACAACCGAATTCCATATGGTTCCACATACCAAAATATCTTTTCCAAAATGTTGGAGGATTAGAATTTTTGTTAAGGTGTGACTTTGAAATAACTAAACTACCAATCAAACTGTCTGACTTCCATAAACAAATATTGCTCCACTGGAAAATGATGTTCACACACAATTTCACACCACATAGCTCCACCTTGTGGAATAATAGAACGATATTAAGTAACAGGAAGACTTTATTTAAACAAGAATGGTATGACAAAAAGGTTCTATATGTTACTGACTTGATGGATGAAAATGGCAATTTGTTACAATTTAATTCATTTGTAGAAAAGTTTAATTTAAAATGCTCTACTAGAGAATTTAAGCAAATCAGTAGAGCTATTCCACTTCCCTTAAAATACATGATTAAAAATATCCTCACAAATTCAATTGTGTCTGTTAAATTACCTGATTTGAAAATTGGTGAACTGAAATTTGGTGAAAGAAAATGTAACAACAAAGTACTTGGAAGTGTGTTAAAGGAAAAGCTATTCCATGATATCAAAAGATCAACGAAAATAAAGATATCAGATAATGAAGTTACATTAACAAAGACTTATTGTAGCTATCTTAAATGGCCAATTTCACCCAAGGTAAAAGAAATTCAGTTCAAATTAATAAATAATATTTATCCTGCAGCTGAAACTCTAAGGAAAAGGTTCAATTTTGAAGTTAATCCATGTGTTTTCTGTATGATAGAGCATGAAACAATTGAACACCTTTTTTTCTCTTGTACAGTCACAATGATGTTTTCGAAAGATGTTTATCGATGGTTAAATATTGGGATTAACGATTCTTTGTTTAACAAATTTCAAGTGATGATCTATATGGATGGTCTGTCAAAAAAGGTATCCAAAATGGTGAACATTATTTTCACTATGGCAAAGTATCATATACACAAGAATAAATGGAATAACAGCAAACCCAACATAAACTGTTTTAAGAATGAAATTAAAAACTATATAACATCCCTAAAGGTGTTATCGGAGGAAAACCAGTCCATAAATGAGTTGTATGAAACAATGTCAGAGTCTCTTGCTCTTTAAAGGGACAACGAGGAGTTTTGGAAAAGCGATGCGTTTTCACACTACATTTATGAGCCTCCGCGCACACCGTAAAATTCTTTTGACCGGCGCAAGACGGACTCATGTTTTCATTCATCAATAATTAAAGTCAGAGGTTCAAAGAGGTTCACATACCATCGTAGTTCCGACCATAAACGGCGATTCAGCTACGTTATTCTCATGACTCGTTGCGAAACTGAAAGTAAAGAAACGCTGGTCGGCTCGACCAGCATCTCCGCCACCACTAATAGTAACAAAATAACGATAGAGACAGATCGATATATTTATCGAAAATGGGCCCATTAACAAGTGTGGGTAGCGGAGATTCATCCACATTAACGTGAGACTTTTTTATAACCGATTAGAAACTCCTCGTTGTCCCTTTAAGTTTACAGTCCTATGCTCTTAAACACGCTTAATGCACTATGTTGAAATGTCAACCCCTGTAATTATTATTTTATTTTATTTTATTTTATTTTGTATTAACTGTTTGATATGTTGTAAGCTTGTACTGTTTTAAATGCAAGCAAATGTTTTTTTCCTCAAATGAGTTCAAATTGGAATGTATGACATTGTGAATTTGAAATAAAGCTTTGAAATGAAAAAAAAAAAAAAAAGTCAGGGTCTTTATTTATGGAATGGGCCACCGGAGGAAAATGGGGGGGGGGTCATGTCATAATATTCTTTGTTGAGGGGTGGGTGCACTAAAAAAAAAAAAAACAGTCGCCCCTCGGTTTTAGCTTCCAGCTGTTTTGCGACTAATTAAACTGCAGTGATGGACCAGAGAGGCTCAACTTCATGAAATACATTTGAGGAATAAACGGCAGCTTTTACCTGACGGTAGACCAACGCCTGAGCTATGGTAGCTAAGTTAACAGTTAGCTGGTTTCATCTAGGGCCTACTTTCTCTCTCTCTCTCCCTCCCTCCCTCCCTCTCTTTCTTACACATGCAGGCACACACACACACTCGGTTTGAGTGTGGATTAATTGTTAATGGCTTGTTGTGTAATGTGAGCTGGTCCAAAATCGCGATTATGTTATTGATGAGTTGGGTTTTAATAACAGCTGATAAATAAGGTGTTGCACACATGGTTGTCAAAATGAAATAATGTATGTCACGCGCTACGTGATGCGATGTCACGTGTCGATGGCTGGGGGAGGGGGGTCATGTAAAAAATTAAAATTAAAAAAAGTCCCGTGAATCCATCCTAGAATTATCATCATCTTTCTCCCCTATACAACAGCCCTTTCTGTCTATGTATCTATCTGTCTGTCTGTCTGTCTGTCTGCATGCAGTGTTTGCTGGCATTCATGTATGCATCTCTCGCTCTCTCTCTCTCTCTCTCTCTCTCTCTTTCGTGTGTGTGTGTGTGTGTGTGTGTGTGTGTGTGTGTGTGTGCAGCGTCTGTGCTGTCTCTGCTCACTCTGAGGGATCCATATGCTGCTGCTCATTAGCCAAGCCAAACCCTGTGGACACTGCTGCTTCAGCCAATAGACTTCTACTTTCAGTCTATTCTGCCTCCATCTATTTCTCAGTCTGTCTTTTCCTCTCTGGTTTTGGTGCGTCTGTCTCCCCAAACCCTGCGAGAGATCGCAAGCTAAAAGTGTCAAAACTGTTGTGCTCCCAACTGCTAACATTTCTAAACATGTGCTCTCCAGCTCCCTCTGAAAAGACAGTTTGTTAAGGACAGAGCTGTGAGAACACACAAGTAGTGTGATGGGAAAACACTAGCTCTGCCATTTTTATTTGTAATGATAAATGCTAAAATGTGGGTCAATGAAGCATCAGTAACAAAAAATAATTAACTTAATTGTCTCTAACACAAAATTATCTATTTAAAGTAGGCCTAGTAGTTGACATTAGCACGCTGAAGAAACCAGTCATGTCAGGTAACAACATGACATTTACAAGCTTAAAAGCAAAGATGTGTTTTTCTGCTGATAGGATTAATATTTTACTTGTTAGAGGAAGAAAAGGAATGTTTTCTTCCTCCTCTTGCAGTCCTGTAAATCATCTTACTCAGAGAGTGCTGTCCATCATTCAAGGATCACACAGATCACTATATAAACACCTACATTACACATTTACTACACCAGCTGAGCCAACACTGACAATATTATGACTATTGTTGAAATGTCAGATTGTCTCTAAAATGATCATTCACATCATAATGTAAAGATTTGAGTCTAAATTTAAAGGTCTCATGTTGTACACTTTTCTGCTGTTTAATTTGAAGCTCACTGAACATGATACATCAGAGGTTTTAGTGCAGCTTCGACCTGGAGCTCGAGCATCAATAGACTCACAATCTCAACAAAGCCTACTAGTTGTGACACCGGGTTCAGGCGGGGATGGAGCTTGGCTGAGGGTGGTGAACAGTTTTTTGTGACATCACAGAGTTACAGAGAACTGCATTGGTCATTGTAGGACTGTTTTTAAATCTGGGCCATGTGGCACTTTGTCTGTGGATTGTACACTTTGATACTTCACAGTGTTGATATGACACATAAACATTTGCTTTTACAATATGAGGCCATTAAACTTGACACTGAGTATAATCTCTAGTGGTTCTAAGAGACTGCAGGCTCTGGACAATGTGAAGGGTATGTGACAACATGGCTTCAACAGGCTTCGATAGGACTTGACCATTCACCGTTATGGTCACAGCTAGATCTCCAGCTGGACGTCTCAAGGGCCCCAGAATCTAGTAAGAGGCCCCAGGTTCACAGCATCAGTCAGGCTCTGACCCATTGTGCTCATATTGGATTAATTTCCTTTTGCAGTCTACAGACACAGATCACTGTCATTATTCTTGCCTGTCTGTACCAACAAATCTGAAAATAAAATTGATTGGCAATTGCTTTGAAGTTGATTCATTAAAGCATAGTAGGTTTTGCTACTGAATATCCACATGCCTGTGGCCAGTTGCAATTTAAAAACAACGCCAAACTGTTGCCATTTTACTCTCAACTATCCACCTTATTCCTAGCCCCCATGATGCTTTGCGGGAATTATGGGCGCAGCTTCCAGTGCGAACCGGTTCCAGGGTGCCATTCCGAAGGGCCGCCACTCCGAACGTTTACTTTAATTTGTCGGAATGCCGACCCTTAATTATTTATGGGAAAAGGGTGCCATTACGAACCTGAAAGAAAGGGTGCCATTCCGAACCTGAAAAAATCTTGAATGGTTTAAGGCACGGAGTAAACAAGTGCAGTGGTGGTGGTAGCGTAGTGGTCAGAGCATCTGCTTTTGACGCGGTGGATCAGGGTTCGACTCCCGGGGGAGATATATATTAACTGCGATTTTATTGGCCTCTACCTAACCTTTTTACTAAACTTAACCAACTCCTTTCTACATTGCCTAAACCTAACCAAAGCACAGAGCAAGGACATTTATTTTCAGCAGGAGTGCCGCGGCTGCATCAGATGGATGTAATGCATCAGACTCGCACCTGGGTGAAACTTTGGAGGGGGAGGGGGAGGGGGAGGGGCCGGTCGGGCGCTGTCCCCGCGGCGCGTCGTGTCAAGCCGGGCAGGAAGTCAAACCACGAGAGAATCCGGTCAATTTTCAAAATAAAACACATTCGGAACGGCGGCCCCTCGGGAAGTTCGAAATGACGGACCTTCGGGAATTTTCGGACTGGCAGACCGTCGGAATGACGGTCGCCCCCCGTGCGAACCGGAAGCGATATTTTTTTTCGTAGGATGAGTCCGGGAAAGTCCCGCCTTTCCCGCCGTTCCCGCCTCTGATTGGCTAGATGGGCTCCATTTTCGACTCTGATTGGCTAGAAGGGCTCTCGCCTGATTGGTTGTTTGTTTTGGTTGTGAAACGGCTGTGTAACGGCTGTGAAACGCAGGCTGTCGGCAAAGCGTGATAAGTGCCTGGATCTACTTGGACTCTCTCTACTTATCTGGCCTGTCTACACTCTACCTGGTGTTTTTACTAAACTTAACCAACTCCTTTCTTCATTGCCTAAACCTAACCAGTGGCACAATTACACTTCTCACTCAAAACTCAAAATGTAAATTTGGACTCTCTCTACTGGCCTGTCTAGCCTCTACCTGGTCTTTTTACTAAACTTAACCAACTCCTTTCTTCATTGCCTAAACCTAACCAATGGCACAATTACACTTCTCTCAAACTCAAAATGTAAACTTGGAATATTAATTTAAAAACTAATTTTTTTTTAAATGTGAAACCAGCGGGGATCGAACTCGGATTCACCACACCGCAGGTGAAAATGCAAACCGCTACGCCATGGCATCTGATTACATTTCATATTTCAGTTGTGTGTATTTTAGTTTACTACAGTACTGTTGTGAGATGACGTCAATCGAAGGAGAATTCATCCAGCCAATCAGAGGCGGGGAAGGCGGGACTTTCCTGGACTCATCCTACGAAAAAAAATATTGCGAACCGCAAGTAGCGTTTGTTTACATGCTAACAGTACGCGCTAATCCACTTTCTGCGAGCGTTAGAGACATAAAACACCACCTTTTACAACTCAAACGAGACAATATCATAAGACCGCTGCCTACTAATATTGTGAGGTGTGAGGACGACTTAAAAAAGTGGCCAAAGATAAAAAGATAACGTACAGTAGCATATTTAGCTACTTGTTAACTTGGTTGCTTCAGTTCTTGAGGCAACGAGCTATCTGCTAGCTCTGGAAAGTTGCCTCATATAAATTGGAATAATTTTATTTTAAAACACATTCCTCTTTTATAAAGAAATGCATATGTGTGTGTGTGTGTGTGTGGGGGGGGGTCTCTCTCTCACTCACCTCTTTACTGTCTGCTCTCAGGGATTGTGTGTGTGTGTGTGGTGGTGGTGGTGGGGGCGGAGTATTTTACTGTAGGTTCTCACCATGGATAAGACCACACACAGACACATCCGAGTGTCCAACCAACAAAGTTGTAGTAAAAAAAAATCCATTTAGTTTATTTTAATCATAAATACCTATACTTTTGATACAGAGGGGTGTGTCAGTGTACACAACGTTTACACGGAATGAAACAGTAAACATACAATTGCGTGTATCATTTAGGGATATAAAAACCCCACGCAATTTTTTATACATATGGTCTTATAGATTCGGGGTCTAGATATTTATGTACCTATGCAAATCAGCGGGTGACACCAAACAACGTCTGCCCAAGCAAGTCACAGCTTTTATTTCTCTCACACTCACACACACCAGTGTCCTGGAGAGATGCAGCCGCATCTGAGGGGACGACCGCGCGTGTGCGTGTGTGCGCATAGCGTGTGTTGCCCCTTCTCCACTACACAGTTACAGCTCAGCTCTACTCGACTTGGTTTAGGTTCTTTTAATCACAATCATAGTTTGTCATATTGAAGCGGGGTCGTCAGCACCGCGGAGCTGATCGCTGTCTCTCTAATCAATGAGCATTTCCCACCGACTCTCTTTTTTCTCTCCTTTCGTCAGCTCCAAACTCACTCTTCTGCACCGCGATTACGAACCGCAGCGTGGCTTCAAACACAGCTGTTATTTAACTCATGTGTCAGAATAACAATAATCTCGAGGGGGGGGCTGTTACATTCATTACAATGCATTTCT
The DNA here is from genome assembly GCF_045865225.1 of Trachurus japonicus. Taxonomy (NCBI): domain Eukaryota; kingdom Metazoa; phylum Chordata; class Actinopteri; order Carangiformes; family Carangidae; genus Trachurus; species Trachurus japonicus. The sequence goes on from NC_140907.1 coordinate 10,395,757, forward strand.
CCTCTGTGACGGGCGGCGCGCCCCCTCACTCCCGTCACAACACACACACACGCACACGCCCAGTCGCTGCCTCTCTCCCGGTTCAGCCCCGTCCACTTCTCGGTCTCCTGCCCAGATTACGTTGTACGAGCGGACCTGTTGGTCCGAGTGGCCGCGGTCCAAGCGGACCTGTTGGTCTGACTCGTCCAACACAGTCCAGTCCTCCACCCGCAGCCCCCAGAAGCTGCAGACGGGTCAACCAAACAGCGCTACTCCCTCTCTTCACTCGAGCTGATTTTTTAATTACGAGGCTGACCACCATGGATCAATAACCGATCTATTATCACTACATGAATTGCCTCATCTACCGAATTAACTAAGAAAACAGAAAACAATGTGAAAACTTTCAAATAAACCGCTAACTGTAATGAAGACCGCTCATGGATATTAACTGGATACCGGACCGGAAAATGGCCGCCGTTCATTTCAATGGAAGTTGCTCGCCTGGCGCATACGCCAAAGATATTCAATAAATGGAAAGATACTCCATGAGCGGCTGCTCCAATGATATGAAATGGTATACACTTCCTGTCTCTCTAAGTGGGCGTCAGTGAACGTGTGTGTGGATTTATACAATTTTTAGGTAGATGAAAGTGAGATATTTATATTTTCTTATGATAACATTAAATATTTACACTACTAACAGTAATATTTAGCATGCCAAAAATAATTTAAATAATTTTCACGGGAGTTCGCGGCCGTTTGTTTGACGTTGCCATGGAGATCTGTGCCAAATCTCGCGAGAGTGTGTCGTAGAGACAGAGACAGGTCTGGAACAAAGTGGATTTTCTCCGGATCTCTCCGTCTGAAAATTACCATTTTGGTGTCAAACTGTTCAGAAGAGATGTGGCTTGTGAAAAATGAGTCCAAAATTTGCTTCAGTGACCGTGGGGAGAAAGACCCGACCATAATCGGTGTTCACATTAAATTGTCCCATAGGAATCAATACACTCCAAGCTGCCTCTGGTCTCTCTAAAGGGGCGTGGCCGTGCAGAAGCCCACGTGACATGCATACAGGAAGCTGACTCGTCATGAAAGGTTTATAAACCCAATAATACCCAACTGCAGCCACCCACTACAGACGTAAACACGCCCCTCCAGTCCAAACCACGCCCCCTCCAATCCAAACCACGCCCCCGTCCAAACCACTGTAATGGCTGCCGTTCGTTTAGTTCAAAGTGAAAAATTCCGTATTTAAAGATAGTTTTGGCATTAAAGCGGGTTTTTATAACATTTCTAGCGAGAAATATGCATTTTTTCATCATTATATCTCTTCATTTAATGTATGTAATGGCTTGTTTGTTTAGTTACAGAGATATTTGCTATTGTTGCTATGGTTACCATCAACACTTGACCACAGCCAGGCTGGTGGAATGTTCTCAGTACTTGGTACAGTTTAAGGGGCCGTGTCCACCGGACGCGCTTTCAGCTCTGACAGCGCTCTCAGCGCTGCTTTCCCAGCGCTTAGCGCGCTCTCTCTCCCTCGTCAGAACGCCGCTGTTGCTAGGTTACAAAACGAGTCCTCTGACACTTCCGTGTTCCGGCCTTGTTTAATGTAAACACTACAACGAGTGTCAGAAATACACAACAGCATTAGCAGCAGCTTTTGACATGGACCCTGAGGTCGGCCTACCTTCAATACAAGTGTGGGTCATGATATAAACCGAGCCACGTCTCCGGTTGTGTTGCTGTCGGTAACGTAAGTCCCGCCCCTTCTTGATTCTGATTGGTCAGTGCGGGGAAAAGTGACATTGACGAGCGTAGCGCTGTTCTAAAAGTTGAACAGATTTCAACTCGAAGCGCTCTGAGCGCCGCGACAAAAAGAAGCAAGCGCCGAGGGCGTTTTACCGCCGAGGGCGCTGAGCGCTGTGAGCGCCCAACTCAATAGGGTTTGAATGTAAAGTAGACGCCCAGAGCGCTAAAAACGCGTCTGGTGGACACAGCCCCTAAAACATTTAAATATTATAAAAGATATTTTTTTCTAAAATAAAAGTTTTCAACTTTTGTGTTTGAAGGTTCATATTTTAAAGATTTGTGTATGGTCATTTATTTAAGTAGTCTTTTGACGTATGGCCAGAGACGTTCTAATATGAGCCTAGAAGGGCTTTGGTATGGCTCGGTTGCAGCAATGCTAATTTCTGTTAGCCCGTCTATGAGGTTTTACATTACACGTTAGCATTAAGCTAGCGGACTTTATATGCATCGTTGTGACACTGGCTGTGTGTGTTTTGTTTCAAACTATGTGGGTTTGATTGAACATATTTGATGCTTAAATATATATTGCCGCTTTATATTGCTCCTCTTTTTATTTTATGTACTGTAGGGCAGGCTTGCGTGACAAATAAAACCTTGAAGCAAGATTTTGTTTGAGAACTGATGTAGGCTACATACAATAATTCTGTAACAGTTGCTGGTCTGCTCACACGATCAGGCTACAGTGTATTTTTAATTAATATTATTATTACCACTGATTAGTCGTCGTTTCCCTGTATGATTCATCACTTGACATAGCGCAGGCTGATCGCACACACTCGGCAACGAACCTGATAGGCTACTGAACAACTGATAGTATTTTTTTTATTATTATTTTAATATAAATTTTAGATCAAAATTACCTTGTGCACATAGGCTACATTAGTAAAAAGTAAAAGTGAAAAGATGGAATATACCCCTCTGCTGAATCTTTACATTGTCGTTTTGGTTTTGAATGCAACAACTGTCTATTTTGAAGTTGAATCACAGACACAGAGCACTTGTTTTATGATTGCAGGTATGTTAATGTTTTTTGGGAGGATATTTTGTATGGTATACATATAAATGAACCTTTAAATGACCAAGGAATCAACACAATAATTATCCTTGCCAAATTCTTTATACACAAAAACAAAGTTATGAAGACAAGGCCCCGAATCTATGTCTTTCATTTAATTGTCAATAAAAAAAATTAAAAAATAAAAAAAAAAGTGAAAAGATGCATGTACCAGATAGGATAGGGGACCACCAGATTTGGTAGAAAGTTTATGTTCATCTGTAGTCCTGCTTACATTACTTATTATTTTTTATTTTTTTATTTTTTTTTTTTAATTTGTTTATTATTTCAAGCGCATTGTTGGCATTGGAAGGCATTAAATGTTGTAAACGAACCGTTAAAGTTGTTTAAATTGCTCCTGCAATTGTGCTATTACATTTTCTTCTTCTGTTCTGTTTACTGGTTTGCTTTTGACATGCCCCGGCCACCGTAGAGTTATGTGGGCGTGTTTTGGAGGGGGCGTGTTTTGAAGGGGGCGTGGTTTGGAGTGCCTGTTGCTTGGCTGCGGCTGCAGCTAGGCCCTTCTCTATAAACCGCCGAAAAAGTTTCTGACTTCCGGGTTTACTTCCGCGTTATGCGGCCCATAGAGCATGCGCAGTTGAGTCACCCCCCATAATGCTCTGCGGTCTCCCATCATGCCCTGGGGCAATGAGAATGAGCAACCGCCGTTCTAGTTTTGGCGCTGCGCGTTCGTGTTACTTGTGGATTTAAGGAATGAGTATTAAGACTTTTACAGGACTCACACGGACTTTAAAACAAAGATAATGATTTAAAAAGTAAGACGGCCGATCGTAGGTTTACTACGGTCGTTTATAGGATCGTTAAATCGTTTTGACAGTTAATTAATATACGATGTTACACTGAAAACGGGTTAGTCCGAACCTGTAAGCTTAAATCACAATGGAAATAAATCATAATTAACTGTATTTTTGTTAAACATGACAGAGATGACCACAGAACACCTCAAATAATGTAATGAGGCTTTACTCTTACCTTTTTTATATTCAATAGTATATTTAACTTGCTGCACAGTTCACCAGTTGTATTTACAGGATGTTGGTGGAGTATAGTCACACGTGTTTTGTTTTTATCAACCACAGCTGTGATTAAAGAAAATTAGAACTCTTTGGCAAATGCATCTTCCTTTTAATAATTGTCTGTACTGGCTGTGTTCATAGTTTCATCATCATCATTAAGCCTTCAGGTGGATGAGACTCTTTGTAATTCAACAGTTTAACTTACAATTTATACAATATTTCCACAACACGCAGAATATCAGTGTCCACTAAATACAGCTGTTACAGAACCAGACATTTGAATTAAACACGAATGCCCCAGACACAGTTGCAGATGTTGGATTTGGTAGAAGAAGAAAAAAGTCACAAGCATGTTTGTTTTTTTCCGAACAATTTAATAATATGATTATGAGTTTAAGTGATCATTTAGCATACTGACATTGAACAAACACACACTGACGACGGTGAGGAGGAGGAGGAGGATGAGGAGGACGTCCACGGTTCTCCCTCCGGCCCCGGTGAAGACGGGGAGCAGCTGCACCGTCAGGACACACACACGACACACACCGACCATGGGGGAGTCTTGAGAAGTCTCGGTTTACATTTTACCACCGTGGCATTAATTAAGCCGTAAAATAAATTAACGTGAACGGAGCAACAGGTGTAGAACATCAGCCGCGATGAGACACTGTTGACACACACAAACACATACAGCATAAATGACTTATCAAGCTAAAATTACTGAAAAATATGGGTTTTACAGGGAAAGTAATGTAAAACAGTCCGGTTTCACGTCAGTAAATGCAGTCACTACGAGGCGATCTCATCAATTAAAACGTTACGTTTAAGAATACGAGTTGACAAGAGACTATAACAGACATTAACTATCATAAAGTTAAATTAACTCGATGTGACCAAACAAAAACTCACCTTTGAGCCGTGTCTTCCACTTTTCTGAATGATTTTAGCACCGGACAGAGTCTCATTAGTTTCAGGCATCCTCGGTCCCGAGACACACACGACCGCGCACTGCTGGTGCACGGACACAGCCGTGACGTCACGGCCAGAAAAGAGACTTTTCTGTGGGTGCGTTCCGATCCACAGTTTACTTGGACAGAGCCCCCTACTCCCTACTCCCTGCACAGGGAATCTGCCGTAGGAAACTTCATTAACCGATATTACACCAATCGGAACACCCTGCAACGTCACAGCTGTTTCCGGTCGAGTTCAAAAATAAAGTTTTTAAGTTTCAAAATGTTTCACGCCACTATCACCGTTTAGACAGATCTGAAATGATTTAAGAAACATTACTATTTCTGTCTGCACAAGCAAAGCAGTTTTGTGTTACAATGCATGGTATTTATTCAGTTTGGGGGTATCAGGATGTGTAGAAAGCATCAGTGGCTCAGCTGACAGGAAAGCTAACGGCTGTTGCTAAGCTAAGGGCGGTAGCTAAGCTAACGGCGGCAGCTAAGCTAACGCAGCTAAGATAACAGGACGTCAGCTGTTAAAACCCTCCCGTTGTTGGACACGACATGAAACTACTCTTGTTAGCTCAATCATGTTGTAACTAAGATATTCGCCGGAAAAAATATTTTTTCATGGACCGTTTATTGAGCCACTGAGCTATTAAAGTTAGACAGGTAACCGTTAGCCCTACCAATTTACGTAACGCACGTAAACGGACCGCAATGGCTGATGGGTAATATCGGTTGTCAACATCCGGTGAACTGGGCGAAGTGAGGAACCGTTGTTCACTCCTTCCCTGCACAGTTCACAGTTCCCTTCAAACTGCTCCCTGCGGTTTGGAACCACACTGAACATGGCGGAACACCCTGTGCAGTCCACTGCGCAGGGAACTTCAGGTCGATCGGAACGCACCCTGTGGCTTTTCTGGCCGTTAGAAAACATTTTGACGGATAAAAAGTCCATGACTTAAAAATATAGAATACAAAGATTAGTAATTAACGGAGGTTTTCTGGAAGTGTCCTGTGAACAGTTTTACAGGCTTCTCTTTTACTATTGCGGTCTATGGGAAAAATCCTTTCTGGGCCGCATGGGATTTTTTGTTGCAGTACCACGGGTGGCCACTGGGAAAAATCGGCGTGCCTGCTGAGAGGATTACAGGGGGGCTGAGACCTAGATGACTCACCCGCAGCTGTTTCCCAATGACAAAGCGTGGCCAGTACGGCGGCCATCTTGGGACGGGCAACTCTCTCCCTCAGAGCATTACGCCTATGGTGCATGTTCTGCTATAATGACCATAACTTGCTCAGTTTTTGTCCGATTTCAAAACGGTTTGATTTTTATGAACGTTTATGCAGTTATGATGCAGCATATTTAGAATCACGGATAATTTTAATCATGTATTTTTTTTTTGTAAAAGTAACATTATAGTGACATTATGCAAATAGTTAAAGTAATAGCTACATACTGATTTATTTTTCACAGAGTTATGAATCGTTTTTTTAGTGCAGATGACTGGATCACCTATCTACTGCACTGTAACTGCAGCCAGAGTCAGAGCAAGTCGCCCGTCCTCATATGGCCGACTGTGAGCTACGCCTGCGTGTAGTCCGATCTACCCCCTTGGCTGAGACCGCTAGCAACCACTGCTGTTAGCCAATGGCTCACTGCTACTTCCGGTGCTGACCGGAAGTTCCACCCATAACCGTTTCTACAGTAACGACCCCAGGAATAAGGTGGATAAAAGGGGATATAAGAAGTTTCAGGGTCGCATATAACATTGTGGTGATTGGCACGACAGTGGTTTGGTTGGTCCCCTCTTTCTTTTAATCAGTGCTGCTCAAAACCTTCCCTAAGGATGTCTAATTTGATTGATTTGATTTGCTTAATTGATGACCTGAGCACCCACATGTGTTTCACCTGAGTCTATTACCTACTTGACCTTATCAATGTAGCTGGGGTTCACTTTTGCATTCCATGTTTCACGTACTCTGTCTGCTGGCTACACACACAGTTCCCTCAAACAAGTACGTGGAATTGATAAACCTGACATTTCATATAAACTGGTGGTGATAAAATAAGAAAATCATGGTGAAACAACAGACAAATCTAAACTACTTCAAGGGTTTCACAAACTATCAAGCAGCACTGTAGATAGTAGTTCTACATGCTCTTAGTTAAACGCTTTCCGTTCTCACAGAAAACATGTATTTGAAAAACAATTACTCTGTCTATCTCACTCTGTATGTGTGTGTAAACAACAAATGTCTACATAAGAAGTGACTGCCAAAAACAAAGCAATGCCGATTTGTTAGGAGTCACATCTCATTCCTGTCACAGAACAACACACCCACATTACCACTCTGGTTTTACAAGCTGTTTGTTTCTGCCTCATTGCCCTTTGTTCAGTCACATATTTATTACAGCTGCTTTAACTGTCTGTCACATGTACTGACACTGACAACGCTGAAGAAATATATTTCAAAATTATGTGTTTGGTTACACCTGTAGGTATTTTGACAGTCTAGACACCGGACTTAACATTTGCTTTACACTTGGATCCAAATGTACAGTCTTTAAGATCATAGCAGAGTTTGTAAAGAAAAGTTTAGAAGTGTAGAAAGTTTGTGTCTTTGTCTCAGAGATCTCATCTAATGTGTTAAGAACTGAAGTTTGTGTGATATAGTGATTGCTGAGCCTCTCCTCTCCTCTGAGCAGCTGACCTGAATGAAACTAACCAGATAATAGGAAACTGGCCCTTTTGATTGTGTGCTCATGAAAAATGAAGGGCCAAAAAAGTGTGCCTGCAAAATATTATTAAACAACTGAGTGTTTCATTGAGGATTTACCTGCGTCGTCTGTCAGAGAGATGTTGGTGAATGTCCCATCATCTTCGTCCACCTCGGTCTCCATGGCCCGATTCTCCTTTCCTTCTTCGCGCTTGATTTCCTTTTTGTTTGTTTTTTTCACTGAGTCATTCGTTAGTGTAGTAACGTTCTCTCTCTCTCTTTCTCTTTGTTTCACCTTTGCTCCTTTTTCTTGTCTCTGTCTCTCTTCATGTGCGTTGGCCCCGCCTCCATCTACACCTGCCATCTGAATCATTCACTTCGCCACGGTTACCTGCCCTACCTGACTGGCGACTCAGGTTACTGGAGCTGTCATGGGAATGGGTCACCATGCCAACCACTGGACCACAACAGACCGGCAAACTGGCCCAGCCTGAAGGAAAACTACCAGGGGTCAAAGTTGAACATCTGGTAAACTCACATGGAAGGAAGCCACACACACACACACACACACACACACACACACACACACACACACACACACACACACACAGGATAGTATAAACTGATGTCAGTTCTTTATGATGAATTTGGCTTTGAAAGGTTTCAGAGCAGGTTGACATAAATTGACTGGAGGGGACATGAATAGGAAAAGTGGTTTCACTAGATGTGTGGGAGCGGCCTGCTCTCTGCTGGTTAATGCTGAGCACTGCAGATAAGGTGGCTGTCAGGCAGCAGAGACTCCTTCATGTTCCAGCTTAGAGCATCCTGCAGTGACGGTGCAATTTACACATACTGTATATGCACAGGAACGCAGGTGACCTTTGGCCCCCGTCATCCAATCACTGTTTTCTGAATAGAAACCACTTATACACTAACAATGTGAACATTTTTATAGCAAATTGATTTTTTTTAAAAAAATAAACCAAGTTAGTGGTACGTCAACTCTGCATTTTTGTGATTGACCATTTTTGTGATTGACCTTGCTGCAGCTGTGGGAGAAAAAAAATACAGATAACAACAGAAACAGCTAGAAAGAGCATTTCCTGAAGAAAATACGTGTGAATGCTGAAAGCTGAACATCATTGCTGAAGCAATGCTGAATTAGTTGAATAAATTGCTGAAGCAAAGTTGAAAAGGCTGACACTAAAGCTGAAACGTTTAACTTGTAAGCTGAGAGTTGAATGTCTTTTAAAGGGCTAAAAGCAATAGAAAACTTAAAATGGTAGAATAAAATGTATGCATGTTTAAGTGTAACAGTTGAAGAGTTTGAAGAATTGAAATCTGTAGCTAACCTGAAAGTAAAGGAAACTGATGAACTAATGCTAACATAGGAACAAACAGGGAAAATAAAATAAATAGGTGTTTAAATAAACTCAGTTAACTCAGTTTCAATGAAAGCACCCAATCTCCTTGAAATGCTGTATACACTAACAACTTGCAACAGCAGCAATAAGACAAGCTTAGACATACACACACACCTTGTTTAACTCCTCTGACATACAGGAGCACTTCCGCACTTGGTCCTCCTTGGCTCCAAACACCCTGGTGTTTTAATATAACAGCTTGCATTTCAGCACCTTCGTGGTCACGGTCACAATAATAAACACTTGGTCAAGGTTAAAGAATGATCATGGTTAAGGCTGACTATCAGTTTGAAGTGGAAAAACAAACAGCAGTCAACTCTGTTTTCTTGATCCATCCATCCATCGACTGCTGAAGAAGACAACTGTTCTTGTAGGATTGTGTGTTGCTAAGGACTGTAATCATTTGTCCTTTTATATCACAAATAATACAACTAAGAGGAGTCAGATTGGGTACTTAAGTCCAGCTGGCTGAAAATAACTGCTTACTTTGTGCCAGTATGAGTTACAGCAGAATGTGGTTTTGTCGTCTGGGAGACAATGTGTGTTTGCATCTGCATATGTCTGAGTTTGTGTGTCTGTGATGTTATTTTGTGTTCATGTGCATATTTTCTCCCAGTTTTGCTCTTTTCTCTCTCTCAGTGATGAGGTTGTGTGTTTTTGTTTATGTTTATGTGTGTGTGTGTTTGCATGGGATTCACCTTCCCCCAGCCAACATTTATGGGGAAAAACCTCACAGCGAAGGATATAGCTGCTTACAAACTATAATTTACTCCTAACCCTGGTCAAGCCAGGCCAAAACTGACCTCCAAGCTGCGGCCACCCACGTTATAGCAGAACGTCTCTGCACGCTATAGTCCTATCACTGCCAGCTAAACTCAGCAGGTGACAGTGAAGATGCTGTTTCACCCTAAACATCCAATAAACACTCAAAAACAAGTGTAGCACAAACGTGTAGAGTGTAGTTTGGAGTGATGTGTGTGTGTGTGTATCGATGTGTGTGTTGGTGTGTGATGGTTAGTGGGTTAGCACCTGTGGTACACCCCCCTCCCCCCAACACACATACACACACACACACACACACACACCACAGCTTGATTCTGGCAGAAAATGAATCCAATGTGAGACAGTATGTGTGACCTTTTTCCTGCCCCCTGTGTGAGTGTGTGTGTGGGGGTTTGTTTTCTTGTCCTCGTGGGGACACGAATGTGAACATGCACCTACATGTGGGGACTCCTGGAGACGGAAGCTGAGGTCCCCCACAGACTGAGGCCCTGTTTACAAGACAACGCTCGCGGATGAAAACGGCAAAATATTTTATCAGATGTGCCACGGCGAGGGCGTTTTGGGGGCTTGAAAATGCAAAAAAGTGAAACCACCCACCAGAGTGGAAATCTTAAAAACGCTCTGGTGTTGCGTCCCCATGTAAAGGGTGAAAACACAAAAGTCCACTCAGATTGCTATGACCTGAGGAGGGCACGGAGAGCAGCATTATGATCGCCGGTGTACAGCCTGAAGAAGAAGAGGAAAATATTCTGGTAGCGGACTTTGTGGTGTTGTGTGTTGTGCGGCACGCTGCCACCTAGGTGCCTGGCGTGCATACAACATTGAATTACACAGACTTTTGCGTCACCGTATCCACGCAGATTTCCTGCCCTTTTTATTCCCTGCGAAATAAAAAGTGAGAATGCAACGCCACTTTTGCATTTTTTGTTCAAATAATTTCCATGTAAACGTAGCCTGAGACAGCTTCTTCAGAGTTAAGATTCAATATTAAAATGTCGTTTTCATTATGTCTGTGTCAGTGTGTGTGTGTCCGTCTGTTTGTCTCTGCGTGTATGCATGTGTGTGTATGTGTATGTGTGTGTGTGTGTGTGTGTGTGTGTGTGTGTGTGTGTGTGTTAAGGCTGTGCAGCTACATTCAAGTCCAAGAAGCATTGCGAGATTAGTAGCAGGATTAGCAGCATCCACAGAGAGGGAGTGTATTGGTGTGACTGTTCTCTCTCCCCTGTGATAGTCCACAGACCAGATGCCCACTTTGGCACCAGCGCTCTGCCAGTGTTATGCTAGGCATGGGGCATACACTTACAACACACACACACGCACACAAACACACACACGCATGTGCATACACACTCACCGAGAAGAGGCTGTAAAAGAGCACTCGTCCATCTGTCCTTCTCCCGGCTACTCTGGTACTAAGCACATCAGCTTGTTTGTGTGTCCCCATGGCGTCCTTGGCGTGTGTGTGCGAGCATGTCTCCGCTTCTCCGCAGTGTGTAAGCTAAACTCAGCAGTGTGCAAAAATTCAAATAAATTGCTCCCTTTCTGTAATTCAGGGATTGCAGAAAGTGGTCAAAGTTATTATAATGATAATGTTCTCTGGATAATTTATTAATAGATTTTTTATGTTTCTTTCTTGTTGTATTTGCAGAAATCAGCAGAGTGGTCAAAACATTTTAAGTCTTAAAATTTGGTAGGAAAAAACAGAATCCTGATGTGGTGTATGTGATTGAATCAAGTGATTTCAGTGAGTTTGAAAGATTTAAAAAAAAAACTTAAAGGTATCCCTTTACAAGTTGTTTTTGAAGGCAAATGCAGAGACTGCTTGCCGAAAAACTGCCCCCGAACGCACATCAGTGGTTTTGCATGAATTTACCTCTAAAACAACTCTGTCTCGTAACCTTCCGTTATTATCTCATTGCGTGGTGAATGTGCAGGTCACAACTTGTCCACCAGAGCGTTTTGGAGTTGTTGGATTGTGTATTTGATGAGTTTGATGAGGGAAACCAAGAAATCCCATTAGCTTCCGTAGCGTAGCTCTGCTCCACCGTTCTAAAAATAGCTTACACCGACAATTAAAGGTAACGAACCTACTGCTAAAACTATAGGAATTATGGCAATAGGCCAATTTGCCAAAATGTTGAACTATCCCTTTAAACATTAAAACAATCTCCATTGTCACATCCAGCTCAGTATTTGTCATCTATATTGGATAATTTAACAGGTGTGCTTTTAAATATAAACTCTGATTTTGTCTAGTTTTGAATGTCACACACAGATGACCTCGCCCACCTACAACCCTATACACACCTTTGTGGTCTAAACCCAAACGGAATCTGCGGACTTTTTTCTGGTTTTCTGCGGTGATTCAGGAGGAAAATCTGCGGGATTCTGCGGAGTAGTTTCTTTTTCTTTTAGAGTTTTTAACAATTATCTAGTACAATAATCCATGTGTTTAGAGCAAAAATAGCATCTTTTAACAAGCAAAAACCTGTATTAAAATTGCCTAATGGGTGGGTGGTGGGTGGAAGGCTGGACACTCCTGTAGCCTACTTTCTCGCCTGCAGCATCAAGTCAGAACCCAGAAGCTCCCGGAGAAAAACTTGTTGATGTTATTGCTGTTGCACCCGTCTCTCCTCTTTACTTCCCTTTCTATCTCTCTCTGTCTGTGTATCTCTCTCTCTTTCTTCCTCTCTCAACCCAACCAGTCAATGCAGATGGCCGTTCACCTTGAAGCCTAGTCTACCTGAGGTTTCTGCCCCTTAAAGGGGAGTTTTTCCTTAACACCCTCGCCAAGAGCTTTTTTGCACAAATAAATCGGTGGAGCATAAAAACTGTTTGTGCAGACTTCCCTCTTTTTAATCATTGGAAAAGTTTTATGTCCTGCACCAGCACTTAAACGGATGTGCATAGTGCTACTTTAAATAAAATCCATATAAGGAGCTGCCACGCTGACATAATGGAACCCACTGTGACCTCACTGGAATGACACCAGCATTTTAGCTGACAATATAAAGGTAACCGCAGAGACCTCAGATTCAATCACTGCTCAAAACTCCTGCAGATAGAAAGAAAGCTTTAAGGGCCAGAAAAGCTGCTGAAAACATGAAAGACCAGGCAAGTGTCACTGAAGAAATGTGCATGTGTCCTCTCTGATATGCCTAGGTGCAGGGCAACATAGGCGTGAGTGCTGCGTAGCAGCCTGAACTCTGGATGTGAGAATCTAGAAAACCTAAAAGTACCACAAAGTCAAAGATATAGTCACCATATTGACACCATGTAGTCGTTTTTATTCAATAGAAAACAATTTACTTAACATTTCATGGAACATATTCAATTTAGGCTACGCAAATGTGTAAAAAAAAAATCAACTCTGAGCATATGTACAAATTAGCATATTTCAATAAATAATGTCATAAAGACATAAATAAATAGGTAAATATAGTGCAAATTCTTATTCATATTCAATAGATATCTGAAACAAAAACAATTTAAAAAGGTTTTAAATAACCTAAATATATAATTAAATTGAACCACAAAAGAACAGGTTTGTTTTATG